>NC_135502.1:119674176-119990842 GCF_052857255.1 Amblyomma americanum | reverse complement strand
TGGAAAAAGTTAGGTTCTGGTTGTCGCAGTCGATTGGCAGTGGTTGAATCTGCGATATCGCATGTTTAAATATTTCTTACTCCTTTGCACCAGCTGTGTATGAAGGGCTGGACACTCATCAGATGTGCACATTTTCCTAAGAAGTGCTTGGGATTGGGCTTGTTGGAATATCATCATTTGCGCTTAACGTCTCTGTTTTTCTCTCTAAGCCGTCCCTGTTAGCCCAAGCACCGCAGCCATTGAAATTGTAAGTACATTTTGCGACCGTGCGTACGCGTAGTTATGATGCTGTAGACAAGAGCGCTGGGTGGTGTCCTGCTGAACGGAGAAAATGAAATTTAACACCAGCGCTCGAGAGAGTAGCCATGACTGACGCCAACTCCACGAACCGTTGGCCGCTGTTGCCGAGATAATGTCTCGGTATGTTTGCGCCGAATGACTGTACCTGGAGCACAGTTTGATTTGATTTGTTTTGCTTGTGTCTACATGGTTATTTTTATTTCCAATATTATTTAGGTGGGTAGAACATTACAGTCGCTGATAGCTCTTTATGGCAACCAAGCTATTTTTTGCAAGCATGAGCATGCAAAGTTGAGTGCCAGTCTCTGATTTCTTAGCATACATGCAGCCCCAACGATCAACAATTCCTAGTATCCAAACAGGTGATAGTTACAATTGCAGCTATTTGTTGAAAATAGATGTTACATGTTCTTTGCTTCCAGTACAGATAATCTTTGAAATGAAAGTAGTAACCACATTATGTATACATTAGGCATGAGAAGTGCATGCCATGGCTACATTGCCGACATTCTGGCAAGCAAAAATTGAGTGAATGCACTTTGTTGCTTTAGGTAGATTCTTGCTAGGCCCCCAACAACAAAGGGTTGCCTGCAACAGTCTGCTTTTCTATTCTCTGCAAGCTGTCTCGGTGGCTTAAGTGTTGATGATGCTCGGCGACTGGCCCTGAAAGAGATGTGCATCGAAATGCTAGATGCCAATGTACTATGCGAAGTCAGCGCTTGATAAAGAACACCAGGTTGTTGAAATTATCTGTAACCCTCCACTACAGCGTCACTCATAGCCCAAAATGTTTTGGGAATTTAAACCTCATAAATTTTTTTGTATTCTTTTCGTTCCACAGCATTAAGTGAACTGACATTTGTAGCTTTGCATTAGCATGTTCGGTAGAGCTGTTTCACACAGTTCCGCAAAACATTCATGTTATCCCGCAGAGGAAGAACAGAGCTCAGGAGAGGCGGTTACGACGCATTTTTTCAGCCGGATGTAAAGGCTCCCCCATTTACTTGGCCGCCATCTCAGCATGCTTGAGCATGCACAGCAGACAGTGCAGCAGATGAAGCCACGGCACCAAGCGTTACTATTGACTGTGCCATCGGCCAAAGGCTTCAAGTAGTCCTTGTAAAAGCACATTACTTCTTGCATTTTTTTAGCATACACCTCAGATAGTGATGGCCTTTCATAAGCTTTCTTTCCTTGATGCGTTAACCTGCACGAAATATGCTCTGTATATGAAAAGGATGTTGATCTCTAAAGGCACCAGTTTGACTTCCGTAAGGACCTTTCAGGTGATGCTTCTTGGTATTGTAATATGCACTGCACACTGCGATGTCCTGTTTCTATATGGAGTGAAAAATGAAATGTGGCTGATTGTGGTTTAGGCAAATGCAGACAAGCAGGCCATTCGTCTGGCCCACCGAGCGATGGAGGGGGAACTCCTCTTTCCGAAAGCTGCCCCGGACGCCCAGCTCATGGAAGACAAAGTCCAGCTTCTGGAAGCCAAAGTGAAATCTCTTAAGGACAAACTTCGGCGCCAGAAGCTGGAAATGAACTCAGTTATCAAACTGAACCATCAGCTTCAGGAAGCGATGCTGGTCAAATTATTCCGAGCTGGTATGTTAAACTCTGTTGTTTTTAAACTATCATTTGCTAGTTGTTTGCATAAACATCTTCATTGTTGTAGTTTATAAATTAGCAAAGTAGCATGTCTTTCAAGGGGATTGTTTATTTTGTTATATATTTACTACTTGCAAACCAGTGTGTAATTTTTAATGTAACACAGTATGCACAAAATGTGTATGCTGCACAAATGTTGTGTTGTGTTGGGTTTAATGAAACATAGGCAACTAAGGCCATCATGCGCCAAACGCTAGGTTTGTGTGTCTGCATTAAGGGAAAGAAATAAAAACAAAACTTTGCTACATCATGCCAGTGAAAAATTGTTAATCAGCTTAACTACTTAAAACGATTCGCTGGTTTTCTGGTCTCCGCCAACACTGGTAGGCTATGCTGAAAAAGCCATATTTTTACCCCAAAAAGCCTATTTTTGAAAATTACTTGGTCTTCCCTGTATCACCTGGTATAGTTCTTCCAGGAAGTTTTGCAGCATTGTGATGGATGTGCCGCCATCTTGCTCTCGCCTTTTTAAAATTGATAAGGTTTTCTTATGTTGGGTATTGTTGAAAAAATCTACGGGCTTTATCTTGTTCCTTCTTTGCTTCTCTACATTCTTGTTTACCATCCTTGTGGTTCTGTCTTACACTACCGAAGACTGAGGAATTGCTAGGCGTGCAGCAGCTACGATACAGGTTGTGAATATTTCTTTGAGTTCGTCGACGCCAAGGTTATCGGAAAATATTTTATCCAGGCTGGCCTTTTCATGAAAGAGTGACCAGTCGGCTTAGTGTAGATGGCAACAGTGAGGTTTGCTTGGGATGATTAAGGGTGAGGATGGTATGCTGATAATTACCGGCAAAGGGTTACTTGCACAAACGTTGTCCAGAATATCCGATTTAAAATCTATAAAATCTGTTTAACTAAAAGATAAATCTAAGGGGCTAGATTTTTCAGTACATGGGGAGCAGTACATGGGCTTGTTTGTATTCAGTATACAGACATTATTGCTTAGTATAACATCTTTTAAAATGTGACCTCTACTGTCAGTATGTTCACTTCCCCAAAAGGACGAAGGGGCATTAAAATCTCCAACCAAGAGATATGGTTCTGGTAGTTGCTTTAAAAGTGCATCTACATCCTCAAGTGTTAGTGTTATATGCGGTTCAAGATAGATGGAACATACCACTATGATTTATAAAGGAAGAACAGTGACAACAACAACTTCATGCTCAGTCTGCAGTTTTACTTCTCGAGCTGCACTACCACTCTTAACAACAAACAATAGCATCACCTCCAAAGAGCCTACTAGCTTGCTCTGCATCTGCATGCAGCAGATGCCCCCAAAATGATGTGGCATCCACCTGCCCCATCACCGTTGCTGCCCCATCGCCTACCCTCATCGCCGCCAGAGGACGTCATCTTGGAACATCAGTGGCCAGTCCCATCACCAAGAACATCATCTGATAATTCTATCAGCCATATAAAGCCCATGCTGTCACCGCTGCCGCTCTGTGGGCTCGGTAGCTGTGCATCAGCGCAGGCTACTAATGCGATACTTTTCTCAATGCAGGTTAGTAATAAGTTTTCCCTATTTGCTAAAAAAAAACAGTAACTACTTTTTAATGCAGCTGCCGAGCCCTCAGTGCTGCTTTAGTATTGCTGCCGAGTGTTCAAGTGTTCTTCGTTTTCTTTTACTATTGTCAGGCGTTGTTTAAACTAACCCAGCCCCGACCGTTACGACAGCTTACTTTCCGAGCTCCAGAAACTAACTACCGGAGAAGCTACATTAATTTTAGATCAGCAGGACATTAAACACTAACTGAAATGTACCGAAACAACCTTGGCCGACTTAAAGAAGCGCATGGACACTCTAGAATCACACTACGCCACACATTCTACTCTCCATTCTGAAATCGACGCCCTGAAAACTTTAAGCACTGAACTTACCTGCAATGTCGACAAACTGGAAGCACGTATGGACGATGCAGAGAATCGGACTCACCGTAACAATCTCATTTTTTACAATATTCCTGATACTAACCCCACTGAAACGTATGCAGACTCGGAAGAAACAATCATTCGCCATTGCTCCACTCAACTAGGTTTTGCCATCGAACCCAATCTAATCGAGCGTGCTCACTGCCTGGGGCGCCGCTCTACTGATCGCACCAGGCCAATCATTGTTAAATTCACGTCATCGAAAACTAAAGAAAGCATCCTTTCCTTAGGCAATAAGCTGAAAGGCACCAACTACAGTATTGGCGAACACTTCTTCCTTCCCGTCCGTAACGCCCACAAACATCTTGTAGCCTTTGCCAAATCGGTATCCGATAAGTTATCTTTGCGCTTCAAAACATTAAACATTGGTCCTAAACGCTACATATTCGATGAATCATCACAAACAGTCAAAAAGGTAAAATGGCAACCATCTCAGCCCCTGTCGACAGATTGTTCTAGGCATGTACACCAAGAAGCCCTTTCATTGTCAGCAATCTTTACTAACGTGCGAAGTTTCATTTCATAGCGCGACATTGTTTCCCATATCGTCACTTCATCTGCCAGTAACGTACTAGTCTTGACAGAAACGTGGCTTAACAGCGATATTTCCGACAGTGAAGTGCTTGCTGACTTGCCCAATTTCTGTGTTTTTCGCAAAGATCGCCCAGATAGAAGGGGAGGAGGGGTACTGATTGCCACCGCTCGAGACCTGTCATGCTCAGCCATTAACCTTTCATAAGATATAGAAATAATATGGGTTTTATGCCACGCTTCACCTAAATTTGTTGTGATCGGCGTTTGCTACAGGCGTCCTAACAGCCCAGATTTCCCGCGGAAACTTAAAAACACATTGAATGAAATTAAAGCTAAACACCCTAACACATGCACTCTGCTATTCGGAGACTTCAATTTTCTGAGTATCGACAGGAATAATCTAACCGCTACAGGTGATAGGGATGCTAATAAATTTCTAGACGTTTGCCTTAATTTTAATCTCATTCAAACTGTATCCGAGCCAACTCGTGTAACCGAAGACTGCGCAAATATTCTAGATCTATTAATAACGGATAACCCTGAATGCGTTCATTCTGTCACGTGTCTACCAGGCGTCAGCGATCATCACGTCATAATTGCTGGCTTCACGATTAAACCATCCTTACGCGCAACAACTAAAAGAACTATCCGATTATACGATAAAGGAAACTATACAGCAATAAATAATGAACTTCGCGCATTTTTACCAGCATTTAAATCTAACTTTAATCAAATATCCATTCATGATAACTGGTCCTTGTTTAGGAGGAAAATCGAGAATTTGGTCGACAGGTTTATTCCGAACATAAATATAAGAACCAAACCTCAAAACCCATGGTTCGCAAATACACTCAGACGCCTTGAAAATAAAAAGAAGCGTCTTTTCCGCTCAGCCAAGTTGCTTCCTAGTCAGAACGCTTGGAACAAATATTACGCAGCCGAAAAAACGAACTTATCAAGAATTCGAGAAGCCAAGCGCACCTTTTTCAACTCCGATCTCCCTAAAATGACAACTAACCCCCGTAGGTTCTGGCAAGTTATTAACCCCCAGCACACACACGCACTATTTCTCTCACCGATGGTTCGGGTGAAACTATATGCGAAACAGATTGCGCCAATATGTTCAACGCAGCCTTTTCTTCAGTGTTTACTAATGAAAGAGATCCGACATTTCCTCCAAATGCCTCAGTTATTCAAGATACTATGCCTTCTCTTACATTTTCTTCAGCAAGAATTTCGTCACTAATTGAAAACATTAAACTTTCATCCTCTGCAGGAACTGATATCAACGTTAAAGTACTGATTATTACGAAAGACATATGTTCATCTCTGTTGTGTTTGTTATTCGCTCAGTCACTCTTCACAGGTCAACTGCCCATAGACTGGAAAATTGGGAAGGTCGTTCCAGTCTACAAATCAGGTAACAAGAACTAGCCACTTAATTACCGTCCCATCTCTAACTAGTATTCCCTGCAAAATCATGGAACACGTCATCTATAGCAATATCATGGCATTCCTTGATTCGAACAACTTTTTTAAACCTGCTCAGCACGGGTTTCGTCGGGGTTATTCCTGCGAGACCCAACTTGCTACGTTCATTCAAGATCTGCATGCTAAACTTGATTGCAATCTATAGACTGACATCATATTTGTAGATCTTGCAAAAGCCTTTGATAAAGTACCTCATAAACGCCTCGTGATAAAACTTTCCCATTTAAATTTGCACCCCCATATGTTGAAGTGGATTGAAGAGCTTTTAAAAAACCAATCGTTCGCAGTTTGTATCCGTTAACAATAGGAATTTTAACTCACTCCTCGTAACGTCGCGTGTTCCACAGCGATCTGTGCTTGGCCCACTACTGTTTCTCGTGTACATTAATGGTCTGTCTTCAAACGTAACATGTAAAATACGCATGTTTGCTGACGACTGTGTACGTTATCGTGCTATTCGCACCGCTGCTGACCAATCTTCTCTTGAAAATGATCTCAATGCTGTTCAGGAGTGGGGTAATAAGTTGCTAATGGAACTGAACCCACGTAAATGTAATCTTTTGTCCATCAGCCGCCCCCGTAATCCTCTAATTTTCTCTTACGTAATATCAGAAGTTCCCGTACAACTAGTTCAGTCATACAAGTACCTAGGCATAACAATTTCTAGCGATCTTTCTTGGAGCTTGCAAGTTACTAACATAATATCTTCAGCAAACAAGACGCTACGTTTCCTCAAGCGCCATCTTCACCATGCTCCAAAACATGTCAAGTTATTAGCTTACAAATCATTCGTCAGGTCCAAACTAGAATTTGCATCGCCCATTTGGAATCCTCATCAAGCTTACCTCATCAATGCCCTCGAATCTGTTCAAAATCGCTCTGCTCGCTTCATTCATCGTACTCTTATGACATCAGCGTTTCCTCCTTAAAAACAGCATCCGGATTATCACCCTTATCGCTCCGCCAAAGCATTGCCAGCCTGTCTTTATTTCACATATTCTTCCACAGCCGTATGCACATCGCACCTCATATTCTTTCCCCAGCACGCATATATCATCGCACCAGCCATCACCTACAAGTTGCCCGTCCACGCTCACGCACCGTCACTTCTTCTAATTCCTTCTTTTCTCGTGCAGCCCCAGACTGGAACGGCCTTCCAAACAACGTTGCCATCATGACTTGCCCAAGTCTTTTCGCTGAAAATGTAAAAACTTTCCTGTTATTGTGAATCTGTGCTTTTAATTGTTGCCACCCCTTATGTAACACGCCTCTTTTGGGGCCTTTAAGGTAATAAAATGAAATGAAGTTGTTCTGGGTTAGAAAATGGCAGTGTTGTAGCATTGCTCATTTTGTTGTCACCGCTGCTGTTGCATGGTGTGAGATTCTTCTTTATTGCTTTTTTAGATCCTATGATCCTAGAGTTTTCAAACCTATATTTCCTCAAAATGTTTTGCTTCCTGTGAACACCTTTGTCATTATGGACAAAGCTACACTTTAAGTTGCGTGAAAATGTCAAGACTTGCAGGGATGCATTTGTGCAGCAGAGGCCTTCATATGCAATCCAAATTCATGTTTTCATGACATTAAGCATAAATGGCACGAACAACTAATATGCATATGATAGAGTGTAATCTTGCTGTGCGCTCCGTCTTGTCCATTTTGTGTTGTTTTCCTTTATTTATGTTTCATGTATTACAATTAGGAATTAGAACATGAAATGATGTACAAACACCAGCTTAGGTGTAGCCGAAGTCCTTGCTCTTTTGGCTATTGAAGCCATTCATTCACAAATTTGCCAGGTGTAACAAAAAGTGTACTGTTGGTATTTATACTGAAGTGATCTTTGTTTTGGTCCTATAGCCTATAGACTTGCAGAAAAATTGAGGTCATTCTCACCTCTTGATGTCTAAGTGAGATTGGTAACATTCGGCACTATAATTGTGGCTTGTCAAAGAGGAAATATTAAGATTATGTCATACCACGTGACTAGCAAGGTGGTGAGCACTTTTAGTGGCTCCAGGACCCCTGCAAGATCTACTCTCACCCCACCACATAAATGTTTCTGGTTAATCAGTGGACACTGCCCCTGCCCCCACCATTGGAAACTTCCACCCACCAAGCGAAGCAAGTATGGTGCCTGAGCAGGCAGCGGCCCTGGGCACGCCTGCGCACGGTGAGCCTGCTCGACTGCCGTGTGTTGCAAGATTTGTGTGTGGCATATGGGCGGAATGATCCTTTAAAAGACATGCTAGCCTGATTGATTATTTTTTGGGGAACATTACCAATGTTTTCTTGCACGCCAAGGTTGCAGCTTTGCTGAGAGAATTGCTAATGAAATATTACAGGATTTGAGTGGCCCCTCCAATGACATAGCAAGTCAAGCAGAAATGTACTTATTACGTCTTCTCGAGTACAGGAATTCATGAGAACTTTCTGGCTAGTCGAAGATGCCGCTTCCGAAGGCTGGAAGTTCTATTGCAGAGGTAAGAAAAAAGAAAACAAAGCCCTTTGTGAGCAGATGTTCCATCACTCCACCCCCAACTGAGGTCCTTTTAGCGAGTTTCCTTGCTCAAATGCATGTTGCGACTCTGCTGTCCCGAAAGACGCCGGTTCGATCCCGGCTGCGACGGTCGAATTTCGATGGAAGTGAAGTTCTAGAGCCCCGTGCACTGCGCGATGTAAGTGCACGTTAAAGAACCCCAGGTGGTCGAATTTTCCGGAACCCTTCACTATTCCGTCCCTCATAGCTGAGTCGCTTTGGGACGTCAAACACCCACAAACCAAACTAAACAGTTTTAGACAGACAGACAGACAGACACAGACACAGACACAGACACAGATAGATAGATAGATAGATAGACAGACAGACAGACAGACAGACAGACAGACAGACAGACAGACAGACAGACAGATAGATAGATAGATAGATAGATAGATAGATAGATAGATAGATAGATAGATAGATAGATGGATAGATAGATAGATAGATAGATAGATAGATAGATAGATAGATAGATAGATAGATAGATAGATAGACAGACAGACAGACAGACAGACAGACAGACAGACAGACAGACAGACAGACAGACAGACAGACAGACAGACAGACAGATAGATAGATAGATAGATAGATAGATAGATAGATAGATAGATAGATAGATAGATAGATAGATAGATAGATAGATAGATAGATAGATAGATAGATAGATAGATAGATAGATAGATAGATAGATAGATAGATAGATAGATAGATAGATAGATAGATAGATAGATAGATAGATAGATAGATAGATAGATAGATAGATAGATAGATAGATAGATAGATAGATAGATAGATAGATAGATAGATAGATAGATAGATAGATAGATAGATAGATAGATAGATAGATAGATAGATAGATAGATAGATAGATAGATAGATAGATAGATAGATAGATAGATAGATAGATAGATAGATAGATAGATAGATAGATAGATAGATAGATAGATAGATAGATAGATAGATAGATAGATAGATAGATAGATAGATAGATAGATAGATAGATAGATAGATAGATAGATAGATAGATAGATAGATAGATAGATAGATAGATAGATAGATAGATAGATAGATAGATAGATAGATAGATAGATAGATAGATAGATAGATAGATAGATAGATAGATAGATAGATAGATAGATAGATAGATAGATAGATAGATAGATAGATAGATAGATAGATAGATAGATAGATAGATAGATAGATAGATAGATAGATAGATAGATAGATAGATAGATAGATAGATAGATAGATAGATAGATAGATAGATAGATAGATAGATAGATAGATAGATAGATAGATAGATAGATAGATAGATAGATAGATAGATAGATAGATAGATAGATAGATAGATAGATAGATAGATAGATAGATAGATAGATAGATAGATAGATAGATAGATAGATAGATAGATAGATAGATAGATAGATAGATAGATAGATAGATAGATAGATAGATAGATAGATAGATAGATAGATAGATAGATAGATAGATAGATAGATAGATAGATATGCATTTATTCAGATGACAAGGTCTAGGATACAGGGGCAAAAGGCAGATAAGGGGCTCTCCCTTACGGTGCCCATGCACCCAGTTGCTAGCATGCAGCAAAGGAACCAGACATCGTACATATTGATATATACAGAACGGACTGTTCTACAAAGCAAAGAACCAAGTGCACACTTTTGCAGAGACATAATACAGCGAAGAAATGACGTGATATAAAATTTTCATAGATAACAACAAGAGGCACTTAAAAACTTTCTGTATGCGCAGTGTTTTAATCATTCAGACAACTAAGGAGATAAGCTTTAGCATTTTGTTTGAAAGTTTCTGGGAGACACATTTCTTAATAATTTCTATTGCCTGTGTATGTTTGTTGAGAACACTGGGGATTAAATATGAAAGCATCTGGGTTCCATAGCTGGTCCATGCAAATGGAATTCTGTAGTTGTCATGCTTTAATTTGTAAGGCACACACTTCATGCAGGCATGCTTCTGAGAGCTCATGCTACTGGTATTGCTGTGTATGACAGTGGCCTTCAGGTGACAGTCAGTACGGGGTAGAGTTTGGCGCAGCCTGAAACTGTCCTCAGTTGCTGGCATGATTACATGTGTGCGTTCTGTCAATGGAGAAATAGAATACTGAGACTATAGACAAGGCGTTTTAGGAGTTGGTGCTGTGCTACTTCGCAAAGTTGTTACCGCGTCTGTCTTGACCACAAAGTCGATGCATTCACAATGTCTCCAAACAGTCTGCAAGTCACTTATTCTTAATATGATGTCTGAAGAGTGCATGCCTTGAAGAAGAGTTCAATTTTCGTAAATTGATGACATCTTGAACGCGCGTCATTGCCTGCTGGATTGGGTCGTGTATTCCTTGAGGTCCATACTTGCGTATTAGTGTTTCACATATATCCGCTGTGCATCTTCTAACAAACGAGGTTATGCAACATGAGAGGAAATAAAACTTTGATGTGTGCATGATTTCAAAAAGCACTGCAGACGACAGCTGCCCCACATGGGAATAGTGCCACAATCGCAAGATGCCATGCAGTGCCGAAACGGCACTTGATCTGCAGAAGGTCGAGGAAGTATGTGGCAGCAGCATGGAAAGGAAACCTCCTTTGACTTGGCTTCACCTGCTCTATTCAGCAGGAACCTGAGTGCATGATCGCATACCACGTGTTACATGGAAGACTAAGTAATTCAGAAATAGGCTTTTTGGATTAAATATACAGATTTTGCAGCGTAATATTACCATTGTTGGAGGGCACCAGAAATCCGGGGTTAATTGTTTTGAGCAGTAGGCTGGTGAACTAAATTTTAATAATGAACTTCTTAACTATTAGAGTTAGGTGCCTAGTTATAATTAGAGATTTGTAGCCGGTGGTAACTAATAGCCATAGCAGGTTTTAGAATTTCAAAAACGCGATTACCCTCGAAGCAGTGGCTCGACAAAATTTGGCTACAATGTTCCAAAATACATGCGCTATTGAAAGCATGCAGGGAAGCAACCTTTCCAGTGCACGTAACCAGTCAAAAAAGCCAAATTTTGTCGAGCCAGACCACCGAGCGCAACCATGTTTTTGAAATTCTAAAAGCTGATCTGGCTATTACTAATTACCGGCTACAAACCTCTAATTGCAACTAAGTGCCTAACTGTAATAGTTGAAAGTTAAATATTAAAAATTAGTTAACCTGCCTACTACTAAAAATGATTCGTTAATCGTCTGTTGTCCTCCAACAAAGGGAATACCATGCAGAAAAAGCCATATTTTTAACCAAATGAGCCTATTTTTGAAAATTACTTAGTCTCTCCTGTAACACCTGGTATGTACTCAGGTTATGTACGTGAGGCATCATGTACATATTTACACAAGAACAGATGTATGCAAGACATAAATTGATTGGTCTAGCCTTAGTATTTCCCTTTAGGGTGACTTTAAATGATCTTTCATTGAGCCTGTAGCGGCGGTGACCACTTTGATTGCTTGTCACACAAAGGATATGTGTGCTCAGCCTGATATCCAGATGTGGTCTGCTCTTTCTCTGGAGGTTTTCTTTTCGCGCCTGCTGAAGCAGTGGCTCTGCAGCCCTGTAGTTGCAGAAAAAGCGATCATTCTCACTTCTGAAGATTTGTAATTTTTGGCAACGTCTGACAGTGCAATCATGGCCTGTCAAAGAACATATATATAAAGGTCATAGCACATGCTTTGCAAAGTCGTGAGCAGCTCTAGAGGCTACAGGCCATTGAAAGAGCTACTCTCACCCCCTGAAAATATGTTTCTGTTCAATTAGTTGACGCTGCCACTAATATAGTGAGCTGCCACCTGCCAGTGGAGACGAGCCTGGTGATCAATGAAGCCATGCCTTGGGACACACCTGCACACGGTGAGCCTACTTAACTGCCGTATGCTGCCACACTTCTTTTTAGCCCATGTGTTTAATATGTGCACTGGATGATGCTTTTGCAGCACTGGAAGCCTTGCTGGAAATTTATAAGCACAGTGGTTGGCGCCGGATTTAACATACTGTAATTTCTCATCAGAATCCACCCATACAGTGCCGTATGGCTGAAAATCAGAGATATACAGCTTCCACAGACTCTTCGTAGTTGAAGAAAAATTCTTCCTGGTCCAGGTTTGAACCTGGGGCCTGGGATGAATTTTTCTTCAGCTACAAGGTTTCACAAAAGCTGTTTAGCTTTCCATTCTTGCCATATGGCTGTGCTTGGGTTGATGATAATTACTACCTTATTTCAAATCTACGCCACCTTGGGTGATTCCCTTAAACATTGGACCATTAACACCCTGTTGTTAAGTTAGGCTTGCTTGCAGTTAGTGGTGTGTTAGAGTAGAAAGATAGGAATCAGCTGCGTGTGTAAGGAAGTTGGGGGCATTTAATTAAGGTGACTGTTCAGTGCCAAGCTCTCTGTGGCTTTATGTTAATGCAAGTGTCCTTCTGATGCCTCTTCCTTACCCAACAGCCACAGCCACACTCACGATGAGCTCCCAGCAGACAGCAGCATCAAACTTCCGGCTGTTCCTGATACAGCTGTCTGTAGTCTTGCAAACTGAGTTTATTTCACTGTTGTGTGCCATGACATATATGTAGCATGTGCACTGAATGAAGGTGTGTTAGAGTGACAGTGGAAGCTCAGTTCAGCACTGTGCGATAAAGATAAAAGTGCGATAAAGATTGTGATACGGCGCTTAACTTCGCTCGCTGCCATTTCTTCACCCACGATTTACCATCAATGTTCAAGAATAACCCTCGTAAGTTCTGGCAGACGATGAACTCTGAATCATTCTCATATAACTCTTACGAATGCCGGAGGAGGCAGCGTTCCCGTGGCTGAATGAGCACAAGTTCTTAACGACGCATTAACTTAAGTCTTTACCCGAGAAGAGGTTTATTCAGTCCCTTCTACTACGAATCATTCTAAAACCTTAATGTCTGAAATAGTTATTAGCAAGACTAGTATCTTATCTTTACTAAGGAAACTTAAAACGACATCAGCGTCGATCACCTTGGTTTTGTTAACAAAATACTCAAGAACTGATCTGAAGGTATCCATCGCATCTTGTCCGCTATTTTTCTGGAATACCTTTCATCTGGTTTGGCTGCACGTGACTGGTTCCTAGCTAATGTTGTGCCTATTTTCAAGTCCGGTGATCATTCCTCACAACTCAATTATCGACGAATTCCATTAACAAGCACTATTTATAAACTCATTGAACACGTGATTCATTTGCAGGTTTCTAACTTTTTTGAACAACACAACACCATCCTTAAATACCAACATGGCTTCCGTAAAGCGTACTCGTGCGAAACGCAACTTGCTGGTTTCATCCACGAATTTCAACATCTGTTGATGCTGGAATTCAAGTCGACTCCATATTTCTTGATTTTTTCAAAGCTTTCGACAGGGTACCTCATAACCTGTTATTAACCATATTAACACTTCTTAATATTCACCCTCTCGTTATTGCATGGGTTAAATATTTTCTCTGTTCCAGGTTTCAGTTTACCAGTGCCAATAACCATAATTCTTCTCTCAGCCGAGTACATTCTGGCGTCCCACAAGGAAGCGTGCTTGGCCTCTTGATTTTTTTTATGTTTATTAACAATTTACCTGACTTCATTTCTTCTCGAATCAGACTTTTTGCCGACGATTGTGTAATTTATCGCAAAATTCATACTAACGAAGATCGCCTAGCCTTACAATCCGACCTCGAGACAGTAACAGTGTGGTGCCTTACTTGGCTTATGCAACTTAACCTTTCCAAAACAAAATTTATGTCTTTTACTAACCGAATGTCTCGATATTAAACAGCGTATTATTTAAATAACACTCCAGGCGAGTGGGTAATCACTTATAAATACCTCGGTCTTCACGTTCATTCAGGCACCACATAAACCGTATTCTTGCTTCTGCTAATCGGTCATTAGGCCTCTTAAAATATAACTTAAAGCATGCTCTCTCTCACCTCCGATTACGTGCTTACACAACTCTCATTCGACCTAAAATTGAATATGCTTCGGCTATTTGGGACTCTCATCAAGCACATTTAATAAATAACATCGAATCATTGCAGATTCGCGCAGCTAGTTTCATCTACTCTGATTATTCACATCATTCCAGCATCAGCCTTGGAAGAAACGCGCTTATCTCTTTTTTATAAACTGTATCATCACTAAACGCTTCATAATGACTTTTTTCTTTGCCTTCCTCAATTTTTGACCGCCGCGAACATCCGTTTAAAGTTAAGCGCTTGTCATGCCGTACATCTAACCATGCACATTCATTTAATCCACGTACTATAATTAACTGTAACGCTCTCCCTTCAGATGTTCCTACCACCACTGATCCGGAAGAAATTTTATAAACTAATATCTGCCACTACTTCTGCGTGACATCTTTTAGTACATTGTTAACTTACCAGTGCATAAGGTTTTTGTCGTTTATTTCTGTTAGTAATAATTCTCGTTGTTTTATTTTCATGCCGTTATGGCTAGACATAGTATAACTTGTATTAACTTTACTCTGTTAATGTTTCTGTTTCTTGCCATTTATGCTTCAATGTTTAATTATGTCGTTTTTTATTTTTACTCCAAGGATCCATATGCTTTTATATGTTTGTAGTTTCTTGAATTTGTGGCTTCTCTATTTCTTTTGATTACTTGCCTGTACAGCCCCCCCCCCATGTAATACCCTAAAATTGAGGGCCTTTAGGGGTATGTTGTATAAATAAATAAATGTGTATAATGAGTGGAGTGAGTTGCACCAGGCTTACCGCACTTATGATATGTCAAGGAAAAGTTTGTCAATTATTCTTTTTTTTCTTCCTGGGAATTTCCGTATTTACACGATTGTAAGTCAACTGGAATGTATGTCGACCCCCTTCGATCGCATGTCAGCAAGAAAACTGAGGTTGCTGAAGCTTCGCTTTTACTATCTATCTGGCTGCTGTCGGCTTCCGCATGTTGGCATATTCCAACAAAAAAAAATGTATTAGTTACTGCACTACTCATCCACACTGGTGCCATCGTCCTCACTAGCACTGCCGTTGTGATTGCTGGTGCGGTCCCACAGCACGTTGTTCTATTGTCGTCTAGCTAAATCACGCATTTCGCTAACAACCACACCATGATGTTGTGTGGAAGAGCTTAAAATTTTGCCCCGATGCTCCCGCCACACCTGTATCGTCCATTCCGAGATGTCGATCTCGCGGCCCCTTTTGTATTTATTCGTTTCTTAGGCGTAAAAATGACAGTTATCTCGAAAGCAGCCGTGAACGAGCACTGGATGCTTATCGGACTCAGAGCACAAATAGTGATCGACGAAATACTCCATTATAAACTTGTGAAGCGTGGGCGGCAGTCATTAGATGCATGAGAACCAAAGCGAAACTACACGTGAGCGGCGTCATCTCTTCCGTTAGCTACCGACGCTCCCAGGCACCGCTGTCGTTCCGAGTGGCAGTGCCGCCACGATTAGAACAGCAGCCCTTCGAACTGTCAACACTCCCTTGAGCATTGAGTGCACAGTTAAAAAAACGAAAAGCTTAGAGGATGTTTCAGCTTTTCCGTTAAGAGTAGAACGCGATAGCGCATCGTGCTGCCTCCGCTATCTGCAGCCGCATGTGGGGAGGGGTGTCCTGGTTTGCTGTTTATCAACAGCCGCCACCTACTGCCGTGCACGAAGACGGGGTGCCAGTTCTAAGCATTGACATAGCAGCTGCTCTAGGCCAGTATCAAAAGGAATGCGATGTAGCAGCGCATCAAAAATTAAACCATGCTGCAGTATCCCTGTTATCTCGTTTGTCGCCTTTATTTATGGTGCCATGCTTTGGTTTTGATTGTAAGCCGACCTTCCCACTTTAGATTTTCAAATAAAAAAATTGGCGGTGATTTAGCTCTGGTTAAATATTGAGTGACGCGATAGCTACAGCTGGCCGAGTGGAACTTGCTCAGTTGAATTGCAAAGTCAGTCTTTCGCCGCTCCGTTTTGCCGAGTGCTCCTTCATCTTCGGCCCCCTTGACACGGAACATTCGCACAGCTGTTGCAGCTCGATTTCGCTGGTGCGTCGCGCTGCTGGCAGCAGCAGCTGCTCCACACCACGTGACCAACCACGTGACCAGCCACTGCGCTGTCAGCTGCTGCACCGCATCCCGTGACCAGCCAGGTGATCGTGGAGGCACCGCCACGGTCACGTGCTGCCGCAACGCTGAAGGCTCTAAATGCTACCGTTATGTGTTTATCGTTACAAAATTGGTTGACTTACAATTGTGTAAATACGGTAGTTGGGTGTGTAGGTGGGAGGTGGGGGAGATCATTTATTTGCACATGTGGCGGAACAGGTGTTTGTGTTAGGCGACTTTTGGATCAGTGGTAACCTTTCCTTGGCTTCTTGCTACAATAAAGGCTACTCAATCATTTCTTTTCACCCAGTGGCCACAGCCACACCCATGGAAAGCTGTGGAATTTCAGCGGCCTCAGGTCTGCTGGTCAACCCAGCGATGATTGTGGGCACCCCTGCAGATTTTAAGCCCATTTACTATTGTTTTGCCAACACGCATGTCTGTGTGCATGTTGTATGAACTGATTCTGAACAAATGATCCACAGAAGCTGTACTGTGTACGGCCACAAATGCATTGCAAGCCGTTATTGGCCCCATGTTTTATGCATTTCACCAAGGTTTGAGAATCATGAGCACACTTTAAAAGCCCCATCACAAGAAAATCCAGCAGCTTTAGTGAGTGTGTGTACTTACGTGTCGTACAGGAAATCACTTCGACGTTTGTGGATTTAGTGTTTGTCTAATCAGTTGGAAGGAACAGCTCCGTTTCATTTCTCAGTGCGCAACATGTGTTAAGGTTGAACGGATCACGATGACACTAATGTTTTTGCCTTCAGCATATGAGCAGTCTTAAGGGCCCTCTGAATTGTTTTTACAAGTTCTGCTAAGGTACACAATCAGCTATACTTCAGACTGTCGCTGCTTCTAAAGTTCTCATGGGTGTACTTTTGTTTTTTCAGCCCAACGGCTAGGAAGGGCTGCACCAAAAAAGCCTGCTGCTCGTGTTTCTAAAATTACGTTTTCATTTCATTTGTATTGGATGATGCGCCAGGTACAGACCATCGTGAGTGCCTGAATGAATCCTCGGTTTCAGTAGCTGAATCCTGCATGTAGCATTTAGCGGCAGTAGTCTTGCTGTTAATGCTGCCTCCCTCTGCGGGCAGCAGGCTTTCTCCTTCCACTTGAGATGTGTTTGCCCAGCTTGCACTAATTGTCCTTGTAGGCCTGTGACCTTTATGGCACTCATGTAAAGTTTCAGTGCTGGATTTTTTATAGTAGGGAAATCGGCTGCACAGGACAGTAATTTGAAGTGCCTTTAGAAAGCTCAGAGCATGTAGCTACACAAGGTAAAGAGATGAGCTCAGAGTAGCATTGAGTGCACCTTTCAGTAAATCAGTATTCCATGTAACTATGGCAGTTTTAAGTGCGTCTGATTGCATAAGTTGTCAAAACCTTGGCACTAACAACTATCAACCATGACGATGTGGACAGAAAGGTCTGCGAAGATGCTAAATCAGGAGCTAATTTCAAATCAGAAATGATGTATTGTGTACTGTTGAGTATTTTCAACGCAAAGATTGCAAGAAACTTGCAGGTTGGAGGAAGCTGTGGCATATGCATACTAGGAGTAGCAGGGGAAAACTTAATTTGCAGGCGGGAATATTCAAAGAGTTATGAAATATTTTCATACAGATGCAAAAATAATGTGATAAAAAGATCCTGAATAAGATTTTACATAGTGCACTTAGTGCGCTGTGGAATTTTGAGCTGTGAGGCAGGGTGTGGGCTAGTGACAATGGTGAGTTGTTGCCTAGATTTGCAAAGGAGGCAGGAAAAAGGAGCACTCCAATGCACCTTATTTGAAAACTAATGTACCGCATTAACAAAGGAAGGCGAATGGCAGTTTTAGCCGTGCAATCCCATGGAAAGGTACGAAGGCAGGGTACATATTAAGAACGGATCTTTTTAAATAACAAGAAATCTTGTCTTAAACCATTCAGAATTGACACTCAGAGTTATAAATTGCTGACATCATAAAAGCAACAAAAGTAAGCATAATACGAAGGAGTGGCCATGAGAGGACTGTTAACTGTCATGTGTGGGGCTTGTACTGTTTGCTTGTTTGGTTGCTGTAAAATACCTTCCATAAAGCATGAATTAAATCAACCACTCTTTTCCTCAGCTCTTGGAGTACCTGTAGGGGGAAGCGGCTTCGGTACCCCGGGTGAAGATGGTCAGGTTAGTGTGCACATTTGCTGTTTGCCACATACTCCCTTGTATAAGTTAATAATAAACATAGGTCAGCCCCAGAACTTTTGTTGCATATATCAGGGGAGGGGGTTGATCAGCGAAGCACGAATTTTGGTGCATGTAATACAGTTGACCGAAAGTTTGGACTCATGATTTTTCGTACATGCTTCATTATTTGCACTGTTTCGCAGCACTAGGACATGGTCCATAACGCCAAAATATAAAAGCGCCTGAAATTTCGGATGCACCGCAACTGACTGCTCAATTTTCGGACCTTTCGTACTCGCTGCCAATGCCCAAGCTGCCATACAATTTGTACAGCAAAACCTCATTAACTCAAACTGCAAGAGAGACCGAGAACTTGATCAAATAAAATGAAATTAAAGCTTAAAGGGAGTCTCATAAGTTTGAGACTGAAATTCTGAGAGTCAGCAAATTGTGCCAGCATGTTTTTGAATTCATAGTGCTTTTGAACGTCGCCCACCGCACAAACTTGAACAGTAGTCAGAGTTTGTGGAACCAACGCCTCCTTTACTTTGAGATGCCTGGCGCGTCGACCGCGCCTCTATTGTACTCCCTGGGCCACTGCGCTTTTCCGGCTTTCCGCTAGATGGGGCTGGCTTCTGACACTATGGTCTGCCGAGTTATTCATAGAAAAGCCCTGCGCTAAGCCAAGTTTTGAAGATAAAATGAGAAAATACATAAGTAAAGCAAAAATCACACTCTTTATTTAGTCAGTAATGCAAGCGCGCCTCAAAGCTTCAATACTTTGCGTGACAACGGCTTGTTTTTGTAGAGTTTTGAAACTGCATTTTTGTCGGTGACATCTAACGCATGATTGCAAAAGAGTGGCTTGATGAATTCTTTACATATGAGGTGTACAAAAGCCTTCCTGAGTTCATCACTGCCGCTCTCACATTTCAATACAGGCAAGCCTGTGATCACATTCACGCTTTGATGCAAGCATTGCTCCAGAGGTCTCAAGAGAGCTTTTCTATCTGCAAACATTATCTCCACGTATTTCTTGAGGCCATAAAGAACTTTGATGATTTCTTGTGTCGGGTAGTGGAGGCCACCTCTCTCTTGGTGGGAAATCAACCCATCCATAGGAGCATTTCCTTTTGCTTTTCGAACTAGAGCCACACAGTTCTCACACGCAATTTTTTCGCTCACTACCCGAGATATGTATCCTTTAACAAGTGCAAGGGCTGCCATCTCTGGTTTCGGCAAAAACGACATCGACGATAAGCAAACTTCTTTCAGTGTTTGTTGCGCCCGATTGGCGTTCACACAGACAGCTGTTGTGTTGCCCCTTCTTTCACTTTCAGTTACACTCTGTGCAGAGCAGAATGATGCGGAGCAGCTGACATTGCTTGTGTCGGATTATGCAACGATTCCAGTCTTTAGGATCTCCTCCAGTCTACAAACAACACTTCTGACATCCATGACATCGTTGCAGCCCGCACTCCGCCGGTGTAAACCAAACAGAGATTCTATGGGATGGCTTGAGAACTTCTTTGTCAGCACAAACATGAAGTTACATTCATTCAAAAGAAACTGAATGCATTGCACGTTGGAAACGGAGGTGAAAACTAGTGCAGGATAAGTCTCCTTGATCAGGAAGTTGTCTGGTGGGCTTGATTTCTTCAGGATTTCGATGTACTCAAGGAAGACGAGCTGTAGCCAGTGAAGTCGAGGATCTTCAGCATCCGAAAACTGCCTAGTGTCGGAGTTGTTTTGGTGAATATGCTGCTGGCAGTTGCTGACATCCATTACAGTGAACCACCTGTATATGTTGGTCATAAACTCCACCGAGGTCCCACACTTGAAAACTTGGCATCACAAGTGTGTCCTGCTTGGTCTTTCAAGAAACTCAGGCCTTCGGTGACAGGAGGTGAAAAAATTTGAATTGCGGCCCTTACTCCGATTTTCTCGATGTTCGATGGGTACACATGCTTTCTTGTGAGAAAGCGAACAGGCTTGACCGAGGAGTCTTGCTGCGTTCTATACAGGTTGTTTAAATAGACAGAGGATATTTCTTGCTGACCTCCCATTTGTTTTGACAGGAACTGGGAGCGAACATTCTTGATAATATGGCTCTGATCAAAGGCAAGGAACAGGCGTATTGAAGGATCAGCTGGGTGGCCTATCTGGGTTTGAAGTTGACCTAGTGACATCAGATCCATTGCAGCGACATTTACTTTATGATTGTCAGCTACTAGGGGCACAATTTTGAATCCAACCTCTTCTGTTTTTCAGATTACATGCTGCACTGTTTTTGCAAGCACTTCTCCGGAACACCCCTTTTTGTAAAAAAGTACCCTACCGGTATCTTGAAGCTTGCATGCAGTCCACACAGCAAAAAGCACAAAAGAGAATTTGCAAGCTGACACGTTCCTGATGCTGGAAGAAGATGATTGAGGTCGGAACTCAGATCAATGTCTCCAAGAAATACATCGCGTTGCTTGTGGTATTAAAGTTTCTGTCGGATGCGCATCTCATCCACAACGAGACTGCAGAATTTTGACTGGGGTGTTGGGAGACACTCCACCTCAGCCCACAGCCTTCTTTTGACAAGGTCACTAAATCCAACTTCCCCAGAGGAATTTCCCAGGTATTTCCTCAGTGTATTTCGGCATGGGAAAGAGAGCCGCTTTTCGGTTCTCATGTGCTCGTAGGATTTTGCTGAGAGGTGGCGCAAAATAGTGCACTGCCTAATAGTCGTTTCTGACCATGTAGGCTTTTTGGCCTTGTAATTAATAACTTGATCCAAATGATTTTGGCCTTCGTGCACGCAAGTTCCGAGTCTTTCACCACGTGAAGAAACTTGCTAACGTGGCAATGCTTCTTCAACTGTTGAAGCTCTTTCTTGTACGTATCAACCGTTGAAAGCAGCCTCTCATTTTGAGCCTTCAATGCCTTTTCCTTCTCGCGCCATTTTTTGCGCTGCAAAAAAGCCGCTGAAGAAACACGTTCGTCGGTCTGCGTGCCAAATGACCTCATGGAACATGCAGTGCGGACGAGATATGGCAGTCTCTCCGGACTAGCTGTATTGGGCCCCGCAGCAGAATTTTCATTGGCAAGGGACGTGCTGCATTGCTGCGTGAAGTCTTGAGAGGCGACACTGCCGGTGTCAGACGCGGAAATATCACAGTCAACAGTCAACGTTGTCTCCGGCACATTTTTCTGCGCTGAATGAACACAATTTTCAGACGTGCCATTTGACGCCGATTTTGCTGGTGAAGACTCTCGTTTCCTTTTCGCAATGCTTCTCTCATTTCGCGGCTTCAACGGTGCTGGCCTGAGGTAAGAGGGGTATTGGGGAAACACGCTGGGCACAGTACCTGGCTTCAGCATGCGCCTCTTGGTATCTTCGCGGAAGTCTCCGTCAAGAAAATGAAGGCTGCAGACAGCTGAGTAATTCGATGTATCATTTGGCTGCCAGTTCTTCCTCGAAATTACTTTCAGCCATTGTTCCCTCAGCGTTAGGTCCGCAGGTACCTCGTGGAATGACACCCCAGGTTGCTTCTTTCTCTGGCTTGACGTGCAAAACGGCACGCAACAGTACCGCATGACTAGTTGATTAACGCTTCCTCTGCGGTTATAAAATCGAGCACTAAAGCGGCAAAACACATACAATAAAAGTAGCACGTGGGGCGCCGAGAAAAACAACGATCAAAGCAGCAGTGCTCCTTCCGAACGGGCTACCGTGAAGACTGCGCGGGTGCGAGGGCGCCGGCCGGATAGTGTCAGAACAGAGCGCCGCTCTGTGGCGGCGGCGCGCGTAAACAGGAGAGGGTACGAAGGGGGGGCTCGGTGCTGAGGCGCCAGGCATCTCAAAGTAAAGGAGGCACTGGTGGAACTCATCTGTGCCTAGGGTTTTGTTCCGAATGCGGGAAGAGGTAGCAGGGAAGCTAATGGGAGGCGTATAGCTTCACGGTGACTGCGAGTTCGGAAGAAAACGGTGGTGCATTTCAAAGCGAGGTCAGTGCACCCACAAAAAAACCCCGAAAACTGCACTTTTCTTCCAAAAACTGTAAACAGCGTAGTTTCAATGACAGGCCAGACTCCTTATATGCAAGCCACTGCAGAGTGCATATCGCCGGATATGATAGTGATTTTTGCTCTAATCACTAGATCTAATTATAATCGCCAAATCCGATTGTGCGCTTGCTTTGGCTGTTTGTTGGTTTTTATTATTTCACCATCTTTTCGTACTTGTTCCGGGGCCGTTGTTCTGTGGGTGCCACGCAGTTTGCGCAGTGGCATGTTTGCTTCCGTGTTCGACTTTATTTCTAACTGTGTGTTTTTTCAGCGACATGCCCCCGACAGGCAGCACAGCCAGGCCAAAGGTCAGTTCGATTCGCCTGCACTACGTGAACTAGTTCTCACGGTGCTGCACTTCGCCATTCATTTCAGCGGTGCAAGATGGCACTATCTGCACGACGCCGTTCGTTGATGGCTTGCGCATTGTGATAAACGGCGAAGATACTCAAATTATTCCACTCGTCGATGTGAACAGTGCCTCACATGGGCCCGCCGACTCTTATTTAACGTGATTGCCACCCGAGAAGGTGGCGATGGAGGTGGGGATTGCGGCCCATGCCGGCACCATGCTTCTCTTGACGGACCCGTTACTGGCGTCTTTCCTTTGTACTAATAAAGTTAAATTAGTACTCGAGGCCGGTTATGTTAACTAAAAAGTAAACACGTGCATGCAGCATGATGCACGTGGTTGCAACAATCACTTAACATGAAAGTCGGCGCGCTCACATTTCAGTCGTGTTCATTAAAACACACGTGCTTTTTGCTACTGCGAGGCTGCATCGAGGCTGATTCAGGGCAACACTTCACTGTAATATGCTGTTATAAAATTCTTCACGAGGTTTGCGATGTTGGCGGCCGTTGATATGGGCGCCATGCTGCTGGCTGCAATTTGGCGGTGTCACCAAGGCTAGCGAACGACCAGGCCTGCACTCGACCATTCATTTCGGAAGCAGCCAGTGCCAAGCTTCACTTGAACTGCTGGAACTGGAGTGGCACGCTTGCGGCACCGCCACGGAACTTTACAAAACTGGTGCAGGGAGTGCAGGCGAATCGAACAGACCTCAAGCTTGTGAAAGCTGTCACCACCCGTCATCTGTGCACATGACACGAGGTGAAAGTTGGTCGTGAGGACCTTGAGATTGTGCAGAAAACAAGTGACTGCTTTCTACGGCATATTGGCAATCCACTCTTTCTCAGTCAAATTTAATTTTTCTGACTATTTTGAAGTTCTTACAGAGTCCTAAAAATCAGTTGACCATATTCCTGTATGGTATTGTAGAATGATGAATGGCAAGGTGGGCTAGTTGGTACGAATCGATATGATCTGACAGGGCACAAGACAGGATGAAGAAAGTGACACACAGCACTGAACTCATGACTGAACTTTAATCGCGGTAATGCCGAGGAACAAATCATGCGAATCGTGCATGTCACAAGCACCAGATAAGCAAGAGACAGTGCATGCGCAGGTTATCAAAACAGCAAAACAGGCTAGAAACAGTATTGCAGGCTAGCAAAACAATGAAGATTGCGAAAAGGCCTCATTATTTCAATATGCACCTGTAAAAAAAAGCTAAATTCTTTGCCTGAAGCAAGATTGACTTGCCTTTTAGATATGATACGCTTTGAAGAGCTAATGTTGCACGCGATGCTTTGCCAGCACAGAATTCTTAAAACAAGGAACATTGTTTTGATTGCTCACCTTGCACGCACAGTATGTTATGGCATTGAACTGGTGGTTTGAAGGCCCATGTACTGTGC
Source organism: Amblyomma americanum (assembly GCF_052857255.1). Taxonomy (NCBI): domain Eukaryota; kingdom Metazoa; phylum Arthropoda; class Arachnida; order Ixodida; family Ixodidae; genus Amblyomma; species Amblyomma americanum. Next base: position 119,966,220 of record NC_135502.1, on the reverse strand, counting down.
GATGTCAGGGCACGTTAAAGAACACCAGGTAGTCGAAAATTCCGGAGCCCCGCACAGTGGCGTCCCTCATAGCCCGAGTCACATTGGGACGCTAAACCACCATAAACCATAAACCAAACACTTGAAGGGCACTAACAGTCCGTTTCGAACTCCCAGTCCTTGCATCTAGCAGTGCACTGTGCAACTTTTAAAAGATCTTCCTTGTTTTAAATATACCTCTGTGTTTTTTAAATATCCATCGCAACATGAGTATGAGCTTTTGTAAGTGTATATCATATTTCAAAAGCCAGTCAATCTCAGCAAACTTTCACTGGCTGTTCACATTGTAGCACCCTCTCTTGGGCGGCGCCGACAACCCGGCTAGCGCGCGCCACAGTGCGAAGCGAATAAAGACGGCACCTAGTCGTGGCTCGTGCCGCCACGGCTGGCAGTTCTGTTCTGGTGTCGGCTCGTAGCAGTGGTCTCGTTTCCTTCGCTCCTGAGGCGTTAAGCCTACATTGGTGACCTAGGACGAGAAATGACCTATCCCGCAACATCCACGCAGCAGGATTCGCGTCCGCAGGACGTCTCGTCGCTGCAAGTTCGCCTTCCACCTTTCTGGCCCCAGAACCCGCAAGGTTGGTTCCACCAGGTTGAGGCGCACTTTTGCCTAGCCTGCATCACGTCGGAGACGACGCGCTACTACCATGTTGTCTCAAGCCTGCCTCCTGACGTTGCCGGTGAGCTCTCCGACGTTCTCTCCGCCCCCATGGGTGCTACACCATATCAGCACCTGAAAACCAAGGTGCTGGAGAGATTTATGCCGTCGGACCACACCCGCCTCCAGCAGCTCCTTACCGGGGAAGACCTTGGCGACCGACTTCCAACCCAGCTTCTGCGCCGCATGCAACAGCTTCTCGGGGAGCGCGACATCCCCAACCACTCAGTGTTGCTTCGAGAGCTTTTCCTCCAACGCCTTCCCCAGCCCATCCTCCTCGTCCTTGCGGCGGCCGGTGACGTCACCCTCGACCGCCTGGCTCAGCTCGCAGATAACGTTCATGAGGCCACCTCCCCGTCTGTCACTGCTGGTTTGCTGCCAAGAGACCCAGCGATTTCGCGCCTTGAGGCCCGTCTCGAGGAGCTTGCCGCCTCCGTCGCCGCACTCCGGAGCCGACCTCTGGAGACCCGTTCGTCTCGTCTTGATCATCGCGCTCTTTCGCGCTCATGTCAAGCTCGGAGTCCCAGCCCTACATCTCTCTGCTGGTACCACAGGCGTTTTCGCCACCGGGCCACGAAGTGTACACAGCCCTGTTCGCGGCCGGGAAACGCCCGCCAGGATCACTAACGGCGGCGTGTTCCCCCAGTCATTCGAGCCACCTGTTCATGGTCACTGACAAGTTCTCCGCCACCCGGTTTTTTATCGACACGGGCGCGGAAATCAGCGTGGTTCCACCGATTAAGGCAGATTGTTCCAAGCCATCAGGGCTGTCACTCCGTGCTGCCAACGCCTCGTCTATACCCGCGTGTGGGCAACGATCTCTCACCCTCGACTTCGGCCTACGCCGCACTTTTCGATGGGTCTTCGTCATCCCAGACGTGGTTCGCCCGATCATAAGCTCAGACTTCCTCTCCTACTTCGACTTAGACGTCAGCGTGCGGCATCGTCGCTCTACCGACGGTCTGACTCATCTCTCCATCTCGGGAGTCTCGTCCGACCTTCCTCCCATGGGCATTCGCACGCTGATACCTTCCTCTCAGTTCAAAAAAGTGTTGGCGGATTTCCCGGAGCTCACTAAGACATGCAACCTCACTCAGGCGCCTAAACATACTGTGACACACCACATCGTGTCCCGGGGTCCACCCGCAGCTGCTCGACCGCGCCGCTTGTTTGGAGACCGTCTAGCTATCGACAAACGTGAGTTTGACCACATGCTGGACCTCGGCATTAGACGCCCGTCGTCCAGCGCGTGGGCGTCTTCGCTGCATCTAGTGCCCAAGCGTGATCCCGGTGACTGGCGTCCCTGCGGCGACTATCGGGCGTTGAATGCCAACACTGTCCACGACAGCCATCCGCTGCCCCACATCCTGGACTTTACATCGCGCCTCGCCGGCTGCGCCATTTTTAGCAAAGTTGACCTGGTTAAGGCGCATCGCCAAATTCCCATTTAACCCGCCGACATACCTAAGACCGCCATCACGACGCCCTTTGGTTTGAGTACGTCCGGATTCCTTTTGGCCTACACAATTCGGCTCAAATCTTCCAGCGGTTCATAGCTGAGGTCACGCGGAGCCTACCGAGTGTATTCGCGTCTACATCTTGGTTGTGAATGCTTCCAAGTGTGTTTTCGGTGCTTCTGAGCTCGAGTTTTTGGGCCATCACATATCCTAAGTGGGTATCCGCCCTCTCGCGTCCCACGTCCAGACCATCTAGACTTTTCCCCTGCCCACAACCCGGCGCCTCCTGTGACAATTCCTGGGGCTGGTGAATTTCTCCCGCCGCTTTATCCCGCACTGTGCAGTGCTACTTCGCCCGCTCACCGACCTCCTCCGGTGAACCGCTGGCCCGTCCTCCGCAATCTCATGGTCATCTGAAGCCAAGGCCGCCTTTACTGCCGCGAAGCAAGCAGTCGCTAACGCCGTGCTTCTAGTCCATCCGCGCAACGACGCCCCTACGAGATTGATGGTGGATGCCTCCAGCGGGGCCATCGGAGCCGTCTTACAGCAGTACATTAACTCCGAGTGAAGACCATTGTCTTTTTACTCTCAGAAGCTACTTCCTGCTGAGACCCGCTACAGCGTCTTGGGTCGAGAGCTCCTAGCCATCTACTCCGCTATCCAGCACTTTCGGCATTTTGTAGAAGGATGCAAGTTTCACGTGCTAACCGATCATAAACCGCTGGCATATGTGTTCCGGACCAACTCATCGAAGTATGTGTCACGTGAACTCCGTCAGCTCGCTTATATCTCGGAGTTTACTACCGACATCCGGCATGTGAAAGGTGCAGCCAACACCGCCGCTGACGCCCTCTCTCGTATAGTCACGGTAGACGCTCCATCTTCCACCGTCGACTGGGCTGGGCCGCATTCTCTTCTGCCCAGCAGAACGATCATGAGCTCGCCGCTTTTCGAGTGAACCCTCGGTCTCTCCGATTACGGCTTGCGCCCCATCCTTGCTCGCCTGAGCCCTTGTGGTGCGATGTTTCAACGGACTTTCCTCGCCCTTTTGTTCCGGCTTCACTACGTCGCCTTATCTTCCATTCTCTCCATGACATATGCCATCCAGGCATTCGGGCTACTCAGCGCCTTCTCACCCAGCGCAATGTTTGGCCCGGATTCAACGCTGATGTGCGTGCTTGGACGCGCCGGTGTCTACCCTGTCAGTCGACCAAGATCTGTCGCCATACCAAGACACCTTCCCAAGCCTTTCTACCCCCTGGCCGTCGTTTCAACCATGTTCATCTCGATATCGTGGGCCCTCTACCCATCTCTCGAGGCTACCGCTATATCTTGACCATAGTCGACCGCTTCACTCGCTGGCCGGAGGCAGTCCCCATTCCTGACATCACCACAGAGACTGTTTCGCGTGCCTTCATTTCTGCATGGGTATCTCGATTAGGTTGTCCTGGCACTGTGACAACCAACCGTGGACGCCAGTTTGAGTCCTCCCTGTTTGCTTCCCTTAATAATATTCTCGGAGCCAGGCATTGCCGTACCACTGAATATCACCCGTGTGCTAACGGCATGGTGGAACGCCTTCATCGCCAATTGAATGCCGCCCTCACTGCCGGCCTGAATTGCGCCTCCTGGGTCGACTCCTTGCCCCTTGTGCTGCTTGGTCTAAGGGCCGTCATCCGAGAAGACTTACGATGCTCAGCTGCAGAGCTCGTGTATGGAAGTGCTTTGCGTCTTCCAGGCGACTGCTTTACATCCCAGCAGCTTCCAACCCAGCCCCAAGAATTCCTCCAACGCTTGCTGGACAGCGTTAAAGACTTCCGGCCTCCTCCCCCACGTCCGTTCCGCCACCACACCATTTTCGTACTCCCCGATCTGGCTACTTCGACCCAGGTTTTTGTGCGCCGCGACGCTGTCCGAGCTCCACTCACACTGGCTTTCGTCTGACCTTTCCGCGTTCTCCGCCGCACCCCGAAAACCGCCACCATCCTCCAAACCGGCCGCGAAGAGACCGTCAGTCTAGACCGCCTTAAACCTGCTTACATGGAGACCGCCCTGAAACGACTCCCAGCGCCGCCTGACCTAGTGCTCGAGTGCCATCGCTGGCCCTCCGTTCGTTTCGACTTCCAGTCTAGGCGGGGGGCCCTGTAGCACCCTCTCTTGGGCGGCGCCGACAACCCGGCTAGCTCGCGCCACACTGCGTAGAGAATCAAGACGGCACCTGGTCGTGGCTCGTGCAGCCACGGCTGGCAGTTCTGTTCTGGTGTCGGCTCCTAGCAGTGGTCTCGTTTCCTTCGCTCCTGAGGCGTTAAGCCTACAACATAAAAGAACTTAGCTTTTCTTTTTTTACAGGTTTTTCTTGCAATCATGGGGCCTTTTTGTTGCAGTCTTGTTATTCGTTTTGCTTGCTTGTAAATTTTTGTACACAGTATCTTTCCTTGCTCATGAGATGCTTTGTTACATGCACAATTGAGCCGTTGTGGTGGCGCAGTGCTTATCATGCTTTTCTGCTGACCCGAAAGAACTCGATTTCATCCCAGTTGCGGCTGTCGCATGTTGATGCAGGTAAAATGCTAGTGCAATGTCAGTGCGAATTAAAAACCCCAGATGGTCAAAATTTCCTCGAGCTCCACAGCAGCGTTCCTCATAGCCTAAATCGTTTTAGGACGTTAAAACCCTATAAACCATGAACCTGCACAACTGGTGTGCGATGTTTCTTCCTTTGTCTTACATTGATTAAAGTTTGTGAGTTCAGGGCAGTGTATGTCACTTTTCTTTGTACTGCCTTGTGGGCTGTAAGTTCATCAATGAATCCGCTCAGTATGCTTACAAGCCCTTAACACATCCATTGCTGGAGCCAGCTTGTCTGTGGTAACCCAGCACTCGGTGACGATTAGTACAGGCAAGCCAGTGGCGTGAATGTGGCATCTGCAACCACTCTATTAGCAATATGAAGTGTACAGAGAGACCTTGAGTGTGGGTTTCGGTGTAGGGCGAGTATGCGTTGGCCTCTTTGACTTTTTGGTGGCTTCTAGGGTGTGAGTGGTATGGGGGGGGGGGAGTATGTAGGGGCATGCTTTGAGAGTCGTGGCCATAGGGTAAGTGAAGAAAAATGGCTGCTGTGGATGGGGTATCCATCTAAATGAGATAGGTGCATTGGAGTCATGGGAGCGTGACCACTTTCCAGCTGTTGAGTTGGGCATGTCGATGATTTGTTCCTTCTGGTGTTGGTTGAGGGCGTGGAGGCAAGGGAAGGTATGTTCTGTATAGGGTGCCTGCGTATGTATGGAAGCGTGAAGAGTAGTTGTAGTAATGCTTTTTATAAATTCAAAAGCCTTGCTTAGCTGCCTTTATTTTGCCTGCGGGTGGGGGCAGCAGTAATTGAGCAAGGTGCGTAGTGAGCACATTAGAAAGAATTACGTTTGAAAATGTGGTGGTATTGATGGGGGGCACGAAGGTTTGAATTGTTTTCGTAATCCAGTATGATATGTGTGTAGCTAGTGCTCAAACTTATGCTTGCTGACAAAATGTGGAGTAATATTTTTGATAGATAGTGTGATGACAGATTGAGGTAAGGTAGATCAAACTGATATTTAAAAAAAATTCAATGTGCGAGTAACTCAAGCATTTTAATCCTCTGGCCTCGTTTGAACTCCCTCAAGAGCATTAGCAAGGTGAATGATGTGGATTGTTGAGTATTTCGAAAAACTAAGTATCAGTAGTGTTTCTCCAAATGTTTATTTTGCCCTCTTCATTTTTTGGTGTCATTTGAGCCATTTGCAGGTGCAGCTCGGGAATGGTGTGCACGTGACTGCCTACGTGCGGGTGGCACTGATGATGCAGACTACAGACGCTGCATTTTGCAAGCGCCTCGCTGTTGTTTTGTGGGGTGTAGAGGTGCTTGCAAAACGCAGCGTCATTGGGAAGCAGAGCAATAAAGATATTTCAAAGGGCAAGACGATGATGCATCCGCCTCTTTCACCTATGAAGTTGGTGGGCATGTCCGGTGAGTAGATGCAGCAGTCTGTTATGATTATCTTTGTTTTTGTTCCGCAGCTGTAGGATGACGGACATTCTAGACATATAACATGCAGCACAAAAGTACAATCAGTGTCAATCACAAACAGGAGTGCTGAGACCTGAGCAGCGAAACGATAAGATTTCAATCAAAATCGATGAGATAATAGTTCACTTTATTCCTTCTACTGTGGTATAAAGTGATGCGTGGAATTATTTCGCCTCGTCTATAAAATTTTTCTATAAGTTAAAATTCACATGATATTGTGTTCGCTTTTCATTTGTTCACTGGTGTACATATTATTATATATTAAAGCTCAATTTTGTAGCCTATTAGAGTGTAACAAATTTATCGCAGGTACTCTGCTTTGCACTTTTGTTTCACATACATTTCGGGTAAGTCTAAGTGCGAAATATAAACCTGTTCATTTTCTCTTGTGCTGCAGCCACTACTGTTACTAAATATAGAAAGAGGCTAAATGCTGTCATATATATTTTGCACATAGGCCGGAATGTGTCTTCAGCATTGAGGTTTGTCAATTACTTGGTTTATTTTTTTTCGTTTAGCTCCCTTTGCTCACTTCCCCAAGGAGAAAGGGTGCCCCGAGGAGGAGGTTGGAAAACGCCACAAGCAGTTTGTGCGATACTTGGCACAAAAGTGTGCTGATCTGCGGCGCTAATGAGGTGCGGTTCATACCAGGGGTTCTCCAACTGGCTTCTGCAGAACCCCCTGGCCTCCAGAGCCCCAGTTGTTCTCGTCAGGAACAACAGGTGCTCTGTCCTGGTTTCCTCTCGTGTTGTCTGGTTTTGGCAGTTTCCGACCTTTATTATGTCCTTGGAGTGCTCTCTCTAGGCCCTGAGTTGTCCCCAGCAAATCGGAGGCTACTCAGACTGTCACGATGGAACTCTATCTCCTGCTCTTATGCGAATCCATCGCTCTGAAGGCATCTCGCAAACGCGATGGACAGCAACGAAAAAAATAGCGTCGCGTCGATCTACTTTTAATTCGTGTTCACCACTTTTATGAAGATAAAGCAGTTTCTCCAACGAGGCTAGCTGTGTTGAATTACGCTTTGATATGCTTGAACAGCGCGTCAATGTGTTGGTGACGCTCTCGTGATGTAGTTCCTTGTAAAGTGGTTTCCATTGACATCAGCTGGGACGAGATTATGACAACCAAGGAAATATGCTTCAATATTAGTAGCAATTTTCGTTACAAGAATACAGGTGTTAACCAGACTGTAACAAGTTAATTACATGTGAAAAAAGAGCCTCATATTGTTTTTCTCAGAAGCCGTGACGTCACGGGAGTCATTGTTGGTCGCACAGGCTACCTTCCGCTGCGTACGCGGAAAAAGGTTGGCGATAAGCAAATTAGGGAAAACGTATTGCCTTTCACCGCCTTTATCTAGCCTAGATGTGGCGGCCGCTAGGACGTTGGTGAAAACCGTATTGTGAAGAATACTACGGATGTAGGAACTGCAAGCTAATGAAACATTCAGCGAGACACACTACAAAGCCACTAAGCAGGTAGCAACTCGTCTCTTACCCCCCATAGAGTAGCGCAATGTGAAAAGATCAGGAGAGGAGCGTCCATAAAAGCAGCACATTCCAAAAGGGCTGCATTTTAATGGCAAGTCAGTATGTCAGCAGTAGGAGAGGTGTTTTTCAGAAGCAAGGAAGGGTGCACTTCTCATTCATGATTTTTCTCTCCTCCTAAAGCCTTTCTTTCTCTTTTCCTTCTTGCAATACACATTTCCATGTACCGCCATATTGCCGGGTGGATTGCTTTTCGCACCTGGCGCTAAAATTCATCCACCTGCGCTTTAACCTCCGGCGCTCTAACTTCCTCCATTCATCTGTCTGCACCTGTAGCCCAAACAATGAACAACCCACACGCCACGCAACGGCGGCGAAGGCCCCTTGCTCTTCTTGCCTAGCCTCTGCTGCAGACAGCGCGCGACGATCCGGAGTTTTCGTTCTCAAAAAGATTTTGAGGTGTCGTTTAGCTTCGAGACCTTTTAGTTGGAAAACAAGCTTGCCGGGGAAAATGACTTACTGGTGTCCACAAGTGGACACTTGCAGAATAGTACCACCTTCTGCCATATAGAACATATTTTTCAACGAAAACCCTCGTTCACATTTCCGAATTCTTGTTCAAAAGGGAAGAGCGAAGATGTTTTCTTATCTGTATGTGAGGGAAGTCGTCTAAAGGACACAATGAATAGCCAAAACTTCCAGTGAATCCAAAATTTCTACGCACTCTCCTAGTTCTCCTGTTCGCCTCCTGTACCCGCACTTGTCTCTAGCTTATCACAATAAATACTTGCTCTCTCTCCTTTTGTGCGCAAAGCATGGCTGCGAACGCGACGAACAGGTCGAGGCAGGTACAGTGGTGCACCATACTACCCTTCGGCCGCTGCGCTTTACACTCGATCTCGATAGTTGGTGGCAACCTGTGGGGCTTCAGCTTCACTGAGATTAAGGGGCATAAATCTCTCTTCTTTTATAAAAGAATAAAATGGAAGTCGATTGACTCACCTTCCGTATATTGGCAGAGCAGGATATTAAAAGGCTGTCTGTGAAGGACACCCCACCCCCAATTATCGGTGCAACTTTCAAAATTCTAGAAAAACTGTCTCACAAAGAGTTGCTTTCCGACAAACACCCACGTTCACAGAGTGGTTTTCACTTCCTGCTCTACCCACAACCGGGGTTAGCGTGAAGAGAGATGAGTCATGTCCTTGTCACACGGGCAGCCTTACCGCGGTTAAGTTTGACGACATTTAAGGATAACCGTAGTTACGCACATTCACGCGATAAACGTAACCACAGTTATTCTGCTGACCATGATTACCTCAAACTGAGGTTGGCTACATCAGTAAAGCGTATTAACTGGCAAAATGCCGCCCCCCTGTCCGACGCCTGCAGCTCGGCTCCCAACGAAATAGCCTCACAAAAGCGTGTTATCTGGACCGCATCGACAACAGAGGCGTTAATACGCATCTTGGAAGACAAATTGATGGCTCTGCGCTCTAACACACGAAACGCGCGCCTATATCGCGTGATGGTAGAAAAGCTGAAGCAGGGCCTGCAAGCGTCGGAAGGCCCGTGCACCGCGAAGCAAGTTCGGCAAAAGCTTGAAAATCTGAACAAGCACTATCGATGAGTGGAAGTCTTCATTCCTAGTAAAGAAACGATGAATTCTGACGGAAGTTTGTGTGATGTTACAGCACTGACGCGCAAGAGAGGCACTCCGCGCTGTTAGCACTGCTGCATTTAGGCCTTGTCCGCAATCGCGACACCGCGCCGGCGTGTTGTAAACGACAGAAGATACGCAGCGTTTCTGGAATGTTTTCAAGAACTGACATTGTTCTTGTCCTTGCGCGATCATATGTCGGCGTGGACTCCGCGTGTGATTCACTGTTTTATCGACAGCCTTCATTTAGCTCGCTGAAGTTAAAAGCCTCGTGAGCGCCTAGTGTACAAGTTACTACACCAGTGTACCAGGCGAAAACTGTGTATTTCATGTATCGTAGAGTCCGTTAAAAAATTGTGGCATTTTCTTAAGTGACAGGTGAGTGCCACATTGCTCTCTAGTGCAAATGGTAGCCTGTTTTTTATTTTGTTTGTGCCTACCATAAAGGAAGCAACACTGCACATATTCATATTTTCATGGTGCAGAACCTCATGCATACAATAAAACTCTCTTTGCAGGAAACTTAGGCATTGTGGCACCACAACAGATGCAAAAGGAATTCAATGGCCATTCTACTGGCAGCTTCATTCTTTCCTCAGATCACTGCCAATCAATGACAAAAGCCTTGTTGAGGAAAGTGTGGAGGTAATCAGCTGTTCTCACCAGGACACTAGAGCTGTTCAGGGCGCAGTTTTTGCTGCAGGCTTGCTTTTTGTGCATGATAAGCTTGCATGCTTATCAGATATCTTGTAATGTCCTTAGAGCACTACGCTGAAAGTTGTTGAAACATTACTGTGCCTTCAAACACACCTTCTCTTTTTCTTTTGTGATTTCTTCTTTGTAACACGCTAAGCTGGTTATATTCACTTGTACTTCTACATGACTGCCATATAAAATATAGCCATATTTTGTACAATGTGTTGAACACTACTTGCGTGTCACGTTTAATGTGATAAATATTTATGTGAAGGGTTTTTGTTTCACATGTCGATGTTGCATTTTCCATCCACTTCTGCCCTGTGACCTCTTTTAAAATTACCAGCCTTTTTTCTTGTCCTGCACAGCTGCCAGTAGTAGTTTTCCCACCAGAAGAAAGTGAAGTTCAAACATATTCAAGCGATATGGACTTTCCGACAGCAAGTGATCCTGTACAAATGGAGAGCCAAGGAAACAAAGCAGACGAAGCTACTTTTTCAGTGGGGAACCCTTCCAACAGCCCAGGTTCTAGCAACAGCGTTAAGAGAAGTAGCAGGACGCGCTCGTCCAATTCGGCATCTAGCGGCCTGATGGCGCTGCATCAGCAAGCCGAAGAGCGTGCAGCCAAGGGTGCCTGTGACAGCCTTGAATTAAGAAAGGAGCTCGTGCAGCTGAGGGAATCCAACGCGACGTAAAAACGTTTGCTGGAAATTACGCAGGAATATTTTTCATCCAAACAGACAGACAGATGAATTTTTTGTGAGGCCACCTTTTGTGGTAAATGGTTTACCACAGCAGGTGGTCTCACAAACAGAATTTATTTGGCTTTATGCTTGGGTGCAAATTATGCAGGCGTATTTTCAATCCGAACAGAAAGACAAATAAATTCTGTTTTTGAGTACACCTTTTGTGGTAGATGACACACTAGCAGGAGCGGCCCTCAAAATGGCGATCTCGAAACCTCTATTTCACACGAGGGCACGGAGATGTTATTTTGCTTACAGAGTCAGTGTATTATGTGTCACCCTCTGTGTACAGGAAATGTAACAGTGGTAGCTACAACAAAAAGTGTAACAAAATGAAGACACCATGAGCATTATGTAGTGCTAACTGAATGCACAGAGCACGAAGGACGGGATAAGAAAGAGACAAACAAAGCGCTAACTTACGACTGAAAAGCGTTATTGCTCAAACGCAGCAAATAGGCGAAAAGGAGCACAACCAACAGAACAGCATCAGTGATGATTCTAAAAAAACACACAACAACAAAAGCACACAATCGCAACCTACACAAGCGAACTTAACTGTTAAGATAGTCAATTTCTTTTTGCGTTAGCGCGGCGGGAGATTTGCTGACGCAGTTGTCAAGTCCCCGGTGAATTAAAAGAGCTTCCACGATTTCCCGCATACGTTGATCTTTATGTTCTTATAGTATTCTAGTACGGCCGAAAAAAGGAGTGCATTTACAGGAAAACCAATGTATAACCAAATTGCTTTTGGGCGGAGGTTTCAGGGAGCGTTTATGCTCACTTAGGCAATTATTGAGGCAACGTCCTTTTTGGCCATTAGAAAATCGCCCACAGGATAGCTCTATCTTATAGACAACATTTTTACGGCAGTGCACATAGGGTGATTCGTGATTTTTTCCACATTCAGCAGGTGGAGGTCTTTCACGGTTTACGGTTTTGCACAAGCGCTGCAGTTTGTTTGGACAGAAAATATGACTTTGACACCGGCTATTCCTGGAATTCTTTTCAGGTTATGTGATACCTTGTGCACATAAGGCATCACCGCGATGTATCGGTTTTCTGCTGCAAGCGGACTCGTTGTATTTGTTCTGACTTTAGCAAGATTTCTCTCCGCTACACCACGCAGGATGTGGTCTTGAAAGCCAGCCTTTTTACGCCTCATGATCTGGCTTCTGAAGCTAGATTGCATTTTATGGGAACATGACCTGGAAATGGCATTTTTGAGGGCGACCGTCATGGCGCTCCGTTTTACTGTTTTTGAATGAGAGGATGAGTATGATAGAAGCCCTTTTTGTGCTCGGGCTGAGTAGCGCCAGCATACCCCTTCGTCGCACATCATTATTCGTAGGTCCAGAAAGCGAATGGCGTCATGATCCCGAACTTCCATCATCAGTTGAAATGGTTTTCGATTAGACCTGAACAATGTGAGGATATCACTGGCTTGATCTGCAACACTGTGGCCACTCCTTAATCTAAATATCGCCAGAAAGTCATCAAAGTAATGGAACACACGTACCACTAAAGATCCAAGTAAGGCTTTTTGCAAATTTTGGTCCAAGGAAGCTAGTAGACAGTCACTGAGGAATGGAGCGAGGCCCGAGCCTATACAGAAGCCCTCCTTCTGGATAAAGTAGCTGCCTTTGAAAGGCACGGCCGTCGAGCACAGATATAGATCTAGTAGATGAAGGAGGCTGGCAACGTCAATACCGCAGTGTTTTTGGAATATGGTTGCACCGTACAGGTCAATCGCTTGACTCACGGCAATGTGCACGGCATCCCGAGGGAGAGAATAGAACGTCCTTGATGTCTACAGACAAGGCGCTGACATTTTTCAAAGGCTTCTCCTGGAAAAATTCTGACACAGTTGCTGGGTGGTGCACCAGGAAAGGGTCATTGATAGTTAGTTCTGAAAAAAAACAGTTTTGAAAGTATGACCCGAAGGCAAGTTGCCAGTTGCCCTTTTCGGTTACAATGACCAGCAAAGTACAATCCTTTGGTGGGTTTTGGCTGAGAAAAATATTGCAACCTCGAGCCGGTGCTTTTGTTTACATTGGTTGCCAGCTTGTCCAAGCCAAGCCTTTCACATCTGAGCAGTGCTTCCTTTTTTGCCTTATTCGGGCGGAATTTCTTCACAAGATGAAAATTTTCACTTAAAGCATCTTGAGCTTTCTTGTGGTAAACAGCCGACGGGAGGACGGCAAGACAACCTTCTTTATCGGCCAGGACTAGCTTGAGATCGGCATTTGTGAGAGCACTGGTCAGCCTGTGTAGATCCAAATGATTTTTGTTTACCTTTGTGGCGGGAAAGGATTCCACTGAGTCTAGGATGCACCGGGCGGCATCTGTCTCGTCCTTTGCTCTTCCCGCTGTCTTTCTTGCCATGACAAGTAGCTCCGGTTTACTTCGTGAGGGTGCTGAGCACAACTTCGGTCCTTTTTGCAGTATTTTCAGATTGTCAGCGTGGATGTTCGGGTTTCCTACGAGGTGAACGGTCTGTTCCTCTTGTGCCTGTCGCTCTTTCATTTGGAGCGCAGCCCAGACTTGTCGTCACAGCCATTCAGTGCCGAGTGAAGCTGCGCGCAGTTCCTGGCTGAGACGTCGGGAGGCACCACCTGCGGGGGGGCGGGCGATCCGCCAACAGGCGACGCGCAGGCAGTCTTTCAACAGTCGAACAATCCTCCACGCTTCAGTACGCGCAATGCGGAAAACACGTAAGCCATGGCCTAAAGAAGGTGAGAACGGTCCAATTAGGTGGGAGACAACAGATGGGAAATAATAGGCTCGGGCCTCGCTTCGTTCCTCAGTGACTGTCTACTAGCTTCCTTGGACCAAAATTTGCAAAAACCTTCCTTGGATTTTCAGTGGTACGTGTAATCCGTTACGTTGACGACTTTCTGGTGATTTTTATATTAAGGAGTAGCCGCAGTGTTGCAGATCAAACCAGTGATATCCTCATATTGTTCACGTCTAATATAAAATCATTTCAACTAACGATGGAAGTTCCGGATCATGACGGAGTTCACTTTCTGGACCTACAGATGATGATGTGCGAAGAAGGGGTATGCTGGCGCTACTCAACCCGAGCACAAAAAGGGCTTCTATCATACTCATCCTCTCATTCATAAATAGTAAAACAAGGCTTCGCGACAGCCGCCCTCAAAAATGCCTTTTCCGGGTCATGTTCCCATCAAATGCAATCTTGCTTCAGAAGCCAGATCGTGAGGCTGAAAAAGGCTGGCTTTCTAGACCACGTCCTGCGTGCTGTAGCGGAGAACATTATTGCCGAATTCAGAACAAAAACAACGAGTCCGTTCGCAGCAGAATACCGAAACTTTGCGGTGATCTCTTATGTGCACAAGGTATCACATAACGTGAAAAAAAAATGCAGGAAAAGCCTGTGTCAGAGTGATCTTTTCTGCCCGAAAGAAACTGCAGCGCTTGTGTAAAACCGTAAACCGTGAAGTACCTCCACCTGTCGAATGCGGAAAAAATCAGGAATCACCCTATGTGCAGTGCCGTAAAAATGTTGTCTATAAGATAGAGCTGTCCTGTGGGCGATTTTATACTGGGCAAAGAGGGTGCTGCCTCAGTGATCGCCTAAGTGAGCATAAACGCTTCCTATAACCATCCCCCAGAAACAATTTGGTTATACATTCGCTTCTCTGTCAATGCACTCCTTTCTTCGGCCGTGCTAGACTACTATATAAACATAAGGACCAACGTACGGGGGAAATCGTGGAAGCTCTTTTAATTCACCGGTTATTGACAACTGCGCCAGCAAACCTTCCGTCGCGCTAACACAAAACGAAGTTGACTGTCTTAACAGTTAATTTCGCTTGTGTAGGTTGCGATTGTGTGCTTTTGTTGTTTTGTGTTTTTTGACAATCATCACTGATGCTGTTCTTCTCTTGATTGTGCTCCTTGTCGCCTATTTATTGCGCGCGAGCAATAAAGCCTTTTAGTCGTAAGTCAGCGCTGTGTTTGTCTCTTTCTTGTCCCGTCCATCGCGCGCTGTGCCTTCAGTTATTACCATGTACCGACTAGCCCAGACAAACACCTCATTATGTAGTGTCTTCCCACCAACTAGCCCAACCACAAGTTAAAGTCAGTTCAGTTGCAAATTATTGTAAAGTATGCGTCAAACATATCATGCGATAAATACATATATGTAATGTTTGTTATTAAAGCGGAAAGGCGCGAGACACTTCACTATTTGAACCTAAATGAACCGAATTTTAGCTAGCTGTACCAATAATGCGCTGTAACTGTCTCGTACTGGCAGCCAATGTAACCCTGATGCTTCCTGCATGCTGCAGCGCCTGCCGCCACTACCTGTCGCACACAAAAAACCATGCTAATCCTTGTTCTAAGTTTCTTTAAAAGATCATGAGATGAATACATACATTCAACATCTTATATTAAAACAGAAAGGAATGAGACACTTCACTTTTTGAACCTAAGTGAACTGCCGCTTAGCTAGCTGTACAAACAATGCGCTGTGAATGTCTCGTGATGGGCTGTGAAAACGTGCTGGCAGCCAAGGTAACCCTGATGCTTCCTGCATGCTGCAGTGCCTGTCATCACTGCCTGTCAAAGAAAGAGAAAAGCCCGGCTATTGCTGGAATAGACATGTTTACAACAAGGCACCACCACAGTTTGCAGACTTTCATCCGTCTCAAGTGGCGAGTAAATGACGGCAATATATGCCTGCTATTCTACGTCTCCTAGGAGAATTTGTTTTCTTCCATTATTCTGTACACTTAATAAATTGCAACTCCTCAATGATCTTTGTAAGAAAGTACAGTAACCACGAAAAGAGCTGAAGAAGCAACTGATCGAGCTGCATAGAGAATCTAATGCAATTCAAAAAGATATGCTCAAAACGATGCAGTCGTATTTTGCATCTAAGTGGAAAGATGAATAAATTTCCCTTCCATCTTCACCTTTATGCGCTAGATGAAACAGTATCAGCTGCAGAACTCAGAATGGCAATCTGAAATCATCTTTCTGTGTCAGTGCAGAATATTATTACGCCTTATTTTGTCTAAAATGGCATGGTTTCATTAAGTGTCTCGCTCAAAACAAAAAAATGGCACTTGAGTTGAACGCAAGGTGTAGCCCAACGTATACAATAACACTAAAATTCGGCTGGTTAGCAACCTTTTTGCGAACTAGCCGAAATATAAGTTATGGTTGCTTCAATTCCATTGTAAATCACATGTTAAAACAATCATTTTTATTTCTCAAAATGAACACAAGACAAAAGCGCACAAGTATTCTCTCCGATAAAAGCACCACCTGAAGCAGCCAAGACTTTTCCAAAAAGCCTGAATTAGCTGCTATTAGGCTTGGCTGTGGAAATGTATTGGCATCCGTGAAGAAGCCGTGATTCTTCCTGCATGGTACACTGCCTGCCTGTTGCAAAAAATAAAGCCATGTCAATGCTTAAAGAGACATACGCATAAAGAGGCGACTAAATGAATGGAATGCAAGTTTCTGTTTTCCAGGTCTGCTTCTCAACTTATGGTTCTCGGGTCATTATACACTCAATACAGCATGACTCACAGTGAAACTTTGGCAGTGTTAGCACTCAGAGACAAGGAGCAAAATATTTCATAGCAGGAGGAGGGCGGTAGAAGTGACTATACTGTGCATAGTAAAAATAAAAAGCACTTCCAATACATTTTACCAAATAAAATAGCTGTAGTGAAAGGATTTAGGCAATTTTCAGCTTGAGGCAAAGTGATTGATTAGGGCATTCTGTACTGCAACACCTGATGGCTCTGCCCGGCTGCTGTTACAAGTTGGCTGAGGTCGGCCAATGTCTCGAGCTCGTGCCTCATCAAACCAACTTGCATCACAGCGGTCGGACATTTCCTCACAGGTGTTGTGTATCACACATGTGCGGATTACACGGTTGACGTTGATTATGTCGCACTCAAGTCCTTTATGTAGGATACGTAAACGAGCCTTTAACCTGATAAATGCATTTTCAACAATGCGTCTAGCTCTGCATAAGTGGTAATTGAACACTGCAGTAGGTGAACCTGGTGGGCTTGGATTTGGAAACGGCTTCATGGTGTGACACTGTAACGGGAACGCTTGATCGGCAAGCAAAAGCGGTTCCACTGTCATTCCTGCCCCACCTATTCCTTAAGCTTGGAAAAAAGGACTGGCGAGTATATCGGAAAGGCTTGAGAATTCAAATACACCGGCGTCGTGGTTCCTTCCTGGAGAACCCACATTTGTATACAGAAATCGGTAGTTGTGGTCGGCGATAGCCAAAAGGATGGTACTGTACCATCCTTTATTGTTGATACAATTCGCGGCGTGCTCTTCTGGCGGGCACATCTCAATGTGACAGCCGTCGAGGGCTCCCACACCTTGCGTAAAGCCGGTCACAGCAGTAAACTGGCATAGGTGTTCTGCCAACTCACTTTGCTTGGGAAAGCTCACCAATTTTGCACCCAGCTGACGTAAAACAACGGCGCAAAACTCTCAAAATATAGTGTTGACAGTCGACCGACCGATGCCAAAAGCATTTGCGATTGTTCCTTCTTCCGGAGAGGACGCGAGACGATACAGGCTTATAGCCACACGCTTGATAAGGGGGATTGCTCGTCGCATGGTCGTATCTTGCCGCTTCATACACTCACACAAACTCAGGAGGTACCGGAAAGTACTGCAGGTCACTCTGAAATGCGCCCTTGACTCACTGGCTGGCAAGTGTGGCACCGTAGTCACGTACTAAGACTGCCCTCGCGGATAAGCCTATGACCGACGTTCGGAGGAACAGAGTCGCGCCGCTATCGCCATGGTGCGGCGACACATTCTTTCAGCGTGTTCACGCTCCTCTCCTGCTGCGTCGATTTCTTCCAGTAAGCGCGACTGCTCGACGCGACACTGATGAAGCGCCGCTTGCTGCATGGAGAACATAGCCATGAAATCGACCTGATCATATTCAGTTTCCGCACAACTACGCTATGTCATCGATTTTCACGCAGCTGCCCGGTGAGAGGTGCGGTTGTACGGTCTCACCAACTTGGTAATCACCAGCGCGCTCTGTAATTTTTGCCGAGGCGCATTTCGCTCACTGTGCCATTGATGCAGAACCACAAGGGTAATATCGCAAGTGCAGCACGTTGCCTCGAACCACCTGTTCGGCCTACACAATCATCTAACTCCAGCTCTTCGGCTATAGTGGACTAGAATCTCGGGCTATTTGCGGCTAAAAATATGACTACGAAGCCAACAATTACCACTGCTTAAAGACTGCTTTTATGTTTCTCGCTAAAGTCGGCAAAATCACGCAGATATATTTCAGACATAAGAAAACTATTTGTTGATGCATTTATGTAACATCTCCAGCCGAATGCTCTTATTTTTTATGTTTACAAGTTTGTAAACTTCAGGAAGAAGTGCGAATACGTGAAGACCACGTGATCGTCTTTGCTGCTTTATTTGAGAGCGTGTAGCAGCGCCGCAAATCAGTTTACGGTAACAGTGGTTAAGTCTGGTAACTGCAGTAAGGCTATACTAAGGTTAAGGCTGCTCGTGTGACAAGGGTATCAGTCGCCCACCATTGTAATATCTTCAGAAATGGAGAGGGGTATTCACCTTATTCTGTGCCAACCTGAACTGAAGACGGTTCCCATCAATTTTTGGAAAACGGGAGAACGCCAGCCCGACGAGAGGCGGAACCGGTCTGGCCGGGCCGGCGGAGGCTGACGCGATCGGAGCGGGATCGACACATGCTCCTAGTTGCCGCTGCTGTGGTCGGGGTGCGCCGAAGCCGCCGAACGCCAGGCAGACACAGTCAGAGAACGAACGAACGAGCCGCGGAAGACAAGGAAGACCAGCGGGTGCTGTCCCACCGCATGGCGGCGCCATTAAATGGCTAACACTGTGGCAATAATAATGATATTGTAATTATACACCAAACTTCAAATATGGTCCTCTACGCTGATGATATCAATGTTTTCTTTTCTGGTCCCAACCGTAGCTTGATTGAATATCGATGCAATAGCTGGCTCAATGAACTGCGGACATGGCTTGATGCCAATAAGATTGAACTAATCATAATAAAAACTAAATATGCGCTTTTCAGCGCTAAAAATAAGCCCGTTGATCATAATACCCGACTATATTTTAATAGCACAGAAATTGAGGATCTAATTCTGATAAGTTTCTAGGAGTTCTTTTCCGCAGTGACTTGGACGAGTTAGTTCACGTCAACAGTCTGCGGTTACGAATATCATGATCAATTGTGTTAATTCAACAACTTTGTTATCTTCTTTCATTGTAATAAAAAAATAGTTATATTTTTTTCTTATTCATTCTCACATTGTGTATAGTATCTTAGTGTGGGGAACATGTAATGAAACTGACTCGGATAGGTTGTTCTCCCTACAAAAGAAAGCCTTGCGCATTTTGGGTATATGTACTCTTAGTACTAAAGACCTGTTTACCTCTTTTAAGGTGTTACCATTTTTTCTATGCTACAGACACTATTTGGCACTCCTAATCTATCAAAAATAATACATGACAGAATTTTATCTCGTTCTTATTTGACTAGAGAAATCACACATACCTAGCGTCCAATTTCTTTGATTGGTTCTAGGCCTCGCACCAATTACGGCACCCGGACTACAGATCCCGAAATAACAGTTTTATACTACACATATGTAACATTAAATGCTTGTGCCCAGGAGAGTGTCACCATTCACCAATGCACGAAGAAAATGAGCCATTTTTTGAGCACCGCCGTGTGAAATTTTGTTATGCATTCCTGCTGCATTTCATTGTTATTCCTACTGATCTGTGCGAATGTGTTTTCTTTTCTACACCACTTACTATCACTCGTTGCTGATGACTTCTTCAGTACTATTTTCTGCCTGACCAGTATTTGTGTAATTGCTTATGTTGAATTCCTGTCTCGCTTTCTTTGATGTATCACTGTTCTTACTGATATGTTGCTCCGTACCATCTGCACCGACGTGTAATTAGGGTGTTACGCCTCTTGAGGAGACATCTTAGTCTCCTTTAGCCTCTCCCCGTGGACACCATGTGTTGCTGTCCTAAATAAGTAAATAAAAATGCGAAAATTTGTATCTGTACGTGCCCACCTGCTTGGTCTCCTGAGATTGCAGTATCTGCCAAATACTTAAGTAAATGAATAAATAAATAAGTTATTAAATTGATAAATAAACCAATCAATAAATACATGTCGTCTCCTGGACAAAAAAATATTGTGGCACTATAAATAGGGCTTTTGTGTATTGCATGTGTTTTGGGAGAGCATCTTCTGGGACGGGCTCCCAGCGATTGTTATTCACCTGTAGGGGATACCAATATCGCAAGTTGAACGTCTCCTTGTCCTTTGTCTTCCCCTCCAGGCCAACGGCAGGGCCACCTTCACGATACACATCTATCAAAAACATATCATGCAGATCACACACATTTACGTTAGGAATATCCAGCCGTCTTGGTGGCCTCAAAGAGACGGACAAACTGCGCATCATGGAAGCACTCGCCGTCAGCCGCCTCACGTACCACACGCCCTACTGTACATTCACGCGTGCAAGCTACAACTCTTGAACGCTCTCCTCCGATCGGCCATCAAGACGGCCACCGCACTCCCCCGCACGCCTCGAGGCAACGCCTGCTTCAGCCAGGCAATCACAATTCAGTCGAATAACTGACCGAAGGCAGAGCCCTCCTCGACAGTGTTGTGTACCCGTCACACCACACATCACTCGGACCAATGCCCATGGCGCCCACTTTCCGCACGAAAATGCAGGTGGCACCAATTCCACGAAACATGCAACCGATCATCACGGAGGCAGAAGACAGGCCAGAGTGCAGGCGCTCCCTCGGAGGCGACACGCCGACACTGTGCTTCTTCGATTATCCGCCTCTGGCTGCCCGCGGGCTGCCAGAGAGCGGAGCCAGACGCTTGATTTTCTCGGGCTGCTCCGCGCACTTCCGGTGGCTGCCCAGAACGAGTTCGTTTTTCTCTGATTGGGCGGTTTCAGGTTGTTAGCGGGCAGTAGGACTTGCCAGGACGATTTTAACGCGGCAGCGTGAAGGGCCCTGTGTCGCAGAAAAGCCGGTGTCGTCGATGGCGTTCGCGGTGAGAGAAAAATCGTCCTCCTCCTCCTCGCTATGTACGTCACTGCGCCAACAGATAGCGCGGGACGGCAGCGCCTCCCGCTCGTCTCTTTCGGGCGCAGTGAGGCTGTGCGGGCACGCACACTCTAAAAAAATGTATGATTTTAGTCTTTTTGGGGGGTAAACCACTTGTCGCTGAGCTAACACCTTAAGGAGGGTAATGTTACGCTATTTGCTCCAGAGTAAAGTTTTAGTCCACGGCAAACAGTATAAACGTTACACTCTCTCTAGCGTAAAGTTACACTTTGAAAGGCAGTGCAAGTTTATGCTGCCGAAGACTATAGTTGCACCTTTTCAGGAAGACTATGTTATAGTCTACGACAGTGTAAACGTTGCACTCTCTCTAGTGTGAAGTTACACCCTGAAATACAGTGTAAGTTTATGCTGCCCAAGACTATAGTTACGTTTTCAGAAAGACTATGTTTTAGTCCACGACAAACGGTATAAACTATACACTCTCTCTAGTGTAAAGTTATGTCTTGAAAGGCAGCGCAAGTTTATGCTGCCCAAGAAGATAGTTACATCTTTTCAGGAAGACTATATTTTAGTCCAAAGGGGTTAACTCCTACTCCCATAGCAGCGTAAATTTATGCCATCAATACCAGTGCAACGTTAGGCTGTCTAGGAGTATCGATACATTTTTGAGAACGAGTATGTTTTCTTCCAGACAACATAATTTACTTCCACAGCAGCATAAAGCTTTGCTGCTATGTGTTAATATTTCTCTCCAGAATGCAATGACTCGCCTTCTAATCATGCAGAGTAGTGGTGCAACGTGTACACAAGAAGCAGGCATGTATAATGTGTAGTAGTTGCGTGTTTTGGTTTAGGCACAGTGCAATAACAGAACAAGATTTTTCACAACTGAAAAGAAAACATACCACATATGGCCTTCATTTTAAATAAGGTTACAGCCAAACTGCTCACAAGTCCACCTATTTCTTAACCTGGGGGACCAGACAGCAGGAGAGACCTGGGCAGCAGATAAAAATACACGCGCACTTAATACACTTAGACAACACAAAAAGAGGCATAGAAGGACGAGAGATTTTGTAGTACAGTAACTTAAATGTACTGAAGTTTTCAGTTACAAAATTCATGAAACAATCTGTGCTCAAGTGTTTACATGAAAACAAAAAAGAAATAAACCGGCGCAAAAAAATTTTGTGCTCACAATTCCTTGTTTCCAGAAAATGTAAGGCAGATAGGTCCATGTGCCACAGCATTGTGGCATATTAAGGTTCCATCACAAAATGGCATCAACCGCTACAAGTAGGTGAAAACCATTTCATGCTCTGAGGCTACTAGATATGTGAACCAAAACCTTAACTAAGGCTGTATAATGTAGAAATGGCACTGTCTCGAGAAGAGCATTTTCCGATGCCAATATATACCATAACCTCCTTGCAATAGCTACACAGAGTTTAATTTAATCATTTAAGATGACAGCTAAATGGGGGCTTCTGCATTGCAAATATAATATGGTGCGTGAGCATGTGTGCCACAAAAACACAAAAGTGACATGAGTTCCATCAGAGCATGCTACAATCAGAAACAACTCAAGAACAAAGCAGCAGATGCCTCTCAAAAAGGCCCTTCAACCAATGGCACTGACCACTTCTGATGTCATGGTTTGTCTAATTTAAGCCCTGGTTTATCGCGCTTCATCTGCCGCCCCATGGTGATGTCACACTAGAAGGTCTAAGGAGATTAACCAGAACACTGTGAGAATTGGCCGAAGCCATTGGGTGGAGGGCATTTTTTAACGAGCATTTGCCTCCTCGTTCTCGGGTTATATCCAACTAGAGGCTGCAAAAAAAGGAGGTAGTGATGAGCCAGATCACGATAAATCAGCATCAAATGGCAATCAGCGGCCTTCTTTTGGTGTGCTTGCCACACTAAAGAACATCTGCATATGGCTGGGCCGCCATCAGCAGTGAAATGACTGCACAAGAGGTTTTACACCGTCTTAGTGCCACCACGTAGCAAGTTCACTTTGATGTTGCAGTGCTGTGTTACTCCAGTTTTGTACACCACACAAAAAATCAACATTGTGATGAATTTTTTGTAGTGCACTTTCTTGCTCAGTGAGCCCACATTTGGAACTCCACCTCAACGAGGGTTAAGGAATTCCGTTGATGCCTGCACTGACCTACTGTTCAATGTTAGTACAAAGCACGTGCCTAAGCTATATGCAGCCGGGCGGGAGCTTTAGCAAATGTGATAGGGTGGGTGCACTCAATGAGGGCAGGCTATACAAAGCTACTGCTCTCACTTTTTATTTTTTATAATTTTGACTGCAATATTTATTATTCTCTGGCACTTGCAGTCAGTAGCACTTGTCACTGTCACAACCAAGGTACTATGTGTCTCCTTACAGTGATTTCTTGAGAGTAACAGTGCGAATGCTTTGGTTAACCAGAAACACAGGGCTTTTTGGGGTAACTAATTTATGAGTGGTATTATGACTGAGGAGAAATAAAATTCAAACGCAAATAACAACGTCAAAAGATAGAAGCACTGTGGGAACATTGGTCACAATCAGGAAAGCTAGGTGTGAAAGAAGTCACAGTTCACCCAAAACATCATCCCTTGACTCTGTCAATGATGGGTCATTCCAAGCCAAACATCCCAGAGTTAATCTCAACCATAACCCATTTGTTCAAAAAAATTAATGTAAAATTTTTGCATTGTGTGAAGTCTAAGCCAGATGCTAAACAAATTTAATTATGAGGCGAGCGCAGTTTGAACAATTAGAAAACGTGTGAAACCGGCATCGCTCTATGATCGACCGAAAATCGAGATTTTTACAAGATACACCACAAAAGTTATGACATTTGCAATGCTTCTGGCTTTTGATATGATTCAGGTCTTTGTATTTTTGAACGGTATAATTATTTTTTAATTATTATAAAATGTAAATTTCCACCACTTTGACATTTAAAACATATCAATTCCTTTTTGGAAATTAAGAAATAGCCATCTTGCTTCCCTAGATGTCTATTACCCATAAGAAATGTTACAGTTCATGCAATTGAATGAGTCGAAGTGAAATAAAATGCTGAATTTGCAGAAAAGTGCGTTTGGGACCATAAGATCTCGTTCATTTCAGTCTGAGGTGGTCAAAATAAAAATACTACCAGCGATGGCAAGTTTAGTAGGACAATTTATTGCATTTCATTTCTGAAGTTTTAATCGAGGTGATTTTTGTTTAAAGCGAGAATAAAATTTTTGAAGCAGACCTCGTCTGCCGCGAGCTGCGTCGTCTCTCTGCGCCTCTTCAACACAAAGCACAGCACAGCCCTCAGAACAATGGGTACACGAACTTATAATTGTGGGAAAAGATTTTCTTTGTGCTGCCGGGGTGGTACTTGCACCAGTGAGATTGTTATTCAGTTTGTTCATGCCACACTAATTCACTGTTGTCAGAGACATGACAGACATAACAGGCAACGCTGCGGATGTAGTGTGCTCGCAAAACCATTTTACTCCACCACATATCATCTATTCTTCTCGAAGCCTCGCTGAGTGTTTGAATGAAAACAAAGCTGTATAAAATGAACGGGCATCACTGAAAACCGCGATAAAAGCAGTGAGGCGCTTAGTGGTCTGTACTTCTGGATACAATTTTCACTGAGTGAGGAGTACTTTTTAGGCACAGATGGTGTATATGCGATTCGCCCTATGAGATGCATATCATATCAGCACATGTCATTTTTACTTCTCGAAGTCTCGAGTCGCAGGGCAAAATTGTGGCAAGAGGTAAACTGAAGGGAAGGAGGCAGTAACTCACGGTAATTGAGATTTAATGCACAAAATATGCATGGGGTCACTGTGCTTGTATGGTGAACTACATTTTGGGCACGAACTTGACATTTGCAAAAAGGCGTGCTACCTTTGGCAGCGTTGCTTGCTATGCAAGAAAAAGAGTATACAGAATTCAAGGAGGAGGCGACTGCATGCCGGTGCCGCGGTCGCAGTATGTTCGACCACTCGAGAGCAAGGCAGCTCCACTCGATCGGACCGTGCCAGCGCCAGCGTGTCTCGCGTTACCAGAAGCCATGGTGAAGACCTCGTACCGTCACGTGCGCTCTGGGGCACATGCTTTCCATGATCTTATTCGGACATTAAAAGGACTGGTGTTACGATAGTGCCAGGTGGTCGTTCCTTCCTTGTGGCTCAAGCGAGACAGCACACTGAAAGCCATAGTTTTGCTGCTCTTGGCTGCCTTATGCCATAGTGGGTTCGTTTTAAATTCAAAAGCGAAAACAAACTCGCATATTGTATACCACACGCTGAATGTCAGGCGATACCTGCTTTCGCTGCAGCCCTAAACATGCACTACAGTGAGTGAGGGTAAACTGAAGTGGTTATGTGGCCATAAATGTGTCATGACAGGTGCTGTGTTACTCAATGAAGCGTTAAAAGATGACGCAACTTTCAGCACGAGTGCTCGACTTTAAAAATCTTTTTCTCGCTTTGAACAAAAACCACCTCAATTAAAACTTCCGAAATGAAAGCCAATAAATTGTTCTACTAAACCCGTCATCGTCTGTATTTTGACATTGACCACCTCAAGGTGAAATAAAAAAGTATTTACTCATGTTCCGAAACACTTTTCTCCAACTTCAGTATTTTAATTCACTTCGACGCATTCACTTTCATCAGCTGTAACAACTTTTATTAGTAATAGAAATCTAGGTAGGCAAGAAGACCATTCTGAGAGGAAGGTGATATTTTTTTTAAATGTCAAAATAGTAAATTTTTAAATTTTTTGTAAACACACAGCTACCTATACCGTACAAAAATACACGATCTGAATCATATCAAAAACCAGAATATGTGCAAGTGTCATTAAAAAGTGTGTGCAGTGTTTTCTAAAAATTTAGATTTTTGATCATTATTGAGAAGTGGCTGGTTTCACGCCTTTCAGAAATGTTGAAATTGACATTACCTCGCAAATTTCTTTTGGAAAAATTATTTAGCTTAGATAATGGACGCTGGGACCAGTTTGAATGAATTTTCATCAACAAACTGGAGATGGTTGAGCGCAATATGTGGGCCATTTGGAGTGGAGTGACGAATTCATAAATCTCACTTCTACCCAGTCATGCTAATTAAAATCTAATTAGTGTTCTTGGTACACTCTCTGGCTCTTTCTTGGCACATTAACGTTTGAATGGCAGCCAGAACCAATTTAGGACTGAGGTAATTGAATTTTAATATTTCCTAATGCTTGATTCAAACTCGTGATTCAAATACTCAATTCAAACTCCTGACATACACACCCAAAGAATGGATGCCACCATTTTCAAGTGAATAACAGTGTAGAAAAGCCTCTGCTATTCTTGCCAAAAAATTACTGTAGACACGTGCAGTTGCTAGCCCGGCTGGCCATGGTAACACTTGTATTTTGATGTTTGGTCATCGCTAGTTTACAAAAGCTTCACTTTTGGTGAGAGTGGTCTCGTTGTGTTTAGAATTACATAGACTTGATAGACGTAAACTTCAATCCATTGTGAGTGTCCCTATAATGCTTAACTGAACATTTTCACAATCACAACGGCATAAAAAGCAGAAGGATCCAATATTCATGAACTGTGAATGACAGAACACAAACAGTTTTTTGTCTCTATGTGCAGAATATTAGTTCACACTGCTATGAGTTCATATCCTCCATCAGACCACGGTATTATGGGAGTACATTACAGGACCGGAAAAAATTACAGGGAATAAGTAACTGGTACTGCTACTGAAAACATTCCATCAGCTGTTTCAAGCTGGCAGCGCAAGCCTGTGCTCTAATGCATATTCTGCTGACATAGCAACAACAGTAAGGATACTTTTTAAGTCACTCTGACCAATGGGAAGGACTGCTGGGCTGTGTAGTCGAATGAGCATTTCACAAAGGCATCTTCTACAATAAATCGCCAAGCAGAAATCTTCACATACAAACATCCGAACATTGCTCATTTCAAAATCAAAGTGTTGAATGTGTTAATGACATCTAATAAGTTCAGAAATCTGTAAGAAAGTTCCAAATGATGCACTCACTGAAGAAATTCCAGCTTTCCCAGCTTCTCAAAGCGCAAAAAATGGCAGGGCCTGGACCAGTTGTGGCAGTGGCACTGCTTGTAGGGCAAGTAGCAAAACCAGCTGCTGGCACCCTGCATTAAATATGAACACGATGATGTAGGTCATCCTCTGAAAAATGCATACCATCTTTTTATCACCATAAATATGTAACAATTTAATGCAAACCGGCCTCCTCATATAAATTTACTGCACATAAGTACTGTCTAGGAAGCCACAGCGTTTTATTTCACAGGCAGCATTGTAACAGTTAGAATGATATCATTATAGTGAACTAGAATATATTACAGTGGCTCTACCGGGAGGGCGCATCTACCTTTCCGGCAGCCCGTTACGCTCTGGAAAGCTACCAGAAGCGCTGCTGCTCTCTTTCATACTACAGCGCGGCAGCTGAGCCCACTAGGCATCACAGAGCCCAGATAGGCAGTCTTTAATAAATGCTTTCGCCTGTTGGAAGTGCGTTCTAACCGTGTACTTCATATCCTGGGCCACATTAAAAGAGAGTAGAAGGTAGAGCCTGGATGCCAGGAACACTACGAGCAAGTGGAAACTGAGGTTGCAGCATTTAATGCCACAGCACGCTTGTATTTTTTCACGGAATGCATAAGCCACGCTAGCACCCAAAGTCCTGAAGATGCATAGCTTAAATTTTGCCAGTGTTAAACACTGCTTAGAGCACTTTTAATAAACCAGAATTCAGCCCTTTCTTTATTTCCTTGATTTCTTGGGCATACCAAGTGTAGAGCACTGCCTTTAAAATGAAGGGCATGAGAAAAATTATGGTATATTCAGACATCTGATTCAACAATTAAGCGAAAGCAGTTGGATTTACCCTCGATGATTACATAGATACTTTTACTCTAAGGAATGTTTTTACTAGATGCTAAGGCATCATACACAACAAATAATTGCCGCGGGGGGAGGAGTGATGGTAGCACTGCTTTAGCAGCAAAAGATGCTAAATATACCTAATGTCCCACATTTGGAAAGACAGACTGTCTGCATCATCAGGCATTCCCGGGTTCGAACCCGACCACGGCGGCTGCGTTTTTATGGAGGAAAAACGCTAAGGCGCCCGTGTGATGTGCGATGTCAGTGCACCTTAAAGATCCCCAGGAGGTCGCAATTATACCGGAGCCCTGCACTACAGCACCTATTCCTTTCTTCTTTCACTCCCTCCTTTATTCCTTCCCTTACGGCGCGGTTCAGGTGTCCAACGATATATGAGACAGATACTGCGCCAATTCCTTTCCCCAAAAACCAATTATTTTTATTTTTATTATCAGGCATAAATTTTAATATGCAGAGTGTTCAGAATTTAGTTTCACAGACTTCTAAGAATATATATGCACTCAGTGCTGAGTGGTGTGTGCGTGTACTGTGTTATGTCCGTGCACGTTAAAGAACCCGAGGTGGTCTAAATTGCCAGAGCCTTCCACTACGGTGTCCCTCATAGCCCGAGTCACTTTAGAACGTCAAGCCCCATGAAGCATAAACCATAAGGTTCAAATAAAAGAAAAATGTTTCCGCTAGTAAAACTAACCGTACAAAACAAAGAACAAACTTAACTTCACAGAAAAACATGGCTGATTGCAAATGTACATGATGCCAAATAAACATGAGAGGCAGTACTCACGCTTTCTCGGTTCCAGGTTATGGCAGCGAGTACGGTCGATGGTTAATCACTGCGCTGTAAGGGTCATATATTTATAACTTTAGACGCACTTCTTATCGCTTCTGAAAGCTGGGTGATTCTATGAGAGATCAAACTGCCTAAATATTTAGTTTTTAATTTTCTCTATTAATTTAATTATTATGCGCACATTATTCAGTAGGCCAACTGTGAATTTTGCGTTGTGAAAATGGTAATATTTAAGGAGAAAAAATTTATAAACGATATCAAGGCAGAGGCAGCATTTTCACGCAGAGCTCAATTTCGCAAATTTGCCATGACGTATCTAGATATGAAAGCATGATGGTATAATATTCGTGCTAAATGTGCAGGTGAGAAGGAATATCTGGGAATGTGGGCTTATTTCCGCTATTTTGAGGAGGTTATCGCTTGCTGATAAAAAATATCGAAAACGACACAAATCTGAAACGACATTATTTTCATTTTTTCTCCACAAACATATAACACGTATATTTCAAATTTGCACAATTAATAACCATTGAGGTGCTAAAAACGTACACCAGCTTTCATTGTTACATAAAATTGGGAAGTGCAAGAATAGTTGCCGTAAATCTGGCATTTTTGAATACTGTAGTGTTTTCCAGAAATCAAAGGAAAAAACACCCCATCTCTAATTTTTCTTAAAACTCATGAAACAAGCCTCTAGAAGGAAAAAGTGTATGAAAGAATGTGTTGCATTATTTTGTTTCCAACAATGTTATCCAAGCTCAAAATTGTAGTTTTTTAAGCATTACGCAGAGCACCTAAATGAGGGGGGCGGAAGCAGCAAGCACTCTTCGCTGCTCTAAATTTTCCCCATATCCCAAGACATACCTTTTCCATCAAGAGAGAGCATACCTAATAATTTTTGTGGATTGACACCGATCTGTAACATAAACAGAATTCAGTAGCACTGCTATCACTGAGTGCAGGTAAACAAAAGTTCTCAATGTAATTTTCTGACTGCACAGTGCCCCTATAAGGTTGTCTCATTAAAAAAAGCCAACCAAACCGTAGAAATGAACGCGTAGAAATGAAACCGTAGAAATGTCAATGTTTTTTTAAAAAAAACATCTCAATATGTGCTTGCCAGCCCGAACAAAACGCACGACAGAATTTTTTGTCGCGCATCTGTCGCGCGAAACAATTTTGTGTCGCAAGACAAGCTGTCTTGTCGTGCCTTCTGTCGTGCGACAAGCTTCGTGTCGTGGGTTCTTTCGCGCGACAAAGTTGTTTGTAGTCGGTTCTGCCGCACGACAGACATCTTTCCTGCATTTTGTCGTGCGAAGGTCCCTGTCGCAGCATTTGTCGTGCGACAGGTTTCTGTCGCAGGTACTGCCGCGCGACAGAGGGAGTCGTGCCGCGCGACAGAGATTGCGTGCCCCAGCAAAGTTGCCTGTCGTGGGTTCAGTCGCGCGACAGACTTCTATCGCGCCTCTTTTCACGCGACAGAAGTACCTGTCGTTCGGCCTGTCGCGCGACACAACAGCTTGTCGTGGGATATGCCGCGCGAAAGATACCTGTCGTGGGATGAGTCCCGCGACAGATACCTGTCGTGGATTCTGCCGCGCGATAGATACCTATCGTGGGATGTGTCATACGACAGATTCCTGCTGAGGGTAATTGTTTTACTGCAGAATTCTAGAAATACTGTCGTGCTGTCGTGGGACAGCGATAGGATCAAATTGAAAAAAAAGGTGCTTCAAAGCACGTTCACTGCGGCGAGTCGCGAAGAGGATGCGAGGTGCTCTGGTCTGTTGGTGACGGGCACTGAGCGAAATGAAGTGCTCATTCACATTGGCGAATCGAGTTTTCAACTCGCTTCCCGCGACCTGGCTCTCTCACCGAACGAGAATTGGCTTAGAGGAGAGCCACTGCTCGAGCACTCACCTAATTCCCTTCTGTTCACACATGACAATGTGACGAAAGTAGTGCATGCTCAAGAGTATAATGTGGCTTTGAAAGCCCAAAGGGCTGTAATGCACAAGCGACGAGGCCAGCGGTGCCTGCGTATCCGCACGCACCTACGGTGGCGGCATGTAGCTGCAGCCACGACAGCGCCTGCACACCAATCGGTGTGCGCAAGTCGAATGGCGCTGCTGAAAGTCAGTGTCCTCTTGGCTTCTGTGACATGTTCAAGCCATGCAACATAATGTACCGCTACTACTACATACGCAGAAAAGGCCAAGGACATTTCTATGTGTCGCGGAAAAGAATGTCGTTAATCGTCAATCAGGGAAAATTACTCGCTATGACCATCCGGCTACACAAAGGCAGCATGTGTGTACAAGCACGCAGTTCTCTGTATAAATGTTCAAAGTAACCCCGATATCATTTTTCCGCGTTTCAGTTTTAAGACCGTCAGCTCTTACTACTTACGTTTGTCAAGGACGCGTCTGTCTGTAGGGAAGCTCAAATTGGCCAAGACAGTTACCACACTATATCACAAAGCAACAGCGAGCGCGTAGAGCCTCAGTTTTCACGAATACCTTCGATCCGTTTTACATATGCCAGTATAGCGGCTATCGAAGTGGAACCCCGGGGACCCCCATTTGAAAAAATTTGGGGGCCGCCCGTTTGACGTATAACGATCGAAGTGGTGTCATTTGACTTGTCATGTTCCTGAGGATTAAATAAATATTTAGATGAAGCCCAAAATATGTGTGGGATTCGCACCGACGACCTTTTCGCACCCAAACCGTGCATTCCGGGGACTTCCAGAAAGCCATAAGGCCTAATCGTTTGTCGCAGAGGGTTCCGGATGCGGTCAAACAATTCGTCTTGTTGTAATAAGTTTATAAGTTTATAAAATTCGTTAACTGATATATAAGGAGGAAACATACCGGATATAGCGAAGGTGGCTGTAAATCGCAATAGTAGTGCAAAATCTTTGAAGTAGATGACTCTGCTTCTATCTTAGAACGAATGTTTTCGAAACGAAACGCCCTCAGATGTTTGTACTTTGCCTTCTCCACGTTTGGTGAGCACCCCGATCTAAACACTTGAAGCTCTCGTAGCTAACGCTCTTAAGTCCAACACTGATGCAGTGTTGGCGGAGAATTTTTTTTAGCGGCAGTAACGTGGTGCTTATCATAAAATAGCAAAAAAAATACTTACGACGTCGTTCATTGCCTTCACTAAAAATTTCATGACGGTGACACGAAAATGTCGCAAAATATAGACAGCAGCGTATGCAGCCGAAGGTGAAATGCGGCGGCCGGCGAGTTTGAACCGATGTGATTCTCGGTCGAAATGAGAATAAAGTCTTGGGACTGACGTCAACCGCACGCTTTAAAAAGTTTCGCCTGCTTTGACACAGTCTAGCTCCTGTGCACCCGCGCTCGATTCTCTAAACTACTCTGGTCCCAGAGTGACTGTGTGCTATGACAATCTGAGCGAAAAGGAGGATGTCTGGGGGTTTTGATGTGCACCACGGCCATACAGTTGAGCGACATGATAACGTACGGGCGCGGCATGCCAGCCTGAATACCGGCCGCCAGCGTCAGCAAAATGCGACAGTAATGTTTGTTCAAGTTCATACTCGGCCGTCGGATGGAGTATCGTTGTCAACTATCGAGTCGTTGGTAGAAGCGATAACAGGAATACAAATGTCTCCCCACGGCGCCTTTAATTGATGCTACTCAATCACGGCTCTCCTGGCCTCAGATGGCTCTGCTCCTGAAGGTGTCACGGAAACCGACATATCTTTGTTTTACTATGAGACGAGGTTCACAGTAAAACGATGACGAGAGCAGCACCTCAGCGCTAGCCAGTTTCGAAGTGCACTCAGCTGCTGCATCGATGTGAAACCGGCTAGGCTTAGCGACGACTAGGGCAGCCAGGGGGTAGCGCGTAGTTCTTTGCCCGGCGCGCCCGCGGGCGGCGTCGTTCCCGAAATCTCGCCTCGCTCACTCCGGCTGGCTCACTGATTGGCTCAACAGCTTGCGACCTTCACTCGGAAGGCTAGCAAATCGTGCAGCAAGCGACTGGCGCTGCGACTTAGCGATACTTTATGCCCACGTTTCCAGTACTGGTGAACAACCTTTAACGCCCATATGCTTGGGGTATGGGCTGCGTTGCGGCGAGTCTTAGTTAAGATCGTCCGCGACGCCATCGTCACCGTCCGTGACGCACAGGCTAACTTCAATTCCAGTACGTGCCAAAACAGCTCGTATTTATCGTAACGATACGAACTCGAAAACACAGCTTCTTCGATGCGCTAGTGGGCTCTTGCTTGTTAAACTACACGCAATCTGGATGCGGCGAGCGCTAGCCGCTGTTGCATATTAGCTAAAGTGAGACACAAGTATCGACGTAGTTTCGTAACGCAGTTGATATCAAAGCAATCCGATTGTACTGGTCACCGATTAAGCTGTTAAGTTTCATGATCTCCAGTGAGCGTGCCAGTGTCGCGCAAAAAATGCATCGCAGCTACTCTCCATCGTGCCAATTGCGTTCAACTTATCCACGATATTCGTCAGCTTGAGATACGGCGCTTTTCTTCGCTGTTTTTCTCGCAACTTAGTGATTTTATCTGCCATCAAACGAAATTGCATTCTGTCAACACCGTCGTCTGCTCCGTCGTCTGCTCCGTCGTCTGCTAGGGCATCCGGGTCACTTCAGGGGATCACAGGATCGCAGCTTCTACAAACGACATGCCAGAAAAAGTAACTGAAAGCGTTTTAGTATTCTTAAATAATCTAAAAATAATTTAAAATAAATGCAGTGTCTTTGTTGTGAAGATAATATAAATATTCATTGTTTAAAAAACAAATTTTTTGTCGGTTTCAATTTTTCACCGACACGAAAGCGCAGCCGTCGGCGCCATTGCAGCGCAACCGACGCGTCGTGTTTTGTATTATTTGCCTCTCTGAGGCATTGCTTGACTACTTGTACGGCGGACATGTGTGAAGAACTCATTCAATAGGAAGGTGAGCAGGAGTGTGGTTTAGAAGCCAACGACCAGGATTTCGGCCGGTCAACATTGGCGAGTTTCAACGGGTAAGCCATGAAGAAAGACAGTGCTGGGACGTCTTATCATCTGTAAAGGGAACGAAGACTCCTGCGCCGTTTTACTAAGCCTGGATGAATCGCATGGCCGGTGAGTCCCGCTCTGCGTTTCTTTGATAATGATCTGTATTCACACGCGCTATTTGTATGCGGCTATATAGGGATGTGAGTGGAGGCAATCCGCCTGCGGTTGCCGCAGCTATAATGCGGCGCCAAAAAGCAGGGCCTATATCCTGCATGACAAGTGTTGTTCTCATTGTCTTTATGTGCATTTAGTACTCGCGTGCCGTGGTAAATAAAAATGGCACCAGATATCACAACAGAGTTACGCTTTCGCTTGCTAGCGTTTCGACACTCGGTGAAAAAGCATGGATTTGCAGAGCGTAGAAGACGGTGAGCGAGAAGTGCCGCGCGGCGGAGCGCTCGTGCTAGGCCAGCTGTGATCAGACACCGCACTATTTTGCTCAGGGTTAGTACTCATCGGATTAGTGCTTGTGCCCTAATATGCGTCATACTAATTTCTGAGACAGTGATCGCATGCGAAAGGCCAGTTCAAATTCATCGCCTTGTCATTTGTAAACTTGTCTGTGCTTCCCCAGTGGAACAGGATTTGAGGCAGTGTTATGTCAAAGTTAGATCAATCTTGCGTCTCCTGAGCTGTAAACGTTGATGCTTCCTCTCCTTCTGTGCACTGCGAGCTGTCGGAGATGCAACTGCACAATTATTTAGGATTTCTACCTTTTTGCTGTATCCCTCGCTTTTGCGGCCCGCATTCAAGTCGTTCGCCATTGTCGATGTTTTTTTTGTTACTTATTTTCGCTTTGTTATTTATTCTTGGTTGCGTGCCATCAGCTGTGGTGCCAGCGATTCTCCGAGCTCGAAACTCTTCCCAGGCACAGGATCCTACCCACAGACCTCCCTTCGCCGCACTCACGAGTGTTCTTTGGTATTTTGTTTTGTTTCTCTTGCCCTTACTTGCATTGCCAGTCGACAAATTTGTGCAGCTTTTAATTGTATGCAGATTTTTTAAATGCGTTAGCAATTTTTCTATGATGCTAAGCTGTGCTGTGAGATATCAAGCTTCTTGCTAGTGAAGGCATGCTTTTTTCCAGTCTCTGTTCTCATTTAACCAAGGCACACTGGTTGCAACTTTCAATTTAATACCTAGACATTGGTGCAGAGGCAGCATGATAGGAATTAATGAAAACCTGCACATCCTATATTCAAATTGGTGTGCGGTATTTCAGCCAGCTCATCTTTCAGTGTGGTTATAACAGTTATTGTGACTCTTCTCAAGAATGTATAAGGGTGCATTACATAAAATCTGTTCATTTGTTTTGTCATGGGCTAGCTCATTGGTTTTTTATTCACTTATATTACGTCTAAGTTTAGTTTTTAAAGCAGTAGATGACTTCCTCTCTTGTCATTCATGACATGGCTACAGCCACTGACAGCTGTTGCTCTGGATGTATTTATTTGCAGTTGCCAGCGGCTAGCATCTGTTGGGCCATGCGTGCTTCCTGCCTTCGGCTGTGTCATCCCTCCTGATCCGTTCATGGTAGTTATTCTTTTTCAGTGATGCATGTCTTAGCTGCCTATTTAGAAAAATATTTTCCATATAGGCTTGCAGCTAGGTTTAGAAATGCATGAATATCTTCATGCACTTCACAGCATTACCTCAGCTTATAATTACCGGAACTGTAGACTTGTACAAAATATAGTCGCTGATGTAGCTCTTGACGCAGCTGCTGTTAACATAAACGTGCTTTGACATCGCACACCTGTTGCCTGGTATGCATATGTGTCCTAGAAAAAGACCTATATGTTCATTTATCCATTTAAAAACATTGTGCTCTACAATGATGGTTTACCAGTATTTCCGATACAGAGACCAAATTCTCAGTCAGTAATTTAACATTGCACGATTACACCAATCCTTGTATGGCATAGCATCCTTGCAATTCACTGGGCAAACTGCTGTCAGCACAGATTTATTTCTGGTTTATTGGCATAGCATATGGTTATACTGCACAGTTTGTACCTCTACCTTTTTAAAATTAGTTGAAGGAAAATTCAAGGAAATGTAACAGTAACTGTCTCACATTTTGGTGGACACTTGAACCGTGATATAAGGGAGGGATATAGAAGGGAAGTAATGAAGAGCTGATGCCTATGTTAGATGCCCCTCTTTAGTTAAACATACCTCGCAATTAAAACATTTGGTGCAAAACAAACATGGGACTTGCACGCTCACAAGCACCCTCATGTCAGTAAAACAAAGTGCCAATGTTGCCGTACTTTAGAGCTTTGCTCTTAAAAGCGCAGCTGACTGCTGCTCAAAGTTGAGAGCAAAAATATGTCTACTTTTCCTCATGTGCAGTCTGCGGTGCTGGTGCCATTTCCAATGGTGATTGACATTGAACTGCATGATGCGCAGTCCATTCCTGGAGTTAGTTATTTTGTCTGTCGTGTGAATGTGCTGTTAAAATTAGTGCAGAACAATGGTTCTCTAGTTCATTTTAGGTAACTGTGTCCTGTGCCACATGCTACCACCCTTTTTCCTCAAATTTCCTAATCTCATTTAGCCATCTGATTGCCACCCATTCATGCATTCACCTGCTCTTTGAATCCTCCCACTGTTTTAGTGTGGTATTGCTTATATCTTCCCTGCATTACACATGCATTGCACTTCCTCTTTTTTGATTTAGTCAAAATATCTCTGTTCCTGTTTCTTGCATAAGCATAAGAGGCGACTCAAGTGCAACATCTGGGCTTGTGATGCAATGTGTAGGGCCCTTCGTTTTTGGGTAAAACCTGGTTTCTCCCTCCTGTTGCACCAATAAACATTCCTAAAGATGAGGTTCTACGCAATTTCTGTGCAAATGTGCCTGTAAGAAAGTGTGGTTTGAAGGTGCACAAAGCCAAAGAACTGCTGGAGTGTAGGGGTTGTCACATAATTCCTCTGACAGATTTTTTAAACAATTCTGGTTGTTTTATTTCCCTTTTAATGTTTATTGTTTGTCAGTTGCTTATAATTTTTGGATAAACTGAAAACTACATGTACTGACTGGTATTTCATTCGAATAATTATACCCATTGTGGAATTCGCTGACCTTTCCGCGAACTCGTTGATCTTGTGTTCGCAAGGAAAGCCGCTCCAGCGAGGTCGGAAGTCCCCAACAAAGGGGCCCGTCCGGTCCCTGCCTCCCCTTTGTGCAGCGGACGTCCTCGTTTACGCCGCGCCGTCACGGGGATGACCCGCCGGGAAAAATGCGAACCAAGTACAGCTGACGACATGTGGTTGTTAAGGGGTGGACGAGGTTTCAAGGGCGCACGAGATATTAGCCGGGTGACCGGAAACCCACTATTCCTGTAACGACTGTCTACTTCCCTTAACGACTGTGTTCTCTTTGTTGCTGTCAACAACCTGAGTCATCGCCTCGTCGGCACATGTTTCTAGCGTCTGTGGTGCCGTGGGTGGCGTGGGAACGGAAGTCGCATTTGTGTTGTTTGTGTAGTTATTTGAAACCTCCTTCCCAAATGTTTTAATCAGACCTTTTTCCCCAATCTCTGATCAGTGGGCGGACCTTATTTTCCTTTCCCTAACCACTGATTGGCGAGATGGGTCGTTGGTTATCTTATTGGTTGCTGTTCCCGCTAAGGGCGGAGACAGAGGGTTTAAAACCAAGCGCTCTGGGTTGAGCGGGGGCTGAATTTGTCTGATCCACGATTTAGTCATGTAAATAGTTTTCTCCTTGCTTTGTTTCTTCTCGTTTTTTTACCTATGTTGTAAATAAATAGTTAACCTTCTCCTTTCCTTGAGTAATGTGAATGTTTGCGAGTAGAACCACCGGGTCATCAAGAAACCCCGATTTCATCATCAAGTAGTTTCCTCTCATCGCCACCGGAAGGGGAAACTCAACTGGCGCAGTCGACAGGATCGCAACTGGCACAGTCGACACAGGAAACTCAACTGGCGCAGTCGACACAGGATCGCAACTTCTTTCTACTCAAGGCATTGGACGGAAGGTGAGAAGAACAAGTCGGTGGACAAGCTTTTTGTCCTAAAGGAGAAAACGTGAAGCTGCGTCGCAAGACTGACGTCGAAAGCTTCAGGATCACGGGTCGAGTTCGAGAGGACGTCGGAGGCTCAAGTCAGCTAGGAGCTGAAGGAGCCGGGCAACAACAAGCCATCGAGGGTTCGAGTCAGCGAGCTGCTGAAAAGAACCAGGCGTCCACATCGAACGGGTTCGAGTCAGCGAGCTGCTGAAAAGTAACCAGGCGACCAAGTCAAGCCAGTCACACGAGGCAGAAGTCAGCGAGCTGCTGAGAGATCCAGAGCTCAAGTCGTCCGCATCGAGGAGCCTGACGTCATCACGGAGGACGACGAGATCACCGGGGCAGAGAGCAACCAGTAAGGTAGGAGACCTTCCTGCTTTCTCCGAATTCACCATGTCGGTGTAGTGTTTAGTGCTAGAAACGATAGCACGGAAAACGGAGATGGCTGCCGTACGGTATGATCAGGAGGGCAGGATGCGACGTGTTGAGCAGGAGGAGGCTGAACAGATGAGTGAAATTGAAAATTTGAAACTCCAAATCGAAATAGAAAAGAAAAACTTGCACAGATGCAATTAAAATTAAGACAGGAGGCGAAAGTCGATAGCGAGGTCTTATTCGCATCAGTTCAATGTTTTGTCTGCATGAAATTTGGGCATTCGATGATTGAGTGTTCGAAAAAACAAGAACAAGATATTCCCGCGGTGAGGAGAGAGGTGTGCGAGCTAGTAGCTCAGGTGGAGGTACC
The DNA here is from genome assembly GCF_052857255.1 of Amblyomma americanum. Lineage (NCBI taxonomy): Eukaryota > Metazoa > Arthropoda > Arachnida > Ixodida > Ixodidae > Amblyomma > Amblyomma americanum. The sequence continues at coordinate 119,927,659 of NC_135502.1, read as the reverse complement.
GGCGCCTGATAAACCAAGTTCCCAGTCGGAGATGGCTGTTGATAAGGTCAGTCAACCAGATAGGGTTGACGATCTGGCATGCCGCAACTTGGAATCCGAAGGTCAAAATTCTGAAGCCTGTGTGGATTCAGGGACCGAAATTACAAAATGGCAGTGTGCGGTTCTCCAAAGAGCACAAGCTGATCTAACGTTGTGTGCCGTGCCAGAACAGATCGCTGAAGACATAGAGGCGTTAGTCACACCTGTGAAGCACGCGCTGTCAGAGCGAGCAGATATAGAGCACAACCAGGAGGCGCAAGAGTGTACTTCTCGCAAACAAGCGTTCAGCATTGTGCAAGATCTGGTCGGAGCTAACTCTGAAGCAGCGGGAACGCGCGAGGAAGAGGTAAATCAGGATATGATAGCGGGCACACTCCTTGCAGGCGATGGTAAGCTAGCTGCCACAGATGAGTTGGTTATCCAGCTGGAGCTTACACTGTGCGCAGCGACAGCAGATGTAGCTGTAGGTGTAGGGAAGTTGATAACACTTAAGACTTCCGCGCTGCTAGAGCAGGCAGAAAGGGTGCAGCTGCAGGAAGTAAATGAGGAAGCGAATGTCGAAGAGCATTTCAAAATTTCGCACGAATCTGTTAGCGAAATACCTGAAGCTTCAGTAGAGCTTCAGGCTGATCCGGAAGCTGCCGATGTTTATACAGCAGATTGGGAGTTAACAGCGACAGCTGCAGAGAGTTTCAAAGCAGGTAGGGAACTCTGAGATTCGGATACTGCATTCATACCTGCAAGTCTAAACATGAAGTATAATACCTCATTGCCAGAAGTGCGGAACCAAGCTGGTCAAGGTAATTGTGGGACAAGAATGCTTGAGGAGATGGTTTTCCTTCATGAGAACATCGGCTGCAAGCTCTGCAAACAGCTAGCCTCACCTGAAACCCGATGTGAAGCTGCACGTGCGGCAGCAGATCTCAGATCTAACTTTAGTGCAAGATTCAGAGTAAGGGCGAATGCAGACGTAATACCAACAGCAGCCTTCATGGCCCGTTGGGAGTCTGTAAGCTCTATTAATTTTGATGAAAACGACGATGTAGACCCGATAACGGCGGTAGCCTTCACAACCGCGCCGTGCCGGATAAATTGGAATTTTGGTCCAGTCTTGTGGACAAAGCTAAAAGGAAACATCTTCTTTTTCGAGATGTAGGTGGCTAGAAATCATTCTGCCAATTTGGTGCACCGATCTGACATGGTGGATTCTGGAATGTGCAGATTGGTGTCCTAACCTTGTGTGTGCGGATTGAATTAACCGCAATGTGTGCGCGTGTGTGCGTGTTTGTGGCCTGATTGAACAGCTGAGCATACATGTGCGCGCGTGTGTGAATTTTGTTCCGGGAAACTGTGGCTGGACTTTTATGTCACACTGACAGCAAGTGTCCGCGTGACATTCTTGGTTGGGAGGTGTGGAGTCCGCTGACCTTTCCGCGAACTCGTTGATCTTGTGTTCGCAAGGAAAGCCGCTCCAGCGAGGTCGGAAGTCCCCAACAAAGGGGACCGTCCGGTCCCTGCCTCCTCTTTGTGCAGCGGACGTCCTCGTTTACGCCGCGCCGTCACGGGGATGACCCGCCGGGAAAAATGCGAACCAAGTACAGCTGACGACTTGTGGTTGTTAAGGGGTGGACGAGGTTTCAAGGGCGCACGAGATATTAGCCGGGTGACCGGAAACCCACTATTCCTGTAACGACTGTCTACCTCCCTTAACGACTGCGTTCTCTTTGTTGCTGTCAACAACCTGAGTCATCGCCTCGTCGGCACATGTTTCTAGCGTCTGTGGTGCCGTGGGTGGCGTGGGAACGGAAGTCGCATTTGTGTTGTTTGTGTAGTTATTTGAAACCTCCTTCCCAAATGTTTTAATCAGACCTTTTTCCTTAATCTCTGATCAGTGGGCGGACCTTATTTTTCTTTCCCTAACCACTGATTGGCGAGATGGGTCGTTGGTTATCTTATTGGTTGCTGTTCCCGCTAAGGGCGGAGACAGGGTTTAAAACCAAGCGCTCTGGGTTGAGTGGGGGCTGAATTCGTCTGATCCACGATTTAGTCATGTAAATAGTTTTCTCCTTGCTTTGTTTCTTCTCGTTTTTTTACCTATGTTGTAAATAAATAGTTAACCTTCTCCTTTCCTTGAGTAATGTGAATGTTTGCGAGTAGAACCACCGGGTCATCAAGAAACCCCGATTTCATCAAGTAGTTTCCTCTCATCGCCACCGGAAGGGGAAACTCAACTCCCATTATTATGAAGCTGTGTTGGAAGGTAGGTGTGCATTTGGTATGCGTGCTTTGAATTTCAGTGATTGTTTCTGCAATGCAAAATGGAGGACAGGTCTCTGCAGTGCGAGGTTTTTGCAATGGAGTGAAAGTAGCTGGAGCAGCATTTGCTACTGTGTCACCCAGCCAAAAGTTCTCCCACAGACCACTGAGCTTCTGAATACCTATGGCTTAAAGCTGGAAGCTCTGGTTGCCCTTGGTTTTCTGCATTAACGAGTGCGAGCCCAAGGGCTCAGAGCTAACAAGCATTTGAAACCATAGAGTAGTAGTGTTGGGGCCGTGCAGCAATTCAGTGTGAAATAGGTCGGGATAAACGTGGTTTACTGTAGAAAGCTAGTGTGAAAAAATAGTTGCGCTCACAGAAACCGCTGTTTTTTCTTAGTCGGTCATTGAAACAAAGCAATGCATGTAAAATTTGGTATCTTACTGATCCCTCAATTTTTTTCCAGCTAAAGACCAAGAGTTGCATGAAAGTTGTGCAAGCCACCAAGTTGCGTGTGATTTCTGCCAGGGACCTGGAGCAGGCTGAGAAATTAGTGGATGGCCAGTGGTATTCACTCAGTAAGGCAAGCTTTTTCTGTAAGTACAGTTTTTGGCATGGCATTGCTTAGGAACACATGCACTAATCTGACTACTCTATGCCCGCCCATGCTTCAAGAATAATGAAGTACTTGAAAAAAATTGATTGCAGAAAAAAAATTGCCGCTTCTGTTATGTTTTTTCAGGAAAGTATTTGCCATGTCAAGGGCTGTGAAAACCATATAAATTATTATGTGCTTGTTGTGGCTTTTTTTTCAAATTTTTTCCACGTCTATGTTGGCCGGAACTTTTAATTTTTCTGCATGAGATTGGCTGCTACCTACAGTTCGCTTTTTTGCTACTCCTTTATTGCCTGTCACAATCTTTACTTTGCGTGGCAGGGTCATGCAGTTTGGGAAGTAATCTGATCTTATTTCTGCATTGGCCTGAAGTGCAAGTTTTTGCATGTGGGGCAGGCTTATGGTGTACTTTTGTTTGCTGTAACTGCAGTTTGGCCATGAGGGTTAGAGGTTTAGTCCTTTTTTCATTTTGATGCAGTGGCATATACTTCATGCATAAATTAATGAAGTAAGCACTATTTTTGTAATAAATGAACATTCATTATAGCTGTGGCCATTATAAGTGCACTTGACTCTAAAATGGCTGTCTTCCGGCATTCTGTATTATATCTCAAAACCAGCCGGAAGACACAAAATAGGAGAAGAGATGAGCACAAGATGAGGCTGGTCTAACAACTGAAATTTTATTAAAGGAAAGTGGCAAAAGAAGACCTGCAAAGAGATTCAAGCATGCAAAACCCCAAAGCAGTGAGAGGGCAAAAAAACAATCGAAAGGCACTGAAGTACTAGTAAACCATCTAAAAAACTAATTCCTTACAGTGAAGGTTCACCGACGGTTTAGCCAGGCACTTGTTTTTAGCCTTACTGATGTAGTAAGTCTCGACTGTATCAGGACAGATTGATCACTTCCCTAAACCACTGATGTGCCGCAGAAATCAGGCGTGCAAAAAGAAAGGTCGTCCTCCGATTGCATTCACGAGATTGAACGTGCAGTGTCAGGTGAAAATTCGCCTTCCTCTCTATACAGTGAAAGTGCTCTCAGCCAGGCGCACATTCAGATATCTGCTTGTCTGTCATTGTAGTTTCAGCTACGAGGCAATGGAATGCAAAAAAACCCGTTTACTTTTGCAAGTGGTGAACATTTTTTATCTGCCACTGTGCATAGCGGACGATTACCCGTAGTTGTATCAAGCCTAGTTTGAACGAAGAAGCAAAGGGCTCCTACCTTACTTTTAGCGGTCAAGACAACAGCAACATCATACTTTGGTGCAACTTTCTTGGGACGGTGAGAAATGGCGTGGAGGTAAGGTATAGAGCCCGTCTTTTTGTGCTGCTGAACTACGTCAGCATCAAGTGAATGGTGTTCCGTTCCCTCGAGAGAGTAAAAACACACTCTGACAGGTGCGCGAGATGGGCAAGTGGGAACCCAGGTGCCATTGGCATGGAAACCTGCTATGAGAATGCATTCTAAACACTGTGATGGCATGACTTCCATAAAGTGGTCGTGATGCATGTGATTGCCAACCTGTCCTTCACCAGCCTCGAGTGGTTCAACTCGTAGCTAAGAGGCTTCCTGATCTTGGGCTGTGGCGCCAACATATGTGGTCGTCCGCAAAGCGCAGGTCTAAGTCAAGAAGCTACAAACGGTTATGCTTATTGAAATTCACACAAAAGATAGGCTTTGACCACATGCCTAAAGGTTTCTAAAACGTCTTGTGCCAACTTATCTGAGCCCTCCTTGTGCAAAAAAATTAGGTAGCTATCAACATAACGAAATGTTACTATGCCGAGGTCTTCCAAACAGGGCTTTGATGCGGTATCGACTCTGGACAGAAGAATGTCGCGGAGGAACAGTGCAACCTGGGACCCTCTGCATATGCCTTATTTCTGATGTAAATACCGCCTTGCCAACTAACAAAAGTGAAAGTTCTGTGGAGTTCTAGTTTCTTGTGGACAGCAACCTGGGCAGGTGCTCTGCAGCGAGCATCGACATGGAGGGCCTGCAGTATTCATTGTCACATGATATACCTCTCAGGCATGTGCAAACTGCATCAGGGTGAACAATGAACACGCTTTTACAGATGATTGCGTGATTTCGGTTGCTGGCTTCATGGGGCTGTTGTCCTTTTACTGCAAATCTGCATTTGTCAGTTGGCAGGGCGGTATTTACACGCAGGTCGTACCTTTCCTCAGCAACATTTTTTTTTGTCTAAAGTCGATAAGGCATTAGAGCCCTGTTTGGAAGACCTTGGAATAGTATCATTTCGTTATGTTCATGACTATCTAATTTTTCTGGACATAGAAGGGTTAGATAAATTGGCACAAGATGTTTTAGAAGTCTTTCAGGCATGCAGTCAAGGCCTGTCTTTTACATCAGAATTGTCTAAGCAGAACCGTTAGCAGTTTCCTGATGCAGACCTGCGCTTTGTGGACGAATATGTTTTTCGGGGCTACAGCTAAAGATTGGGGAAGGCTCTTTTTAGCTACGAGTCGGACAACTCGTTGCTGGGGAAGGATGGTGAAGAGGTGTATTTGTCGCTGGTTAAGGTCAGTAAAGATAGAAACACTTGATGGGTGTGGAATCTATGCATGACATCCGCTTTACATAAGTCATGCCATCACTGCTGAGGACGCATTCTTGTAGCAGGTTTCCAAGCAGCTGGGTTCCCACTTGCCCATCTCAACAACCTGTCATAGTATGTTTTCACTCGCTTGAGGGTAAGGAGCACATACTCCGATGATGCTGATACACCTTACCTCCACAGTACTTCACAGTCTCAAGAGAGTCGCGGGAAAGCGTAATGCTGCTGTTGTCTTAACAGCGAAGCGCAAGACAGGAGGCCTTTGCGCCGCCATTAAAAAGGCTTGATAAAACTGGGTACTTGTCCACAATGGACAGTGTCACAAAAAAATGTTCACCACTTGCAAAAGTAATGGAGTTTATTGCGTTCCACTGCCTTATGGCTGCAACTAATATGGGCAGACAGGCAGATATCTGAATTTGCACCTGACTGAGCACTTTCACTCTATAGGGGGAAGGAAAATTCTAATCTGGCACTGCATGCTCAATCTTGTGAATGCAAATCTGAGGAAGACCTGTCTCTTTGCACGCCTAATTTCCACGACACATCAGTGGTTTATGGAAGGGATAAATCTGTCGGTAGATAGTTGAGGCTTAATACATCGGTAAGGCTAAGGACACGTGTGGCTAAGCCATCGGTAAACCTTCACCGTAAGGAATTTGCTTTTTTAGATGATTCATTAGTATGCCAGTGACCTTTTATTGCACTTCGCCCTTTCACTGCTTTGGGTTATTGTGCGCTTGTATCTCTTCGCGGGTCTTCTTTTGCGGCTTTCCTTCAATGATGCCGCCGCGGTGGCTCAGTGGTTACGGCGCTCGGCTGCTGTCCCAAAAAACGCAGATTCGATCCTGGCCGCACCAGTCAAATTTCAATGAAGGCAAAATTTTAGAGCCCCGTGTACTGTGCGTTGTCAGTGCACGCTAAAGAACCCCTGGTGGTCGAAATTTCTGGAGCCCTTCACTACGGCGTCCCTCATAACCTGAGTCGGTTTGGGACGTTAAACCCTCACAAATCAAATAATCAAAATCTTCAATTAGAGTTTTGTTAGTCCCGCCTCTTGAGCTCATGTCTTCTTGTGTGTTCTGGCTGGTTTTAAGGTGAGTCAGTACCAACTCGGCCAGTCATAAGCCTTGTTCAGTATTACAACATTTTGAATAAAGTGAGAGGTTTACTAGGCTATGTTGCCGGGGAACGTGTCCGCAGCAGTTGTGGGCAACTCAGAAGAGATAGCGTCATACGATTGGTTGTGTAATTGGCAGAGGATGATGTGAGGATTCTGCTCGAAAATAAGATTTCATAATCGGATAATTATTTACAACCAAAAATGTCCAAAAAGTGGCTGGGCCAGAGAAAAAGTGCCGCGCAATTTGAAAACGCTGAAAGTAGGTGGAGCTACAGCGTAGTGTCAAGTTTGAAAAACTGGAAGTATGGACAAAGCCAAAGCTTGGCGCCAAGTTTGAAAACTTGAAATGAGCAATCACGTGACCAGTGATAAGTGCCCTATACTTAACCAGGAGATAGGAAGAAGAATGATAAATTAGAGGCAATTAGGTAATTTTTCAGAAGCGAAAGGCAATGAACGGGTGATTAGACTGGGCGGGTATTCAGTGAGTGGGCAGGAACGATCCATGGAGGAAAATTTGAAAACTCGAAATCGTTGCTGAGATGAAATGTGGGTAAAATAAGAGTTAATTGATAACCAATCAAGTCAACAAGAAAACAACCATGGCGCCAAATTTGAAAGGCGACCAGTGTCGAGGAAGCATCAACGCTTTCACATTCTTTTTGCGCAGGTAGCAGCGGTGATCTCTATTTTTTCTTTTTTTCAGCCAAGACAAAAACAACTTTTCTTGGCTAATGGGCGATGTATCTAGGAACCTGCTGCCAGGACAACGCTGGACAGCATGCATCAGCAAGCTCGAAAAAAAAGCACGAAAGAGTAAATAAATATTGATTATTTTCATTTCAATTCTAGTGGTTTTGTGCACGAATTACTCTGGAATGCACAAAGCTTGTGTTAATTGACAGGCGACCATTAACAAGCTGTGCATTTTGTGCATTGCCTACTCCAGAACACAAATTCTGTGTTAATTGACAGGTGACACAGTAACGACTGTTACACAGTGTACGAGCACTACACAAGACACACTACAGAAGACAAGGCAAACTACAGAAGACAAGATAGACTACAGAAGTCAAGACAGACTACAAAAGAGAGGACAAACTACAGAAGACAGACTATAAAAGACAAGACAGACTACAGAAGACAGGACTACAAAAGAAAAGACAGACTACACAAGACATGTCCAAAATACGACAAGACTACAGACTACAGAAATTTTCTGTCTTAGAATCCTTTAGTGCGTTTTGACTGGGAGAGGTGCTTTACAAATCCAGATTCTGTGCCATAGCTTTTACCACAGGCATTTTGGAGGCTCTGTGATAAGCAAAAGCTTAAAGAAAATTGTACATAAGTTGAACGAATGCCTACTGTAGCATAGCTATCACCAATCTAGGATATACCAGCATAGCCATTCCAAATATATTAACAGCGGCTAAAAAAGAAACAAAAATGTATTTTTGAATCAAACGCGAATTAGCAAAGAAAATTAGCCACAGTATGCCTACAGTCAAACGACGAAGCGAGGGCCTGGGGACACACACAGCTTCATTGGTGTACTGTACAGCAATAAAATTACATACAAAATTTTTCTTTAGATGCATTTCTATGGGCCGCACTCCACTTGGTACGTGCACCTGGCCATAACGGCACTACCGAATCCTTCTTACATCACAGATCAGTGTCTGTCCTCAAAAAGTATTCGGTATACTCTCTCTTGGTGGAAAAGGTCTCAGTGTTGGGATCTGGAGAAAATTTAGAGCAGCGCAGAGCGTGTTTGCAGCTTCCATCCCCTAATTTAGGCGCTCCTGCTGACGCTAAAAAATTAAAAATTTGAGCTACGATAACATTGTTGGAAACAAAATAATGCAACATGTTCTTTCACACAAATTTTTTCACCTCGTTCTCGGGACTTGATTCCAGAGTTTTAAGAAAAATTGGGGATGCAGTTTTTTGTGTAAAACATATTTGAAAAACACTACTATGTTTAGAAATGGTGAATTTAGGGCAATATTTCTTGCACTTGCCTATATTATATAACATTGAAAGCCAGTACACCATTTTAGCACCTCAATTTTTATCTATTGTACAAATTTGAAGGAAACGTGCTTAATATTTGTGCTGAAAAAAATTCCTGAAAAGAGTCTCGTTTTGAGACGTCTCGTTTTCGAAATATTTTCCAGCAAACAACTTCCTCAATAATGGGGAAATAAGCCTGACATATTCCTTCTCACCTGTAAATTTAGCACGATAAATATATCCACCATGGCTTTCACATCTAGATTTTTAAGTCATAACAATATTCCGAAAAGGAGCTGTGCTTGAAAACACTGCCTGTGCCACGGCGCCATTTATAATTTTTTTTCTTCTAAAATATTAGCACTTTCACAAAACGAAATTCACTGTGGCCTATTGAATCAAGAAAACTTAAAATATGAAATATTTTGGCAGTTTCATCTTGCGTGGAATCACCCAGCTTCGTCTTGATAACTGCGGGAAAGACGGGACGAGAAATATTCATCATTTTTGCTCGCAGCGCAACAAGAACGGGGCACGAGACGAAAGACAAACACAAACAAGCGCTGACTATTCACTGGGTTTTTATTGAAGAACAAGAGGCGTACATATATACATTATCCAAGAGGGAATTGAGTTATCTGACCACCCACGTGCCTTCTAGATAACTTTTATTGTCTGGATAAGCCTTTATTGTCTGTATATATACGCATTTCATGGTTTGGTTTATGGGGGTTTAACGTCCCAAAGCGACGCAGGCTATGAGAGACGCCGTAGTCAAGGTCTCCCGGAATTTCAACCACCTGGGGTTCTTTAACGTGCACTGACATCGCACAGTACACGGGCCTCTAGAATTTCGCCTCCACCGAAATTCGACCGCCGCGGCCGGGATCGAACCCGCGTCTTTCGGGCCAGCGGCCGAGCGCCTTAACCACTCAGCCACTGCGGCGGCTTTATAATCATTTTGTTCAATAAAAAAAACTGTTGATAGTCAGCGCTTGTTTGTGTTTGTCTTCAGCCTCGTGTCCCCCGTTCTTGTTGCGCTGTGAGCTAAAATGATGAATACTTACCAACTCGCCCAAATTTCCGCCTTGCTGAACGGGACGAGAAAGACGAAGGCGCTCGTGTTGACCATCTTAAGCACAGTTTACAAGACGAACTCACGTCAACAAGCCCAACTTTCTACGCTTGTGCATGCATTGCTTGATGACTTACATGTATCGACGCAGTCAAGATGGAAGCAACTCTCCACTCTTCTCGCGTGCTCGATCCGCCCTCGCTGGTGGCCTCACGAAGTCGCACACGCTAAGTCGTTGCAACCCAAATCCGTCTTCGTAGCAAGCATCCTGAACTGAACACGTTCACCACAGAGGGAACAGTTGAAAAAGACACGATAGGACTCGAAGCAGCTACAGGCAGCAGACAAACGTCCGTGCAAACGCCGAATTGTGCCCAACATCCTATCGTAGCGCGGCTACTGCGACCATGCAGGCCATTCCGCCGGCAATGATTGCCTTCGGCTTCGGCTTTGTCTTCTAATGCCGCCAAAATCCTGCTTCTTCGGTCACGTGACGAGAAAATTTTTATTTTCTTTTTTTTCTAGCAGTGCCCGCAGCTGTCCGCGCGCACGTGGCGAAAGAAAAGGAGAGAAGGAAACGCGGTTCGGGCCGGCATGCCGGGTTGTTTTCAAGGCGATGTCGGCACATCAGTGCTCCCTCCCCGCAGTCTTTGCATAGGGGTAGAAAGGAACGGCGCCAAATATGCCTACTTATTTTGTGTGTGTGATTTAGTAAATTCCGCCAGCAACTGAGCACAGGCCCTTGGCTGCTTTCGCGTCAGATGTAGACATCTTTTCCCGCCACGGCTAGATTTTTTAAATTGTCCCTAATTCAAGTCGTCCATATCAACGGGGGTAGTATAAACGAGTCACTACTTGTTTTCTTCACATGTTTCGGCTGAATAGTACATATCAAATAAATGCAGCTTTACTCAAACCACGTGGCTGGCTAAACCATGATTACGTGTTTCGAAGAGACTCAAGCAGCTCCGGTCTTGTTTTTTTTTTGGGGGGGGGGGGGGCGTTAAGGGTCAGTGTGCGTGTGCTGTGTGTGTGCCTGAAAAATAAACACTTGCTTGCAAGCCCCTTTCAAACCCAAATACTGGCACCGAGGTTGCTTCGAAATAAAAGAGTGCACTTTCGTTGCGCAACACCCACAGGGCAAGAATAGGGAGTCCGAGTTTGTTTTGCGACACAGGCGGTGGCACAGTCCCGAGAGAATTTTCAGCCCGAGGCGCACGCGGCTAAGCATGTGGATGCGCCTTAAGCAGAGCTGTCAAATGGGTCCTAGCTTTAAACGCCAAAGAGAGAGAAAAAGTAGCCGAAATGTAGCCAAATGTGAAAATGACGTGTATCACGAAAATAGCCCAAAATAATTTTTTAATGAGCACAAGAAAATAATCACGAAAAGGAGGGCTCCCATTACTGGTTCCTAGAACTATCGCTCATTTTGTATTTCCGTTTTCTTCTGAAAATCGTAGTCACCATAATTCTCTTCATCTCGGTGCTGAAAGCGGGACATTTCGGTCCTAGCGCTTCGCCGCTGCGATGGGCTTACTTCTTATATTAATTAATCACTCTTCCTCCGACTCCTACCTTTCTTTGCTTCAAACTTTGCCTCTGTGCAACGGTGCGCTGCTTATGTTGTTTTTGAATAATTGAGCGACACTGGTGGCTCGGTACTATTTCTAGGAAAGCGCCGGCTATCGATGTCATATGAGGAATTAAAGTGAAACAAAATTTAAGCGACAATATTATTCTTATTGCAAAACACATGCATACTCCCCCCCCCCCCCCCCCGCCCTCGAAACACATATGTGCAGAACATACAGCCGGGGACAAAAGTCTGGAGACCACGTGTTTCTGAAACGAAGCCTATAGTTCTAATATTAGCCAGTGGCTGGAGACCGCACTTATTTTTTGTGGAGATGAAAGAACAAAATTTTGACATTCACCTCCACAAGTGTAGTCTCCAGCCGCCGGCTAATATTAAAGCTATTGGCTTCGTTTGAGGAACATGTGGTCTCCAGACTTTTGTCCCCGACTGAACATCCACAAAAGGAACATGGACCAGAAAACGAGAAACACAGGTAAAACGCAATTACAACAACTGCAGTTCAATTGCAGAGCCATAGGGGGCCCGAGGTTCTAAAGCAAATAACGCAACACTTATATCCACTGATCACGTGGGCCAGTGAAAATGCGTGGAAGCTAGCTATCTTCTAAGTCCTTTCTAACTAGCTCGAGTCTAACTTAAGTTAGTTTTTCAGTTTATTTCGCATATTAGCCTGCCATAAGCTTGAATAATCTAACATGGCTTAAGCTATCTGCCACCGTTCTGTGTTTTGTGACAAAAGTAGCAAATAGATTCATTTGGTGTAGTTGCGATCGTTTCAGTAAATGAAGTTCGGTTCGATATCCGAATTCTATTATATATATATATATGTGTGTGATTCGATGAAACGATGCCCAAGGTATAATTCCGGAATTTACTGGCGCCACAAAGCCACGTTCGAAATTGGCTTTTAACGCTCCACCACGAGAAAACTACCAATCTGCGCTATTAACAGTTTAAGCTTTGCACAATTAACCTACGATGTTCACAGCGTGCTCCGGCCAATAAAAATAGCAGCGCCAGGGAAATGGCCTAAATATTGCCATTTCCGGACAATTTAATATATAGCTGCGTAATAAAAATACGTGTAGAAAAGTGCTCATCATTTTTAAGTACCCTGAAATATATCATTTAAAATAGTACTACGTGATGGTCTGGCTCATCGTGAAAGAGGCTTCCGATTTATTTTTATGTGAAATTAGTTATCGCCCAGCATATTGCAGAGGGCGCCTGGAAGCTGGTTGCGTGTGCCGAAGTTGGGAGAGGTGCTGCTGCGTTAAAATTGATTCCATGTTATTTCATGGCTTGTGCTTCAGCTGGGAAAATGCATGTGGGGATTCGAGAATTGGTGTTTAAAACGCTGTTTTAAATACAAAGACATCAGCCCGAAATTTTATACAGTTAAAAAACGCACCCGCGGACTTGCACGTAATAACACTGCCATTACTGGAAACGGTCCGTGCGTGTTTGAACTTGATATAATGGTGCCTAGGGAGCCCGTCTCGATTCCGGCTGCCTTGCTTCAGAAGAGTGCACCAATGTTACGCGTGACGAACCACAAAGCGTTCTCAGAGTGAAGGTTTGACGCAGCTGCTGTGCTAAAAAAACGCGTGGCGGTTCTAACTAGCTGCATGTCATTGTGCAGAACCTGAAAGTATGCATAGCGGATACTGTATGTCTTGTAAAGGTGTCCAGGTTGCCGCGTTATTTAAAACACTCAAATGGACATCTTTGTTTCCACATTTCAATTTGAACCCTTTTCGTAAACGTTGAAGTTTTTGATCGATGTGTGGCAAGATTTGTTTCAGGTCTGGACATAACCTTAGAGTGCCTGTCGGTGCTCTTCAGCTCATTCATATTCTCCTAGCGATTTCATGCCTGTGGTCCGGACCTGCGGCCGTGCAACTATTTTGCGATTCCCGGCCAGTTGATAATAACTTTTATTCTCATCTGGTTTTGCTCCGAACCTTCTGTGCTCAGTGCTTATACTGGCGTTACACCATGGCCCATTCTTCCCTAGACCCTGAGTTATGTCCTCAGCAAATCGGAAGCTACTCAATGTCATGATTGAAATCTATCTCCTGCCCTTATCCGAATCCATCGCTCTGAAGGCATCTCGTAAACGCGATGGACAGCAAAGAAAAAAATTGCGTCGCGTCGATCTACTATTATTTCGTGTTCACCACTTTTATAAAAATAAACCAGTTTCTGCAACGAGGGCCAGCTTTGTTGAACTACGTTTTGATACTCTTGAACAGCGACTCAATGTGTTGGGGACGCTCTCGTGATGTAGTTCCTTGTAAAGTGGTTTCCACTGACATCAGCTTGGACGAGAGTATGAAAAGCAAGAAAATATGCCTCAATATTATATAAATAATCGTTAAAAGACTACAGTTGTTAACAAGACAGAAAGCAGTCAATTGCACGAAAAAAAATGCCTCATTTTGTTTTTCTAAGAAGCCGTGCCGTAGCGGGAGCCATTTTTGGTCGCACAGGCTACCTTCCGCTGCGTACGGGGAAAAAGGTTGGCGATAAGCAGATTACGGAAAACGGATGGCCTTTCACGGCCGTAATCTAGCCCGAGAGGTGGCGGCCGCTAGGACGTTGGTAAAAACTGTATTGTGAAGAATAATAGGGATGTAGGAACTAGAAGCTAATGAAACATGCAGCGAGACACAGGGCAAAGCCACTATAAGCAGGTACCAACTCGTCTGTTACCCCCCGGAGAGGAGTGCAGTGTGAAAAGATCGGGAAAGGAGCTTCCATAAAGGCAACACATTTAAAAAGGGCTGTACTCCAAGGGGATTCCAAGTCAGCATGTCAGCAATAGGAGCGGTGTTTTTGAGAGGCAAGGAAGGGTGCACTTCTCATTCATGATTTTTCTCTCCTCCTAAAGCCCTTCTTTCTCTTTTCCTTCTTGCTATATACATTTCCACGTAGCGCCATATTGCTGGCTGGACTGCTTTTTGTACCTGGCGCTAAAATTCATCGCGTCTGCTTTAACTTCCGGCGCTCTAACTTCCTCCATTCACCCCTCTGCACCTGTAACCAGAAAAATGAACAACCCACAAACCCCGGAACGGCGACGGAGGCATTTTCCTCTATCTGCCTAGCCTCTGCCGCAGACAGCGCGCGACCATCCGGAGTTTTACTTCTCAAGAAGAATGTGAGTTTGTCGTTTGGGTTCGAGACCATTTAGTTGGAAAACAAGCTTCCCGGAAAATATTTACTGGTATCCGCAAGTGGTCAGTTGACAACGTGCCGAATTTATAGTGACATCCTCTGCAATATAGCACATATTTTTCAAACCAAAACCCTTGTTCACATTTCCGCATTCTTGTTCGAAAAGGAAGAGGGAAGATGCTTTTTATCTGTATGAGAGGGGAGTATTTGAAAGGACGCAGTGAGTAGCCAAATATTCCAGTGAATTCAAACATTCCACTGACTATAGGGCGACAAGTTCCGTTCTTGTACCAGCACTAGTCTCTAGCTTATCCACAATAAATACTCGCTCTCTCTTCTTTTGTGTGCAAAGCATGGCCACGAACGCGAGGAGCAGGTCGAAACAGGTACTACGGTGCAACAGGGTACCCTTCGGCGACTGCCCTTTTCACATGTATGCGAACCGCTCGCGAATCACGCCGCCGCGGCGCATACAACCTCTCTCAAGTGGCGAAGGAAGCTCCAGCGGCTGGAGCGGCGAGGTTCGGGCAAGATGGAAATTTTTGAGGTGGCGACGTGGCAGCACCGCATCTCAACCAATGACGGCTCGGCGTTGCCACGTGACCAGTAAAGGCATCGTGCAAGAAAGCATGCGCATAGACCAGTGTTAGTGTTGTTTAAAAAAAGAAATTATATAAAGTGGTGTTGAATGCTTAAAACGAAAGATTTATATTTGTTCAAATAAACAATGAAAATAAGCGATCAAATTGTTCTGATATATTGCGATTTTTTGTGTTTGCAGGGCACCAAAACCGGTTGCAAGCCCATAACTTTTGCCAGCAACATTGGTTTTCGCAGCGGTTGTACAACAGTTAAACTTCTAGTTCGCTGTAGGTGTGCTGTGGCTGGAATTCTAGCCACTGCAGCGGTGGGAAACGCGCAGTGGCGACGAATGTGAACCGAAAGCTCGCGAAACGCTTTGTAGCGCCGCGCCCCTGTTTGCTCTATTCGCCGAATCGCTTTCATGTGAACCACCCTTTACACTCGATCTCGAAAGTTGGTGGTAACCTGTTGGGCTTCAGGTTCACTGAGATTAAGGGCTGTCACTCTCTCTCCTTTTATAATAAGAATAAAATGGAAAGCGATTGACTCACATTCCCTCTGTTAGCAGAGCAGGAAATTAAAAGGCTATATTCACGTGAAGAATTTTCGATTTCAACTTTCAAAATTCCAGAAAAACTGACTTAAAAGAAGTTGCTTACCGACAGACACCCTCGTTCACAGACTGGTTTTCACTTCCTACTCTACCCAGAACCGGGGTAGTGTGAAGAGAGATGAGTCAGTTGCCCTCCATTGTAACTTTTCAGAAATGGAGAGGGGTATTCACCTTAATCTGTGCAAACCTGCACTTCAGACGGTTCCCATCATTTTTGGAAAACGGGAAAATGCCGCCTCGACGAGAGACGGAACCGGTCTGGCCGGGCCGGCGGAAGCTGACGCGCACGCAGCGAAATCGAAACACACTCCAAGTTGCCGCTGGTGTGGTCGAGGTGCGCCGAACCCGCTGAACGCGTCGGTGGTCAAACGCCGTTGGAGTGTAGAGGGTCTCGCTGTGGCCAACGTGACGTCGCCGTGCCGCGCGGGTGCGTTACGTCGGAGTATAAACGCGTCCCGCGTACTACCGCAAGGGTCCAGCTTTACATCGCTGAGGGTGCTCAACGCTAAAGAACAACTTGCTTCAAGGACGCGTTCATGAAACAGCCCTCATCCGGCGTGCTTTACAAACAACGTTGCTTACGACACCATCTTAAAGCTGTAAGTAAAATAATGTGCCACCTCGTATTTGAGAAATGAAGAAATACAAAAAGCTTGATTCGAACAAGTTAGGATCAGCAAATGTGGGAGGATATAAACAGCAAAGTTTCCATAAAGAGCTTTTTCTTTTTATTAGACATCTTGCTTTGACTTCCACATAGAGCAAAGATGTGTTTTTGAGCAACTGGAACTGCCGCGGGTCAGAGCTTAGTTCGCATAAGAAATAAAACTGCGTTTTTTAATAAAAAAAAACCCGCAAACATGGACATATTGCGCAGGTGCAAACAATGCCGCAGTAGAGGAAGAAGAAGAAGAAGAAGAAGAAGAAGTTTATTCACATCACATTACATGATGCAGGAAGCCTGCAGAAAAAGCTGCCAGAAGCCAGCTTGACAGGGCCGCAGGCCCCCTTTCATTGGCAGTTTGCGGAATGTCGTAAGAAAAAGTTTATACACAGCATATTTTATCACAACATGTCAAAAAAAAAGTGAAAAGTACAACATATTACAAGAAAAACGCTAAAACATATATACTGTTACCACATTTCAGTGTAACACGTGCTCACATTTTTAATACATTGATGGGGAAATATTATAGACACAAAATCTCGTTTTACTTCGCTTTGAAAAGATCGCGCAGTGCTTTGAAAGTTATATTGTCGAGGTGGATATTTTTAGCTTGCAAACTGTTTAGTAATCGGGGTAACTTGTTTTGCAGCATTTGTAGACCGCATGTAGTTCTACTTGTGTTAACCTTCCATGGTTCAAAATGACGCGTCTGGTATGAATCTACATTCTTTTCAAGCTGAGCTATGTTCTTAGTAGTACAAATGTTACATTTAGTTTCTTGTTTGAACAACTTGCAAAGCCGGTAGTCATAGGATTTTGTTACTGGAATTACATTGTATTTTTTAAATAATTCATGTGTGTGGTAGTGCATTGGTACGTTTTCGACAGCTCTTAAAAACTTTTTTTGGAGAATGAGCACTCTGTCTATAATAGATTTAGTAGTCGCTGCCCACACCAAGTGACAATAATTAAGTCTAGGGGAGAAAATACCATTATAAATCAGCATCAGAATGTGGCGAGGGAATACATGGCGATTTCGCGAAACAATGCCTACTATTTGTGATAGTTTTTTTGTAATATAATCTATGTGGGCATCCCATGACATTGTGTTTTAAAAAATGACACCCAGAGTTTTAAAACTAGACACAATCTCTACAGGAGTTGACCGTAGTGTAATTGTGTTTTGTGTGTCTATGTTTTTGTTCCTAGTATGATACAAAACTGCTTTAGTTTTATCAGCAATAATCTTCAAGCTATTTTTTTGGGTCCATTCATCAAGCTTAGCAAGCGCTACATTTGCTGCAGCTATTAGCTGATCACTTGATTCTCCTGTGAAAAACACGCTGGTATCATCCGCATAATTCACAAAAGTAGCGAATGGAGCGATACCGTAAACATCGTTCACGTACAAATTGAACAAAAAGGGGCCCAGGATGCTGCCTTGCGGCACACCCTGGGAAACATGAAGTGCATCTGATAAAGAATCACCAATGGCTACAATTTGGGCCCGGTGTTTAAGGTAGGATTCCATAAGAACACCGGCCTTTCCGCGAATGCCATAATGTTCTAACTTCCTAATAAGTATTGCGTGGCTGATAGTGTCGAATGCTTTCGAGAAGTCAACGTAAAGGCCCAAGACTTGCTTACCTTTCTCCAAACCGCTTAAAATGTGTTCTTTCTGCGTCAAGAGGGCAAGTTCAGTGCTAAATCCTTTGCGGAAACCGAACTGGCTACTAGCTAGCAATTTGTGTTTTTCTTGAAATGCTGTCAATCGGTTTAAAATAGCTTTTTCAAAGACTTTGGAAAAGACCGAGAGAAGTGATATGGGCCGATAATCTTCCATATCATTTTTGTCACCTTTCTTATATAGCACGCTTACTCGAGCGACCTGCATTTTGGGCGGAAATATGGCCTGCTGAAACCATAAATTAAGTACATGCATTAAGCATGGAGCAAGAAAATGTGCAACGTGTTTGATTGGTTTTACCTGAATTCCATCTACGTCTTTGGCACTGCTATTTATTAAATTCAGAATTATGCTTGCGATTTCTGTTTCACTTACTGGAGTCAGAAACACCGAGTTATCATTACGCGGAAAGTTTGCTAGGTCATTGGAGCAAATGGCGGTGTTACCTTGAACAAAATGTTGGTTGAATGCGTTCGCGAGGGTTTCTCCTGTTAACTCAGCATCATGTCTTTTTAACTTACACACTTTTTCAGTTCCTATCTTGTAATTTAGCATCGAGTTCAGTCTACGCCAAACTGCATCCATTTGTCCTGCTACAGGCATAAATACATTGTCTAAATATTCACGTCTGGCGTTTTTTATATCTTTATCTAGATGATTACGGAAAGCTTTAAATTCTAGTAGTATTTTTTTGTCTTTGCTTTTGACAAATGGGTGGTAGAAGTTATTCTTTTTTTCTAATCCTCGCGGAAAGTTCTGCGTTAACCCATGGTTTTCGGATTTTTCTACCGTTCTTCCTTGCTACTAAAGGAAAACTTTCCTCATAGATTGGTTTCAGTATTTTCATGAATGTGTCATAAGCAACGTTCGCATCTTCGCTACCAAAAACTTGATCCCACGAAGTGCGTGAAACTTTGCTATAAAACTTGGAAAGGTTGCAGTGTGTCATATGTTGAACGAAATATGCATGTCGTGCTTTATTTCTGCTGAACTGACTTTTGGCGCACAAAAATATAGGCAAGTGATCACTGAGATCTGACGTAAGTACACCCGCTTTGATTCTACATGCGTCAATATTAGTAAGGAACACATCAATTAATGAGGATGAACTTTCTGTCACTCTCGTCGGCATATCAATAGTGTTCCTAATACCATGCGTGTTCAACAAAACAGAAAAGTTAGTTTGCAAAGAAGCATTCGTCATATTTATGTTAATATCAGCACCAAATATAATACTATAACGATTAATATCAACAAAGGAGAACAGCGTTTCTAAGTAGTCAAAGAAAGGCGCCATCTTTCCATTTGGTGGACGGTAACAAACTACCAACAAATTGTTGTGAACAAGAACAGCTACAATTTCATAATCATCTGTAACGATGGAAAAATTTTCAAGCAGTTCATATTCGTACATTTTGTTTATCAAAATGCAAATTCCGCCACCCCTTCCAGAGGAGCGATTTAAGTAACAAGATTTATACCCAGCAAGTTTATAAACGTCGGTGCTGTCCGTTGACCATGTCTCAGTTAGCAATACACAATCTAGTGACTGATTTAGCTCATCAAGAAGTAAATCCAGACCAATGTTTTTATATTTGATTGATCTTATGTTCCGATGAAAGCATTTAAATGACTGCAAAAACGGTTTCCCTATGTGTTTCTGGAAGTCGTGTGGCAAAACGTAGGACGCCATATTCATGGGTCATCCGCCTTTAGGCAAGCTTCTCCAGGTCGCCAACGTTCGCTACCAATTCGGCATTCAGTCCATCAGCCTTTCGTACCAGAACTGGGCCATTGCTATGCCACACGTATTTGTATTTCTTAACTTTTGCCCAGTTCTTAGCCTCGAACAACAGTGCGCGGGTTCTTTTCGTTAGGTTTTCTAGCACGAAGATATTTCCGTCTGCTTCTTGCAGTTTCTTTCTGTTTTGCCACCACGCGTCCCTGTCAGCTTGCCTTGCGAAACGACAAATTATGCCTGGGATCTTATCTTTTTTTGCTGGCAGACGGTGAACTGCCACTACATCATTCTCTGAGAGTGCAGGAAGTTTGATTTGGGCAGTCAGTGCATTTATCTTATCCAACAGGTCTTCTTTATGAGTTTCTTGGATGCCATGAAATTCTAGGTTGAGGCGGCGGCTCCTCCATTCAATGTCATCAATGTCATCTTTCAGTTGAGTGACATCATCATTCTGTGTTTCGACCTTTTCCACCCTCTTCCTTAGTTCTTTCACCTCGCGCTCGTTCCGCTATGTGCGTGAAAGGAAATCATCGTACTGGTCGCTTAACAGCTGCAATGAGTCTTCGATACCGTCAATCGTTTATTTGACCTCCAACGTTTCAGTCACTGAACTCAAAGTTCCCCCTAGGAAAAATCCCGGAGAGCATTTTTTCCGCAATATTTGGCATAAAAAACGAAACACAGTTCTCAACACTGACAAAAAAGAATAAAAAAGGTGCAACTTTCACGAAACAGAATAAACGTCTCGCAGCAGATATTTCAAGGGTGCAAAGTTATTCCATGCCTGCCTAGAAGAGGTAAAATTCGAAGTTACCCCTTTCTTAACCTTTCTTTTTAGAGTGCATGTTCGACCAGAGCTAAACCACCGCCAATTTTTTTTCGTCTCCCCGGCTCGCCTCGCCGGCCAGGGAAGGATGCGGCACTCCGAAACTCCCTCAGCGTACCATAAACGATTGGAACGTATTACCAGAAGATCTAATTTTCCACAAAACAGTGGATTTGTTTTATGATGTTTCGTGCTTCCCACTGCAATGCCTTTGTGAATTGCGGTTATTGTAGGAATAAATAAAATAATGAAATTGCTGAACACACATGCCCACCGCGGTGGCTCATGTGGCTTTGGCGATTGGCAGCTAATCCTAACGTCGCGGGTTCGATCTCGGTCGCAGGGGCGGTGTTTAGATGGAGGCCAAACAACAGCCAAATGCTGTTTCAAATCGGGAGCCCTTAGCCTCGGCATCCATTATAGCCCATGCTTCGGTTCGGAACAAACTCATTTTGGGTTTTTTTTTTCGCATATGCAGAAGAAAGATCGACTTGGGCCTTTAACGTCACGCCGAAGCGGCTGTCCTTTGCACGCTGATAACCAAGCGATTTAAACAATAGAAGCTTTCAAATCGCACTGGGAGTTAACTCACTGTTCAAAAGGGAGAAAACTGCAACGCAACCCCGCTCGCCCGGAGTGTGGACATGGCGAGGATCGGTATACAGGCGCTACACGCGGATCTGTATTGCGGCTAGCCGAACGATGGCTTCTCATAGGGCGGCTAGGGACAGAGCGACAAAACCAGTGCACACGTCAGCCGTTTATCGCATAGGGTGCTAGACGGCGCGCACTGTGCCAGAATTAACGGAAAGTCACGCGTTCGCGAGTTGGCGTTTCATTCCGGCGCTATCGCACCTTGAGATATGACTCAGAAGAAAACTTGTACGTTTTTTTTATTTCTCGGGCAACGTGTTACTTGTGAGTCTGCGCAAAGCGCACTCGCGCCGAAATAGACCTCTTGATGGGTAATCCGGAAAAGAGTCAAAACGTCATTCAACCTCTCCTGGCTTTTATGTTGAGCTGAACCGCGCAGATCCCTTATGAAGATTCTTCGCAATCTTAATGGTATGTTTAAGCGCAAATAATAAGAGCACGCCCACAAGAATGTAAAAAATCATGCTGCATCTTAACACCCATTTATTTTAGTTTTCTTATCTGCAAGACAAACCATTTCCTGTTCTTTGCCCACTATACATACACCACTAACGACCGGTGACATTGGCACTAAGCCCTAGAAAATATATTAGTCTTAGACTACAAGTGCCAAACGCCGTCCGCACATTTACCAGAAGTGTTCTGGGTTTAGGCGAAAGCTTGATCAGTTGCAGCACAGCAGCTGCAGCAGGCAGTTCAAGAATATGCCAACCGCTGCAGCCACTGGAAGGGCGCTACCATGTGGGCCGTCGTACTCGGTGTAGTCCGGAACCGGAGGCCACGGCGATGGCTCCTGGGAGATGGTGCAGAGCCCCTCCACGCATGCGGTGCCGCTGGGGCAGCGGCTGCAGGGCGGGCCCACTGCGTACACGGGCTGGCCTTGAACGTTGCCTTGTGGCGCATAGTTGCACACGTAGCGTTGGTCCATATCCGGTGCACATTCCACGTGACAACCGACAAAGCGAGTGGAAGCCCATATCATTTGCGTAAAGTTTTCCGTTTCGCCTTGCTCTTTAGAGTAGGATTTTATCAGATCGGGTGGAAAGGCGATAACCTCGTCGAACCATGTCTTTATCGCTTTTTCCCAGAAAAGGTGTTCTACTGGCTTAGCTGGCGGTTGTCTACAGACGCTCTGGCCCGTCACGGGAAATCTGGACGTGAACCGGTCTTGGACTCTGTCGTGCAGAGGATGTACAGGTTTGAACGAGGAAATATGTGCATGCGCGTAGGCGGATATCATCAACTCATCGTCCCACTCAAGACGAAGCATGTTAGAAGCTTGAGGAAAGTCGGCAGTCTGACCCTGCGCCACTCGACTCCTGTAATTATTCAAAAATTACAAAACAGCTTCCTTGAAGTTGAAAACTTGAAAACAAGAAAATTTACCAGGTTTGATTGAACGATCACAGGTAGTGTGGTTGGGGTTTTTTTTCCAATAGTATCGTTGACAGATTGTAAATGGTTCAGGGAGCCATGGTATATAAGTATAGTCGTCCCCATAGCTGTGAATGCTTAGCCAAAACGCAGGCACCAGTTGGTAGACAAGAAGATGACTTCGCATGTTGTGCTGTTTCTCCCAGACGTGGCCTGCGATAAGAGAAGAGGTGCACGTAAGTTTTTTTTTTTCACGGCGCAATCCGCTAATGGAGGCCTTAGAATTGAGTGAAATAGAATAGCTCCAAAACATCGCAAGTAGTAATTTGTTATGGTGAGCCGAACGTATAATACCAGCCTTTCAGCCTATCATGGCCGACTTAAAAGAAAACTCGTATCATAGCAATAGGAAACGACCGCTGCAGAAAATCCCACAGTGCACTGGCTTATCATTCGGGCAGAGGGTGTGTTCCCCCGCTCAGTGAAGAATTCGCATATACATGCACACACTTTGCGCAGACTGAAATACGATAAGAATATGCTGTCCAAAACGTCAGCCTGTGCTTCTCCTCATGTGCTGAGGCCATAATCCCACTATCCATAGCTCCGTCTTGCTATACACAGCTGTGACGATTCGTGCACATGCACCGGTGCCACGGCGAGCCGGTCAGTGACTTTTCCTGGAGACGGTTGGCCGCGCCGTCCTGGCGTCGGGTCACAGCGGAGAGACATGACCATATTTGGTTGTGGCGGAGAAACATGACCATATATGGTAACCGTCGACGGCCCTGTCGAACGACGCTTGAGTGTCCCCGTCAATATGCACCCCTCGAGAGCCACGGGGGAGTGGACAAAGGCGCGGCCACGGCTGAAGAAAGAAGCAAAGGCTTTAAAAGCGGAAGCCGACGGGAGGAAGGGAGAGAGCGATCGGGGCGAGTGGACGAGAGGGCCGGAGACGGAGCGAGGCAGAAGACTGGGGCTGCGCATTGACCTGAGCCCGGGGTCTAGCCGTCGCTAACGTTCGACCTTCGCCAACGCGCCTCCACGCCTGGCAGCTCATCCAACTACCAGCCGAGAACGAGGGTAGCACAGCCACGAGGAACTCCCAGCCCGGCCGCTGCAGACAACCAGCCATTCATCGAGCCCGTGCCACACCACGCGGACTCAGCCCCGGCGACGACGAGCCGAGCTTCTGTCCCGTAAGCGGCATCGAGCCAGATGCTTTAATTAAATCACTTCAAAATCATTTTGGAGTCTGTGCATCAATCTCCTCGTGCCCAGTGTGGACCCAGGGCCATTTTAAGAAACTGGTTCATCACATTGGTGTCAGAAGTGGGGTCCACACTTAAATCATTGGGCAAAAGCTGGACTGCACCCCCGGTGAGAGGAGCTTGAGGCACTGACTATATTTGGTCTAATATGGAAGAAGCCCACTCGGGTGCACAGCCCTTTGGGGCAAGCGTACTTGCATTAGCAAACATGGTGGAGAGATTCACTGGCGACGGTCAGGGGCCGTCTATTGTTGAATTTTTGACATGTTGGAGCAGGTGTGCAAAATGGGCGGGTTAACGGATGCACAACAGCTGGGAATGGCGAAATGTCGCATGTCAGGGGCAGCACATGATTTTGCCTGGAGAGATGAGGGAGTCAGGAAGGCGGGCACGTTGGCTGAATTTAAAAAGCTTGCGTTTAAATATTTTAACAGGGAACCTTCTAGCGTAAAGCTCAGGCGGTTCCTCGACGCTCGGCAGAAGCCGGGGGAAGACGCACGCGCGTTTGCCTCCCGCCTTCGCTTCCTTGGGAACGAAACCCTAGCGCGAGAACCGGGGCCTGATAGTTCGAAGCAAAAGCACGCCAGAGAGCTGCTTCTGGAGCAGATGACGTCCCAGTTCATCACTGGCTTGAGAGATCCGGTGCGCAGGTTTGTTCTGTCTATCTCTGTCTAAGGCGCCGTCTACTTTTGAAGGAGCGGTAGAGGCAGCTGTAGACGAGGAGCGTAAGGAGTTGCTTGTCTCCAGTGAGGAGAAGGTGCGGCTTGTAACAGAGCCAAAAAGTGCAAGCGCCGACGCGAATGTTACTCAGTTGACCGATAGGCTAGACCGGCTGGAGGCACTCCTCGCGGAAGGCCTACAGTTAAATAACAGGGGCAATTTCAGGAACCGTGAAAGGAGGCAGGTTCGCTGTTATGCTTGCAGAGGGTACGGACACGTTGCCAGATACTGTCCCGAGCTAAACCGCGAATCTGGTACGCCAAATGGGCAGCAGCGCGCGCCGACCAACACGGGGATGGAACAAAGATATATTGTGCCAAAAACGCGTAGAGTCCCCCGCAGCCGAGCCGGTTGGGGGGGAGAGCAGTAATAGCTGTGCTATTGTAAGCGTTTTTGGAGAATCCTGCCCGATTGCCAAATTCGTGATAAACGGGATCACGTGCAATCTGTTCGTTGACACTGGCTCCCGTTTATCTACCTTGTGGTCTGTCTGTTTTACCGCTTGCCCAGCAAGACGTTCTTTTAAACGCTCCTTAAGCAAAAGTTTTTTGATCTGCTGACAAGGAAGGGAGACAGGCAGGTGCATGAGGCCCGAGAATCTCCGAAAGTAAGATTCGTGGGCATCACAGGAGCTGACCTCGGCACGGGAGGACTGTACCTTTTGCGCTTCACAATCGGGAACGAAAGTTTTGACCATCCAAGCTACATTTCTTCCGATGCTGTGTCGTTGCCGGATGGTATATCGGGCCTCGTAGGTCAGGATCTGTTACGGCAGCATGGCATCGATCTCATATTACGCCAGAACTGCCTTTCCTGTCGCGGGGCTTTGGTCGCATTAGCAAATCGAGAGGCCGAGTACGTTGCCGAGTGGACTATGGGGAACAGAGCGCGAAACAGGGCTCGCTAACACACGCGAGCGTTAGTGTTAGGACAACGAGAGAAACAGTGGTGCCGCCTCGGTCAGAGATAATCTGTGTGGGAGCGATGTGAGCTCAGATTGATGAGGGACACATAGGAGTCGTTGAACCTATAGAGGGGCTCGCAATAGGACTGAGTGTGGCGGGCTGTTTGGTCACGGTTGACTGAAAGATAAGGGTTCCCGTCCGCTTATGTAACTACTCGCAACAAGAGCTTCACCTGCCGAAAAACAAAAGCATAGCTACATTTTCCACGGCTGAGGTAGATGAGCAGGGTACCTCGATTTGCACTACGGGCCTCGTCAATGAAAGGAAAGGAAAAGAAGGGAATCTGCAGTTTGACCTCTCTCACATCGACTGCAAAGAGCGAGGAAGAGTTGAGGGTCTCCTACAGCGCTACTCGGATGTGTTCGCTGCATCGAAGCTAGACCTGGGAAAGTGCGGAGTGATTAAACACCGCATTACGACTGGCGACTCGCCACCAGTGTACCAACGGGCCTATAGAATTCCCTACTCACAAAGAGAGGAAATGGATAGGCAGGTCCAAAAGCTAATCGACAGAGGCATTGTTGAGCATTCCAAGTCGCCGTGGGGGGCACCGGCACTTCTAGTTGAGAAACCCGATGGTTCATTTCGACTGGTAATAGACTACCGGCGATTGAATTTCATTACAAGGATAGATCCCTACCCGCTGCCACAGGTGCAGGAAACCCTCGCGCAGCTTGGGTCAGCCAAGTATTTTACAGTTGTCGACCTCGCATCAGGGTTCTGGCAGACCGAAATGGATCCAAACGATGTCGGCAAAACCGCATTTAACACCCCGTCTGGCCACTTTCAGTGGAGACGCATGCCGATGGGACTTGTTAACAGCCCTGCAGTCTGGCAGAAAACTGCGGACGTAATCTTGGCCGGTTTGCTGGGAAAGAGGTGCTTCTTCTACATGGACAATATAATAATTTACAGCAGCACCTTTGCCGAACACTTGGAGGCCATTGAGGAAGTGCTGGTCAGATTGCGAGCTGCTGGCTTAAAATTGAAACCTTCAAAGTGCCAACTTCTACAGCGGCAGGTCAAATACCTTGGACATATTGTTTCCGCAGACGGCGTAGAACCTGAAGCGGGAAAGTTAAGTAGCGTCCGCGACTTCCCTAGACCAACTGGAATTCGAGGCGTTCGCGAGTTTCTTGGCTTAGTCGGATACTACCGAAGGCATGTGCGAGATTTCGCCCGAATCGCAAAGCCACTGACTGCACTAACAGCAAAAAACATAGAGTTCGTATGGTCGGAGGAGGCAGAGGTGGCGTTCGAAGAACTAAAGAAAAAATTAATAACCGCTCCCTTGCTGGGATATCCAAACTTCAGCCAGCCTTTCATTGTAGCGACTGACGCCTCGAAGTTTGCAGCGGGTGCAGTGCTGTTTCAGAATTTTGACGGCAAGGAGCACCCTATTGCGTTCGCGAGCCGGCAATTCAGTCCAGTCGAGCAGCGGTACAGTGCCACTGAACGGGAGTGTCTTGCAGTGGTTTGGGCCGTGCGGCACTTTCGGTGCTACCTCTATGGCCACAGATTCAGGCTAGTGACCGACTGCCAACCCCTTAAGTGGCTTCTTAACGTGAAGGATCCGAGCTCGCGCCTCGCGCGCTGGAATCTGCAACTTCAGGAATACGATTTTGATATAGAACACAAGCCAGGCAAGGTGCACACTAACGCGGACGCATTAAGTCGAGCTAACCTGGTACGCACCGTGAATGAGTTTTGTCCGGCCATAGATACAAACGATCTCCGCACCGAGCAGCGAAAGGACAAAGGGCTAGAGAAAACATTTCATGCCATTTCTGTGGGGATCGTCCGGGATCCCGACAATTGTTACTTTGTTGACAACGACGGAACCCTACGAAACCGCACCCGGCCTACGCGGTCAGGAAGGAAGGATAGCCAGGTGTGGGAAAGAGTGGTGGTACCAAAGTCAATGGTGCCGCACGTCTTGAGGGTTTTTCACGATGCCCCATACGCGGGCCATTTTGGAGTAATGAAGACGCAAAGGAGTTTGGAGCGCTACTACTATTGGCAGGGCATGCGTTCAGATGTTAAAAGAGTACTGCGCTAACCGCCGTTCTTGCCTGGAAAGAAAAACTCCGAAAAACCGCAGGCCGGCCCCCCTTCAGGAATTCGAGGAAGTCTCGACACCTTTTGAGAGGGTTGGCATGGATATCATAGGCCCACTTCCGACTACGACAACAGGAAACAAATATGTACTGGTGTGCGTTGACCACCTAACGAAGTATGCTGAGATAACAGCACTGCCCGACCAAAAAGCAGAAACTGTGGCACGTGCCTTTGTAGAAACAGTGGTTCTGCGGCACGGCGTTCCGCGGCAGTTGTTAACAGATCAAGGGTCAAACTTTGTGTCGAGGTTGATGAAAGATGTGTATAACCTTCTGGGTATTGACAAAAGACAGACCACCCCTTACCACCCGGCTTGTAACGGTGATGTGGAGAGGCTTAATCAAACAGCAAGCAAACTGTTATCCCATTATGTTCCGCGAGACCAACAGGATTGGGACCTCTGGATACCGTTTGCTGTTTTTTCTTACAACACGGCGGTGCACTAGAGCTCCGGTGACTCCCCTTTCTACCTCTTGTACGGTCGCGACCCAGACACACCAAATGCGGTGGTTGATGGACAGAGACGGGTGCCATACGGGTCACTAGATGATTATCGAGCCGAACTGACGTCTCGATTGCAAGTGGCCCATGACGTAACAGCCGAAGCATTACGGGAAGCAGCCGACAAAAGAAAAAGGCAGTTCGACACTAGGGCTAGGGCGGTTCCTTTCAGGGTGGGAGACCGCGTATACCTTGAGTGTGTGCAGGTCAAGGCAGGGCTTGCCCGTAAGTTAACGCCCAAATGGAAAGGACCTTACCGCATAGTAGAGCAGCTATCGCCGGTTAATTTTCGGATTCGGGAGATCGCAGAGGCCTCAACCGCTGTGGTCCATGCTAACCGGTTAAAGCAAGCACCAACATGCTCGCCTCTTTCTGAAACGGCTGCCTCAAGGGAACAGGAGGGGGAGGATAACCTTCGCACGGAGCCCGCCATTGTAAATAATCCTGCATTGCAGAAAAGCGGTCAGAGCGGCCGGCACAAAAATTTCAGTCCATGTGATGAACTGGAACACTTCATGCAGTCGCAGCTCGGAGGCGCCCTTCTCGAGGAGGAGGCATTCCAATCTGGCAGACGTATTCCAGCCGCTAGGTACTACCTCCGTAACCGAGTAGTGGACAGGGAGGTACCTCGCTAAGACTACATTTCCTTGTTTTGTACATTACAAGTGCGCTTCGTTTAGTTTCATTTTTTGTTCGTTCTCTTGTTTGAGATGTTGTACATACTGTTAATTATGGTCTTATATTGTGCACTCGAGTGGTATCTACGGTGAAGAATTGTTCTGAAACTCCGCTCTGGCTCGGTGCTCGTGGGGAAGAAAGGAGCGACTTGTGCGGGATACTGGCCCGAACAGCGCGGCGTGTGTGTGTGCGCGTGCGTGTGTATGACGAATTCCTAATGTTCAAAGAACATTCCTTTTAAGAAGAAGCGGATGTGACGATTCGTGCCCATGCACCGGTGCCACGGCGAGCCGGTCAGTGACTTTTCCTGGAGACGGTTGGCCGCGCCGTCCCGGCGTCGGGTCGCTGCGGAGAGACATGACCGTATTTGGCTGTGGCGGAGAAACATGACCATATATGGTAACCGTCGACGGCCCTGTCGAACGACGCTTGAGTGTCCCCGTCATTATGCACCCCTCGAGAGCCACGGGGGAGTGGACAAAGGCGCGGCCACGGCTGAAGAAAGAAGCAAAGGCTTTAAAAGCGGAAGCCGACGGGAGGAAGGGAGAGAGCGATCGGGGCGAGTGGACGAGAGGGCCGGAGACGGGGCGAGGCAGAAGACTAGGGCTGCGCATTGACCTGAGCCCGGGGTCTAGCCGTCGCTAACGTTCGACCTTCGCCAACGCGCCTCCACGCCTGGCAGCTCATCCAACGACCAGCCGAGAACGAGGGCAGCACAGCCGCGAGGAACTCCCAGCCCGGCCGCTGCAGACAACCAGCCATTCATCGAGCCCGTGCCACACCACGCTGACTCAGCCCCGGCGACGACGAGCCCAGCTTCTGTCCCGTAAGCGGCATCGAGCCAGATGCTTTAATTAAATCACTTCAAAAACACTTTGGAGTCTGTGCATCAATCTCCTCATGCCCAGTGTGGACCCAGGGCCATTTTAAGAAACTGGTTCATCACACAGCGAATTGGGACCTTTAATATCAGATTGCAGAATAAAAGAGCGCGGCGCTTTATGCAACTGCAGCCGTTGTAGCATTATTCCGGCCGCCCACCTAAAATGTGATTCCTATTAAACGTGCAAGATTTTCCATAAATTCTACTTGCGACGTCTAGTTCAGTTTAACTTAGTAGGGAACAAAAATCAAACTTCAGCTGGGGTCATGTTGAGAAATAGTGCGACACACGATACTAGGGAGGCGAACAACACGGTAATGACTGTAAACTTTCGATTTTATTTCACAAAGAGCGAAAATTGACGCTTTGACCGGCTTAGAGCGAAAAAAAGACGCAAATTCAATTGGCACAGCTCAACATATTATGAAGTGAAGGCACGTATCGAGCTCGGCTGCTAACATTTATTAGTAAAGCAAAACCCAACAAAAGCAACAAAATGAAAAAGGAGATGAAAAAGGTATGTACTGTTTTCTTAGGGTCGTTCGCTCACCAGTTCAGCAGCTGTCTGAGGTCGACGCAGATCGAACGAAAAAGCGAGTGGTTAAAAACTTATTTGACTATTGAGGCTTCCTAATCGGAGCGCAGGTTGTCATTGTAATGAGAAGGAAGCTTCGTGGAAAGGCACAAAATGCTAGAAGCAACCCGGAGCCACACGAACAAAATTATGCAGGTAGAATTTAGCCATACTATAGAAGCAGATGTCTCGCGGGCATGTTGCTTTCGTTGCCCTGTATCAGTGGTAAGAACGCGTCAACGCTTTCGGCATTCGTTGGCGTTATTTTTAGCTTGGAGGAGGAGGAGCAGGACCTAATGGAACAAGAGGTGTCGAACTGATTGTCGGCCTGGCATGCTACTGCAGGTGAAGGTGAAAAAAGAGAATAGTAGAGAAGAGGATGGTGGAATAAAGGAAAGGAGAAAAAGCATGGTGAAATCAAGCACACTCACGCATTCATAAACACACACACACACATACACTATTGTCACAGAATGCCCGTCAAACCCACGTCTCTGAAAAAAACTAAAATGTTTTCGTCCCGCGCACACCCAAGCCGCGTCCCTCCAGGGTCCACGGACATTCTCCAGGTGCACGGGGCGTCCTGTCGGAGTACTAAATCATTTAAAAGTGCCTTGCGATGATTGTTGAACACTTGGCAGCGGGAGATCAAATGTTGAAGATCCTCAAGCACACCACATGTGGGGCACATAGGGCTACTTCACGCACTAATTTTATGTAAATAGGATTTAGTGAAGGCAACGTCCAGGCGAATTCGGTGGTGGCAATTTTGATGACGTATGTCTATACTGTGTGGCATGCGGAAGCCAAATGTGCGGTCGATGCGTAGAAGGGGTCTATATTGATGCTTCGGATCACACCACAAAGAGCACTCCGTCTGCCACGATTTTATACTTAGAAGTCTCGCGCCATCACTGCGAGAAAATGGCATAGGTAGCAGCGAGGTTATGTAGCCAGACGCCGACCTCGCTGCACCATGAGCGTGATCGTTGCCTCCAAGGCCACACTGAGCGGGTAACCACTGCAGCACAACACGGTGGCCAAGCTCAGAGGCCTCGGAGTGGAATCTGTTTAAGTCACCGACGATCCGCTCCTGAAGGCTTAATGATGACTTTATTGACTGTAATGCATCCTGAGCGTCACTGAAAATAACCCACGCTGTTGGCGGTTGTTGAAGAATGTAAATAAATGCTGCTCGCGGAGCAGCCAGCCCAGTAGCAGTAGTCGAGGTGCGGTGACTGAGTAACGCCGAAATTGTGGTGGGCGTTGACGGAACCCAGACGCCAATCGCTGATGAAACGGATGTGACAGCCTCATTAGTGTAGATGTGACGGTGTGCCATGTAGCATCCAGAAATGTGTTCAAGAGCAAAATATTTAAGTGCAGGACCAGGGGCGTTTGTTTTTCTTTTGATGTCAGGAACTATTAAGTCTTGATTTGCCATGCTGTGTACCTCCAAGGTGGGGGGAAGTCGTGACAGGGCGCTGGGAGTGTGCAAAGAGAAGGTCGGAAACATCTTCTATGCAGTGCGCTGCGAGAGGATGATGAGGTACAGAAGCCACGACCTGCATCTGGGCACGAAGCAACTTCTGGGTTAATAGCACTGATGCAGATAGACGCGCGCTTTCCGGTAGACGACCCACTGTCGAGGTGTTACTAGGAAGGCCGAGGCAGAATCACAAGGCCTTAGCTTGCATAGCTTCAAGAAGTTTGATATTTATTTGTCAGATACCCTGAAGAGCTGGGAGACTAGCGTAGGAGGCCTTCACAGAGCGCAAAATACAGCCGTAGTAATGAAGGTGTAGACCAGCCTTTTCTGGTGGTGTAGAGCATACGAAAGATAGAGGCGTGAAAGAATAGCTTGGTTATAAGCTGCTGTACATGTGGGAACCATGACGGTGACCTGTCAAAAGTCACCCCTAGTAATTAATGGCTCATGACGTATTGTATTGGGGTACCAACAACTTTCAGCACGTAGCGTGATAGATCGCGCCTCGAGAATGCAATTGCTGAACTTTTATCTGGCGACATGACGGAGACCGCGCTTGCTTGACAACCATTCGATGCAGCCTATTGCCGTCTGTAATCGGGCAAGCAGAATGCGCCTGCTGCGTCCGGGACACCATGTACAGATTTCATCGGCGTAGAGGAAGATTTCAACTGTAGGAGGCCAGCATTTTTCCAAGCCAACAAGTGAGATATTGAAAAGGTTGGGACTTAAATCCCTCCCCCCATGAGGCACTCCGCGAGATATTTGATGCAGAGCTGTGTCACCTTCAATTGTTGACATGAAAATCGATCTTTCGTGCAGATAATCGCACAGCCAGTTATACATTCGTCAACCAAAGCCAACTGATTCTAAGACTGAGTGAATTACTTCATATGTGACGTTGTCAAAGGCTCCCTGCACGCCAACAAACACAGGAATCAGCATAGACCGCTCTGTTTTGCTGCGTTTGATGCAATTTGTGAGGGCAATAACGTTGTAAATGCTGCTGCGTCCTTTTCGAAAACCAGACAGGGCCGAAGGGTATATTTCCTTGTTCGTCGGGGCCCAGGTAAAACGGCAGTGTACCATTTTCTCCATCAGTGTTCCGGCGCAGCTTAGAAGCGCAATGGAACGGTAAGCTTTTAAGTTAAATGATGGTTTGCCAGACTTGAGGACAGGTAGCACACGCGCACGCTTCCACCACGTTTCAAGGCTGCCGGTTTCCCAGTAGGTGTTATAAACTGCGAGCAGCTGAACCTTGGCCTTACTTCTCCTGTCAGAAAGGTAAGTGTGCGTACGCAGTCTGATCCTGGGCACGATTTTTTTTCGTAGCTGCCAAAGCTGCAAGAAGTTCTTCCATAGTGAACGGATCATCAATGAGGGCAGTATTAGGTGAAAGGGTAAAGCTTTGGAGAGGCAAAGGCACCGATATGGCTATTAATTGAGCAGTGATCTTAGAACAGATAGCCTCTCCTGCATTGAGACGTGACATATTTGCATTTACAGCAACACAGTCAAAAGAATTTAGTGTGGCGGGCTCACTACTGAGGCTGCGTGCAATGAAATGCTCCTTACCTTAGAAAGAGGCTTTCTGGGATGAACCGTCGCACAAAAGGATCGCCATTCACATTTTTTCAGCTTGTCCAAATGACGTTGAACATATTTCTGTGCGCGCCTAGCAATCTTGACGTCTTCTCTATAATTTGTTCTGCGTGCTCGTCTCTCTGCTCTGCGGCGAGTTGCTCATATTCAGCATATTCATATTTAGCATATGCAGGCGAGTCACTTTTGATAGAGTTGCAACCTTAGTGCTGGACGTTTTAGCACCTGCTTCAGCAGCGATGAAGCTTTCGTAATTGAGGTTTGAGGGGTCCATTCTTTCCACTGTGTCAGCGAAAACTTCCCAAATCGTGTAGCGTAACACACGCCGATGTGAACTTAAGAGAGCACCACCAACATCAATGTACGTACGTGGGTAGATGATCGCTGCCGTGAGATTCTATGTCAACATTCCAGGTTGTTGAAGACGACAGATGATCAGAAATCATCGAAATGTCAAGAGTACTGCATCTTGTACCTTGATAAAAAGTTGCCTGGCCGTTGTTGAGGAAAGTGAAATGGTTGCGCTGTGCGAAATCAAAGAACTGTCAAGCTGAAAACAGCGCGAAAAACTGGACAAGATAGAGAGAAGCAACACACAGCACCGAACTTACAACTCAGTGTATTTCATGCGAGAGCGCAATATATTCAGGAAGTACACATAAAAGACTATAAGAACACCATTATATGATTCATACTATTGTAGGTCAATATCTAAAAAGGCTATCTCTTTTCTCCATAAGCGAAGAGACGGCACGCTCAAACACTTGTCACCTCTCCTGCAGCCATCCCTTATGTCCATGGCGTCAGCCATTGATTGAAAAAGATTGGGGGACGAGGCGGTGTGCGTGTAGTGTTTTCGGCACCCAACAAATTTCGCAGGTTGTGCAGGAAAGTAGACGGGGCAGAGAAAAAGCGAGGATCCTGCAGCATTAGGCACGTGACGCAATATGTTGACTGCCAAAGCAAGCTGATCTATAAAATCCCTCTGTAATGCGGTGCCACTTATGTTGGCCAGACTGGCCGCTGCTTAAATGAAAGATTAAAATATCACGCTAATGATGTCAGTGTAGGCAGAGGGATCACAGTCGCCAAGCATGTGACAACATGAAAATGCACTCCCCAGTTCAACAAAAGCAAAGTGTTGCGCACGTACGCAAGGAAACAAAGACGAGAACTATACGAAGCTTTAGTCATCCACACGAGAGGTGACAAGTGCTTGAGCGTGCCGTCTCTTGTCTTATCGAAAAAAGAGAGCCTTTTAATATATTGACCTGCAATAGTATCAATCTTATATCATGGTGTTCTTTTAGTTTTTTATGTGTAATTCCTGTTTTTATTGCGCTCTAGCATGAAATACACTCAGTTGTAAGTTCGGTGATGTGTGTGTTGCTTCTCTCTATATCTTGTCCCGTTTTTCGCGCCGTTTTCAGTCTTGAATCATGAACCAACTGGCCCAACAATCCTCCCTTTTTCAAAAAACAGTCGTCCTCTGGCTGTTTACCTGATGCCTCCTAGAGCAGAAGGATGTGCGTTCAAATCTTCCGTCATGATGTGCGGCGCAGGGGTACTGCGTACAAAAAAACCCTGAGGGCGGTCGACATTGAAGTTGCCAGGAGGGGTTATGTACCCGACGATCACTGTGAAGGACAGGTTTATGATCTTGACGGTGGCTGCAACATATTCATTCCGTGAGTCGGTAGATATGGGAATGTGGAACGGAGGTGACGTCTTTCTGAGCAGCTAAAAGAACTTTGCTGATGTCAGCATCTGTCATCGAGTTCACAACGGTATAGCTTGAAAGACGGATAGTAGAACGCAGACGGGAGTCTGAGATGGCAATGATCAGAAAACGGTGCTTCGAAACAAATTGTCGTAAATCAGAAAGGCGTGGACGAAGGCTGCAGGCATTCCATTGGAAGATGGGGCCTTGTTACGGATGCTTTGCACGCTAGGGAGAGTAGCTGGTCTATTGAGTGCTACCGCAATTGTGCAAGAATAGACGCAATCAAATCCATGATTTTAAGGATGTCCTTCGCTACCGGTGAGGAGTGTGTTGTAAGGAGAGAGCGGACAGCCTCAACAAGCGAGCACAGTAGGGAAGTGGTACTATCGGAGTTTTGGCGAATATATCCTTCGCACGGGCGGTTACAGGTTTTGCTTAAGTAGAGCAGTTTTTGACGACTTACAGTCTGTATTGTTTCAGATCTTGTACGTGTAAATAGTTTTCTCCTTTTGGTAGGCAGTGCAACGGAAAAACGTCGCCTGAGGCTGTCTACCGCAGTTAGCACAAAGCGGGTTATCACTTGCACATTCATTTCGGTCATGGCTGCCACCGCAACGCCAGCCACGCAAGGCAATTCGGCAAGCTCAAGGAACATGGCCGAAGCGTTGACATCTGGTGCATTGCCGTGGTTTTTGATTGTACTCTTACACACGGTACTTTGTATATCAGAGAATAACGTATTGTGGGGTAGATTCTGTGGCAAATACAATGCGTATATTTTATGAGTTTCCCAGTCGGCGGACGGATTTAATCGGAGCTTTCTATAGCAGCGCTGAGTAGATCTCTGATTGAGAAAGTACCAGGACGACATCCTTAATAACACCCATGCCGCAGGTGCTTGGGCGATACTCGTAGGCTTGAACTGCAGCTCCAGCTATGCTTGTTATTTGCAAGAAAGGTTCAGTTGCGTGCGCTTGTCAGGACGAGGTTGAAGAACGCCGCAATGAGCCACAGATTCTAAACATTGCCCCAATGTCAGTGCATTAAAGCAGGTAATGCGGTGACCGGAATCAAGTGGCTTGATAATAACGTTAGGTTGTGCTTAGGAGTTTGAGGTACCTTCGGAGTATCTGCACTCATAAATGACCGCTTTGTGCTGCGACAGCGCTTTGAAGGTACATGAATAAATCTCTCAGAACCTTCTCCGGACTTCTCAGTAGTGTCTATGTAGGTGACAGTAGAGGAATGTGACAAATCAGAAAAATCGTCCTGACCTGAAGATATTGGCAGATCACGGCTTGAGATGTAAGCATAAGGGGTGTGTTGTTCATGAGGATCTGGAAGTACTAGTCCTGATGCAGCTGGAGCAGAAGAGTGATTGCAAGAGACCAGGTTTGAGGCAGCAGGTAGGGCTTGCACAGCAGGTATGGCTTGCTCAGCTAGGCTCGACGGAATGCCAGGTGAACAGTCAGGTGTTGAGCCAGGCTGTGGCACTGGTGGAGCCGCACCCACCGCAGGAATCACACCAGGATATAGCAGTGCAGGTTATCTGAACGTATATGCTCAGCACTGAAGAGTGGCAGAGACGAGCGGGCACAGCCCGACAGTTCTCTGACTCCTTCGTCTTCATTTTCAGCTTGGGCTTATACCCAGGCACTGCGGGTTTCAAGAGGGATCCTTTCCTATTACACAAGCGGTTGGCACCTGGTAAGCTATGTTCTTAACCTGCCTCACTCATTTTTCACTTCGCCGTATCCACGCGGCAGTTTGAGAAAGATTTTCCGTACGTTTTGTTGAAGGAGCAGCATCTGGGGCCGCCTTCCTCTCTTTCAGGTGCTACCGCCGCGGATTTCAATACACGGGATTTATCCTGGTTAAATCGCATGGCTTGTCTCCACCTGTTTATTTGACGTGAAGTTATTAAAGGTTTTCCATCGTAAAGAGCATGAGTGCTATTCAGAGAAAGTCACCTGGTGTGTCCCTGCTCGACTGCCGAGTGAAGCCTGCGGGCCTGTAGCGAGTCGAGCACGAAAACACTTCCCCCCTCACTCAACGAAAGAAGAGAGGAGAAATTGGCGGATGTGGAGAAGCAAAGACGGTGATGCCTACAATGCAACGCCGAGTGCGAAGAGAGAAAATGGCGCCAGAAGCGAGCGCCCATCAGTCGCGTCACGAAGCGCGTGTCATTGATAGATCCATCGCACACACTAAGGGAAGCGAAATGTTCAGAATGCCAGAAATGAAGAAGCATAACAAAATATTTTGTGTTCCTTAAACCCATGCGAAGAAAAAGCGAGATTGAAACATACGAAATATAAACTCTGACCTTCGGCAGCGGTGGTGGCAGAAAGAAGTTCGCAGCCTAATTGCTCTTTTGAACTGGTTGCAGGCTAGCTTCTTTGCATATGCCTTCCTTACTCTGGATTTTACTATGCTCCAGACGCTGCAAAAGTGCCACGCATTCTGATTTTACTTTTTGACGGTCTCTTACCATTTCCCGCCGGCACTTCAAGAGACATGGTAGGCCCGGATAAAACCTTGTCTGGCATGTCCGAGAGCGAATCCTATGAAATGGCGCGTACAGGAATGGTCTGAATGTGGCAACGCGTATCACATAGAAAGATGGCTCCGGCGTAACTTAGTCGGCAGCTGAAGGAAAGGGTGAAGCATTTTTTGATGCCTGGACATTTGGTACATGGCATTCGTCACGCCTTAGAGGAGCGACATTTCTGAGTTGGATGACGACTACTTAAGGCGCGTTCAGAGTACTCAAAACTTCTGGCGAGCGAAGCGGATTCGCTTCGCCGAAAAAAAGGGGGCCTGTTCTCTTTTACACCAACTGCGATGGTGTTACCGACGCGTAACTGTGGCTGCTTCTCGATTTTTAACGAAAGCTGCGATATCTGACGGCAGGTTCTTTTCCGGTATTGGCAATTCGCGAAGGAAGCGAGAGCGGGCATGAGCACCGCGCGCTTTTCTGTCCTCGGTTGCATGGTTTTACACTGTCTTGCGCCGTTTTATCTACTGTATTGTTTTATCACGGTCTTCGTTTCATATCCCAGGTGTGGGTCTCAAGCGGAGAGGTAATGGCGACCATTTCAGAGGAAGAAGGATATCGTTTCGATTCTCCTCCGAGACTTTATAATTGCTTTGGTGGAAGAGCTCCGAAGGGCAGATGAAAGCTCAGTACGCGCCGCATGCGGTGGCAGGTGCGCCCACCTTTGCGGCAACGCGCCCGTTTGCGCCAAGACTGCAAGGTCCTGCCGCTGCTTCGGGACCTGGACGTGGAGTATTATAGAGAACAAGTTCGTGTGAACTTCGTTGCGACTTTAATATGCGAAGGGCTGTCACCCCACTGGCTGGTTCTTTTCTCGGCAGCTACTTGCGCATGTTACCGAAAAGCTTCGACACCCTTGTAGAGGTCCTCGTATTCAGAAAAAAACACGCGATTATAGTAAGTGGATACCTGTAGATAACCGCCTAGATTAGGTTATCAAGTGATGTGTAATTTTTATATTACTCTATGGAGGAGATTCA
This sequence comes from Amblyomma americanum, assembly GCF_052857255.1. Lineage (NCBI taxonomy): Eukaryota > Metazoa > Arthropoda > Arachnida > Ixodida > Ixodidae > Amblyomma > Amblyomma americanum. The sequence goes on along the minus strand of NC_135502.1, from coordinate 119,888,969 downwards.
GTACTGTTGGTTTCATATTTTATTTTGATTGTCATGTCTAGTTAACAGTTCATAACGAGCACAAAAATCGTGGAGTGCTGATATTATAAACCGATTCTGCCCAGTTTAAGTTTTCTTTTCCTTTCCGTCCGTTCATTGTAACGTCCACCCGTGAGATCCTTTGTTTCGGGAGCTCAATGTTCTACAATGGTGCCACTCCAGCTCGGGGGTAGCATAATGGGTTCATAGGGCTAAAATGTTTTGCTCTTTTGTCCTTCAACAAAACGATCTGCCTTCAGGCATTGTTAGGAACATCGGTAGTATCTGGAATAGCTTCGAAAACAACCATCCATCCCGTTTCAGGTCGATAGCGCGAAACGTACTGTACTGGCACTCGAAAACAAAACAAACAGCGGCACAAACGAAATGATCAGTAGGCTGGCTTCGCAGTACTTAATTCATGCGTCGTACATGCATGCATCAGATAAAAGCTAGCAGTGGCGCGCGATTGACGCGAAAGGTAGCCTACTGGCATCCGAAAAAAACGGTCCTCGCGAGCGTCGGCGCGATGCAAGATATAAAAGCAAGTATATGTACCGGTCACTCTCAGTTCGTTGCTGATTTTTCTCCACAGCTCCTACTTTTGGGTCATGTTCTTGACACTGGAATGGCGCTTGTCGTATAGGATTGGGTGCTCCTTTATGGCATCAGGTAGCATCTCCACAGAGAAAGCGCCGGCCCGTTCTGCTGCCATGCTTGCCGCCATACTGGATTTTCACCGTAAGTGACGTCAGCGGTCATTCGTCGTTTCCGGCGAAGGCGGAAAATGGTCCCGAATAAGGGCAAATTTGCTTCAGTCGCCGAAAATTTTGTGTAGTGTGAATGCGCCTTTAAATGGCAAAGTAGAAGTCGTGGTCCGATTAAATGGATAGAATGCGATAATAAGAAAGACCGCAAAAGATTGTGTTTCGAAACATGAAGAAAAATATGTTTTTTTTTCTCTAGTGACATGCCGCGTCAGTATCTACGCAAAGCGCACGGGAGCCGAAATAGGTACTTTTGAAATGTCAGTTATCTACGTGCATCCACAAGTTGAGGTTTATATGAAACCTTTTGTAATTAGCCCATGTGCTCGCTGCCCGGAACCTTACTTCCTATGAGGACTTCAGCGCTCAGCACACCATGTGGGCAGGCAAGAGCAAAACCTTCGTGTTAGCGAGTTTGTGTATTTTCTGAACTCACCTAGTGATGTCTGTCGTCACTGACGGAACGCAGACTTTCTGTCCGCCTTAATTGTACAGCGCCATAGACGTCATTATGTGCCCTAAACATTTTTGCCATCGTGGTCAAAGTTCCCTGATACAATGAGGTGTGATCACTCCCCCATTTTTATTGACCTTACTGGCGTCAAGACAGTGTGAATAAGTGAAGGCCGAGTGACTTACTGGGATCAATACATGGTTTAGATCAAGTCACTTCCTGCTGACAACTTTACCGAGATGAAACAGAGTGACGACACTGCAGCTGTGGCGTTTAAGCTGCCTGCATCTCCCCAACTGCGAAACCTCAAGTTGAAAAACGTCTGCGCTGTGAGACGGAAGGCAGAGTGGTTACTGACGCGCAGCAAGGGTAACCCGGGTTGTAAAACGTTCAGTCGCCTGAATTCGGCCATTCGAGGGTATACAGAAAGGCGTAGAAGTGAACAGTGGCTTTGCGCTAATCTAAGCACATTCACGCAAATTTGGCCAATTTTATTCCTTCTTGAAAACCACGTTTTGGGAAAAGTATCAGGTTTACGATTTGCGCAAGCTGGCCTTACATCTGCAGCGAGGTATCACATTTATTGCCGAAGAATGTGCCTATTATTACACTCAGTAAGACTTTCTGACGGGCTAGTTGGTACATATTCATTTCTGGAGGCTGTGCGCTAAAGACGTTCGTAGGAGAAAGGAGACAACAGGAAAGAAGCGCAACTTTCAACTTTAATGACGACAAAAGAAGCCAGGCGCACTTATATATCACCTGTTATTCAGAGATAAGCTGCATGAGCTAGAGCGTCAACCTAATCACCAAACACGAGAAAGAGCAAAGGGGGATTTTTCAGTGAGATTAAAACCTATGAAGGTGAACATATCAACACGTGCCGAGATATGGGCTAACAACAATGCATTATGACATGAGAATACAGGTCTGCATGAAAGATGTTAATGAAAAAGAAGTGCGTAACAACATAAAAATATGAATAACAAAAAATTCTGACAAACAAAGAAAAGAAGAGAGACGGGGGGAAAACCGTGTAAAGGGCGGCAGAAAAAGGTAAAGGCACAATAAAACTTCTAATCCAACTAAAATACATAGGAGCGAAGGGTTTGAGAGATTAGATATAACCATCCAATTAGGATAGTTCATTCCTAGAAAGGTTAATAGATGGAGTGCTAACGCACTTGAAAAAACGTCAATGAAAAAAGCCTCAATTACTTCTCTCTCAGTCTTGTCTGGGGTCTTAGCTAGAAGCTTTGTTTCATTAAACTTGGGGTAGCAGTTTTTGCAATTGTTACAGGGTAACGGAAGGTTACCTCCAGATCTGTTCTTCAGGGTGACGTTGTGCTTGCGGGCGCGCTCATTAAAACATTTCCCGGTTTGCCCCACATACACTTTGCCGCACGTCAGGGGGATCTCGCACACAACATTGGCAGTGCATTGGGTGTATACAATGTGAAGTTTGAGATTACAAACCCTATTTAACAAGCTTCTTTGTCACCATCGCACATAATTTTGCTAGTTTGCAGGGAGCCAAAAAAACCAGCTTAACCCAGTGACGAGACGCAACTTTCTTCAAATTGTGCGAGAGACTGTGCAGGTAAGGCACTACCTGCACAGGTTTCTGTTCTGTGGTTTTAGCTTGGTCTGAATTTTTATCTTTTTCAAAATGTTTTCAGACATGCCGGTGACCAGGTGGGCTGGGTAACCTGCAGATAAAATACGGTCAATCTGGGTCAGGAAGCTTTCCCCTATTTTGTGGGCGTATGATTTTTTTAATGCGGATTTCATGCAAAGGGATATTATGCCACGCTTGACCAGCTTGGAGTGGGCACTGTCATAATTCAAAAGTGGTTTCTTTGAGTGCGGCTGATAAGCCCAACACACATGCGCATTTATAAATATAAGTTGAAGGTCCAGAAGCTAGAGTCGATCATTTTCTGCCATTTTATGCGTGAATTTTAGGCCCCTTGATAAAGAACCAAAGGTCGTGAGAGTTTGATTTATAAGTGTATCTGCGGCACAGTGTGTAGGCACATTAAAAAGGATAAGATAGTCGTCGACGTATCGGAAAATACGTGCTATCCCTGTTTCCTTCAAGCTGGCTTCAATGCGAAGGTCAAATGAAGCCAGAAAGATTTCACATAGGACCGGAGCAACTGACGAACCTATACATATTCCCGCCTTTTGTAAGTAAAATTCTTCCCGGAAGCAAATAACAGTATAATCCAAATAAAACTATAGGAGGTCCAGAAATTGAACAGTTGTGACACTAGTGGAATTCTGAAACCTGACTTCGCTATATCTTCCAAACGTTCTCGGACAGCAGCAAACAAAGCGTCGTGAGGCACAGAGTAAAATAAGTCCTCAACGTCAATAGAAAACCCGCTGGAGATACGTGGCAAAAAGTGGTGAGCGACTTCCTTTGGCGCCAGCTGGACAGGATAGCTGGTGGTGACCCTTACCGCGTTCGAAGCTCAATGGAAGTCGTGCAGGTCCTGGAAGGAGGCAAGGTGTCAGCCTCCACCGGGTTTTCTATTGACGTTGAGGACTTATTTTACTCTGTGCCTCACGACGCTTTGTTTGCTGCTGTTCGAGAACGTTTGGAATAATATAGCGAAGTCAAGTTTCAGAATTCCACTAGTGTCACAACTGTTCAATTTCTGGACCTCCTATAGTTTTATTTGGATTCTACTGTTATTTGCTTCCGGGAAGAATTTTACTTACAAAAGGCGGGAATATGTATAGGTTCGTCAGTTGCTCCGGTCCTATGTGAAATCTTTCTGGCTTCATTTGACCGTCGCATTGAAGCCAGCTTGAAGGAAACAGGGATAGCACGTATTTTCCGATACGTCGACGACTATCTTATCCTTCTTAATGTGCCTACACACTGTGCTGCAGATACACTTATAAATCAAACTCTCACGGCCTTTGGTTCTTTATCAAGGGGCCTAAAATTCACGCATAAAATGGCAGAAAATGATCGACTCTAGCTTCTGGACCTTCAACTTATATTTATAAATGCGCATGTGTGTTGAGCTTATCAGCCGCGGCGCTCAAAGAAACCACTTTTGAATTATGACAGTGCCCACTCCAAGCTGGTCAAGCGTGGCATAATATTCCTTTGCATGAAATCCGCATTGGAAAAATCATGCGCCCACAATATAGGGGAAAGTTTCTAGTCCTAGATTGACCGGATTTTATCTGCAGGTTACCCAGCCCACCCGGTCACCGGCATATCTGAAAATCTTTTGAAAAAGAAAAAATTCAGACCAAGCTAAAACCAAAGAACAGAAACCTGTGCAGGTAGTGCCTTACCTGCACAGTCTCTCGCACAATTTGAAGAAAGTTGCGTCTCGTCACGGGGTTAAGCTGGTTTTTTCGGCTCCCTGAAAACCAGCAAAATTATGTCCGATGGTGACCAAGAAGCTTGTTAAAGCTTGTTAAGAAAGTATGTAATATCAAACATCGCACTGTATACACCGAATGCACTGCCAATGTTGTGTACGAGATCCCCCTGACGTGCGGCAAAGTGTATGTGGGGCAAACCGGGAAATGTTTTAATGAGCGCGCCCGCAAGCACAACGTCACCCTGAAGAACAGATCTGGAGGTAACCTTCCGTTACACTGTAACAATGGCAAAAACTGCTACCCCAAGTTTAATGAAACAAAGTTTCTAGCTAAGACCCCAGACAAGACTGAGAGAGAAGTAATTGAGGCTTTTTTTCATTGACGTAAGACAAGTGCGTTAGCACTCCATCTATTAACCTTTCTAGGAATGAACTATCCTATTTGGATGGTTATATCTAATCTCTCAAACCATTCGCTCCTATGTATTTTAGTTGGTTTTAGAAGTTTTAATGTGCCTTTAACTTTTTCTGCCGCCCTTTACACGGTTTTTCCCCCCTCTCTTCTTTTCTTTGTCAGAATTTTTTGTTATTCATATTTTTATGTTGTTACGCACTTCTTCCTTTTCATTAACATCTTTCATGCAGACCTGTATTCTCATGTTATAATGCATTGTTGTTAGCCCATACCTCGGCACGTGTTGATATGTTCACCTTCATAGGTTTTAATCTCACTGAAAAATCCCCCTTTGCTCTTTCTCATGTTTGGCGATTAGGTTGACGCTCTAGCTCATACAGCTTATCTCTGGATAACAGGTGATATATAAGTGCGCCTGGCATCTTTTTTCGTCATTAAAGTTGAAAGTTGCGCGTCTTTCCTGTTGTCTCCTTTCTCCTGTGAACGTCTTTTTTTAGCGCACAGCCTGCAAAAATTATTGCACTCAAGGACGATATTATTCCTCTGCCGCTCTTTGTGTGGTCATGAAGATGACTGCAATGAAACTCTGTTCCTAATAACAGAGTGCTGAACTGCCCTTGCGGGACTACGGAAACGATGCACAATGGGTCCTGAAGCAGTGAGCAACCAAAGTGATCATATTCTTTGGGAGTAAAGACTATGTTATCCGCTAAATTTATTTCACACTTACGCACAAGTTCAGATAAGAGACGCACGTAAATAACATCACAGCAGCTGCTACCCGTAAGTGTCGTCATGTAACCTCTCCGAGTGGCACCACCCGAAACAAAATTGCGACCTAGCAATGCCTTCATACCATCAACAATAGAATATGCGAGCGTCGTATGGTTCCCGCGAACAAACCAAAACATAAGCAAACTAGAAGAGATACAAAGGAAGGAAATCAGATACGTTTTTAACTAATATAAAAAAGTTTAACTCACCAACTCACCTACTTAAGAAAGATGGTGTTTTGAGCATGCAAAAACGCGCCGTACTTGCACGCGTGAAATTTTTCTACCTACTTGTGCATCACAACTTTGATATAGACACGTCAACAAACATCACCATCACAGATGTAAGCCTCACGCGTCATAAACATTTTTTCATTTTACATGAATTTTAATTCCGTTCTTACTATTTAAAACACCCATGTGTCCTTTTGTAGTTAAGGAGTGCAACAGCTTAACTCCCTCTGTTGCGCACAGTTCAACACTCGATGAGTTGGTTAAGTTAGTGGAGGACTTCAGGCACACAATTTCTTGAATGCCACATCCTGTATTTTTAATCGCATACATTAATAGATTTAAAATTTTACTGAATATTTCTGTGTTATGCACAAATTATGTATTTTTATTCAGATAGCTTTTCATGGCAACCTTCCATTGATATATATATAAGTACTTTCTCTGAGTCACTATTGATGTTGTAGTTTCTTACTTGACGGTGGTTCATTATGGTTATTAAGACTGAAAATTTTCTTTCTTCGCTCATTGCTCACTGCAATTTTCTTTCATTTAAAAATTACTGTTCTTGCGGCAAAACTCTTTCCAAATGTAGTTTCACTTTTTTACGTGTTTCTGATGAAGAGGATAACGATTATGCTTGCTTTTTATCGCGCAAGGGCATCTAAGGCCGAAAAGCGCCAAACACGAGGTTTTTGGCCGGTTAAGGCTAAAATATGCACATATGAAAAAACCGACAGTTCAGGGTAGTATGTGCATGATAATAGTGTTTGAAGAGGGTGTGTAAATCTCATGAAACAGGCTAAAATAGTATAGAGTGCCTAAAATTGCTTTCAGAGGTGTTATAAATAAAACAGGAAGCCAGTTAGCCTCAACCAGAGTCCTTGCTTGAGCAAGAAGAGCGAGACATCTGGCAGGTATGAATAACCTCAGCATCTTTCTCGGCAATGAGCAGGTGCTGGTGTTATTTTAAATAAGAGATATCTTGTAGGAAGCCTCCAAGAGTTAAATATTTAAAAAGCCTATCCAATGAAAACATCCGGTGATCACCTAAAATAATGAAGGGTGCACTAGTATTTTAAATGTGTACAGTTTACGGAAGTGCTCTTCTTTGTGTATCCATTCTGGGGCATATTGTTAATGTGTGGACAACCACCTCACACCTCTCGCATTGTGGTGTCACAGTATCCTTTAAAAGATGTGAGTGCGTGATGCATGTATCTCCTATCCTTATTCTACAGAGAGCAACTTCTTCGAACCTGTTTTGTTTTTCGTTGGCATACCTCCAAATCCTTGGTTTTATTGTGTACAGTTTGTTCATTCCAATCCTGCTGCCACTCTTTGCGGAGTGCAGTCCTAATAATATGTGGCGTGAGGTCCTGGTAAGGAAGTTGTGTATTCATCCTTCTCAGTTCGGCACCTGATGCTGAAATCCTATCAACTTCTTCATTTCCATCTATTCCACCGGATACGGAGCGTTCTGTAACCTTAAGGTTGAATGTGCATGCAGATATAAGCATTTCAAGAGAAAATTCTTTACAGGGCTTTTAGAGGGCTTCCCATATGACAGGGTCATAACCACACTTAAGCAATCTCAGTAAATAACAGAGTTTGGGACTTTCTTTTCCGAAATAAATCTAACAGCCAGAAGGATTCAATGGCATTCTGTAGTAAATATGCTTGTGTGTCTATCCGTTGTTTTTGTTTCAAAAATTGATAGCCGTTAACTGAGCATGAAACTCAGGAAGACTTCGAGGCATCTGAGTAAAACTCTGTGCACTGATATTTTGCTTGTGCGGACAGTAAATGCCAATTGGCGACCAATCCTTGACCACGTCACGAAAAGATGTGTCGCAGTGAAGTGGATACACTCCCCAGGGAGCAATTGCGCATTTAGAAGAAGTCACCGGAATATGGGTAACTGGTATGTTCATGTCTTGGGCAAGTGTGACGACTCTCATGGGTAAGTGTGGGGTTTCAGGCGGGCGGTTTGAAAACAGCAGTGTACAGGTTGAATTTCGCAATAGTGCGTTGCATGGATGGTCAACATAAGATAACACCTTCGTAGCCTACTTTATACTTGTGCACTTCCACCGTCGTTCGTGACCATTGCTCCGCCTTAACGTACAAACTGGCAATTGGGCTTGTACGGAAACCACCAATAGCCAATCGCAGACCCTGATGGTACACAGCGTCAAGCATTTTTAAGGTGCTTTTCCGTGCTGGCTCGTACACTTCTGAGCCGTGCTCTATACGTAATAGAAATACTCTATTTAGAAGACTCAGCAGGCCGTCTCGATCTGTACCTTAAGACTGGTGAAAGAGGATCTTTAGAAGGTTCATTTATTTCATGCATTTAAGTCTTAAGTGCTTAACGTGTGTACTCAATGCAAGTTTTTCGTCGCCCATGACGCCAAGAACATTGTGCTCTTTTTCGACAGCAATGCTTTGCCCATTGAGTGTGATATCGAGTTTAGGTCTAACACCACGTTGTTTTTTGAACAGCACACTGACTGTCTTTTCCATGTTGAGCTAAGTACATTTTCATCTGCCACCTTTGATAGTTTGCTTACTCCTAGCCTAATTTGCCGCTCACTGATGGACAAATTACGTGACTTATAACTTATTTCTACATCGTCGACGTAGACTCGGATATAGATCTGGGCAGGACGCTCTTCAATGAATTCATTTTTAGTATGAAAAGAGTGCAGCTAGCTAAGAACGCTGCCTTGAGGAACATCATTCTCTTGTGTAAACTGCTTCGATAATAAATTCCTACACGGACCTTGAATGTTCGCTCAAAGAAACAACTCTGAATGGTGGCCAGCATGTTCCCTGAGATCCCAAAGACGAACAGGTCACGGGCTATACCATAGCGCCATGTGGTATTGTATGCTTTTTCTAGATCAAAGAAAACAGATACGCAGTGCTGTTTATACAGAAAAGCGTCCCTTATCTAAGATTCGAAGGCAACGAGCTGTTTAGTGGTTGACCGGTAAGCCCTAAATCAAGCTTCGTGCTGGTCAAGAAGACCTTTGGATTTAAGAAAATGCACTAGGCGACGATTGATTATTTTTTCAAATATCTTACACAAACAACTGTTAAGACAACTAGGCCGGTAATTCGCCGCAATTGTGGCTTCTTTGCCTTGCTCTAATACCGGGCTTATAATCGCTTCTGTCAGGCTTTTAGAAGACGCCCAGCAGACCATATTTTACTAAACAGGCACAGGACCGTTTCAAGGGTTTCTTCATGCAGGTGCTTGAGCATTCCATATATGACCCTGTCAAGGCCTGCTGCTGTTGAGCTGCCGCATGAGCCTGAGGCAAACTAGAACACTTGTAAACTAAATGGGCTATTGTATCCTCCCACAGATGGCCTTTTTTTATTGCTGGTTTCCCCTCCCCAGCTAGCGTGTATCGCAAGATATCTGTATGATGCGCCGAGCTAAAAGTTTATTCAAAGTGTTTGCCTAGTGCATTCGCTTGATGCTCCAATGTATCACCAGCTGTGCTAGCAAGATGAATTGGATGTGTACAATGCCCTTTCAGTTCTTTTATTCTACTTTACTGTTTATGCGTATCTGTGTAAGAAATTTCCAGAGGAGAGAAACGATTGCCAACTTTCCATTTGGATATACGTAGAGTACGCCTGCCGTTTTTTTTAGCACGCTAAAGGTTTATGAAGTTGTCAACCGCAGGATAACGGCGGAATTTTGACCATGCATTATTTTCGCCCTGACAAGCTTTCTTGCACTCTGCAACCGACATGGTCTTCGTTTGTTTTCTGTTTTGCTTGATGTCTGTGGAATGAATATCTGTGCAGCGTCTAATATATGCACTGTGGTCAGGAATTGAGATTCATCTAAACCTAGGTCCGTAATTGATGAACAGGGCAATGCTGATACTTTCCGGAATGACTTCCAATCAGCAATCTGTTCTTTAAACGTCCGAGGATTATTTACCCTAGGGTTGATATTTTCTATATATTTTAAAGAAATCGAAAAGTGGTGACTTACATACAGATTTTCAATAACAGCCCACTCGGTGGCTGCCATGAGCAACGAAGAGGGAATAGGAGGGCCTATCGCTGCGTATGAGTTAAGTGTTGCATTAAAGTAAGTTGCTCTCTTTTATTGAATATGCATGAGGCAGACGACAACAGAAATTTTCGAATTACCGCTCCTCGAAAATCTGTTCTTATACTTCCCCATAATGGGTAGTGAGCGTTAAAATCACCAACCAACAGGAATGGCTCGGGAGGCTGATCAATGAGTTTTTCGAGTTGATCCGTGAATAGGCGATGATCTAGTGGGATATATAAAGAACATACGGTTATTGCTCTGCCAAAAGTGAGGGCTCGCATTACCCCTGTCTTTAATTCAGTAGGCAGTGGAAGCTATTGAGAGCGAATTGAATTCTTCATCACAATTGTAACACCACCTGATGAGTGCGCACTGCCTTGCCTGTCCTTCCAGTATACTACATATTTTTAGAAAATTTGTATGCATTGGGTTTAAGTGCGTTTCTTGAAGGCAAAGTAGGAATGGTTAATATAGCGCAAGTATTTTATATATTTCATTTGGGTTCTTAAGTAGACGTCGGCAGTTCCAAATTGTTAATGCTCTCAACAGCCATAGTTCTTAGTAAAGAAGCGAAGAGTAGTGCGAGTTATTCAGATGTCGCTGCCTCGATCAGGCGGCTTGACTGGCAGATGTCTTTTTAGTTTTAAGGCAGTCTAGGAAACGCCACTTCTGTGTGGGGGACTCCCTCAGTGCCTCTGACGCAGAGAATCCCAATGTCTACTCTATTGCTTCTGGTGGAGACAGGGAACCAGATGTGGATTTGTCAAGAGATAGACTCCCCCTCACTCGTCTGTGTTTTTCCAGGTGTCCGTGAAAAGTTCACCTCTGTGGCATGGAATGTTGGTGCAGCCGGTGGCTACTTGGTGAGAAGCCGAGATTCGCGCGCGTTAGCGATGCTGTATTGCGCACCCACCATGACGAGACACCGCCCGGCACACCGTCGCGCTGCGTCACCATAGGATCTTCCAGACAGAACATCGAGAGCTTCTTCCGGCTTTCCGAGAATGTGATGTTTTCTGTGACTTTCAGTTGAATGATCTTTTTCTAGTTGTGGAAAGTTTCATGTTCGCGAGTATGTGGCGTGTGGACTGTGGCAGTTCCGACATTCTACTTGCGCAGCACTGCGGTTATCGGTTGGCTACTCATGGGAAGCACACTTTGCACAGGTGAGTTTTTCGCGGCATGTTCTGGATCTATGCCCGTACTTTTGACAATTTAAACATCTTTTAGCATTTGGTATCGATATAGTCACAAACAGTGTAGTGCGTGAACTCTACTTTCACAGCATCTGAAAGGCGGAACCATTTAAATGTTAGGAAGATACGGGGTGCCACCACTTTTTCACCGGTCCGCCTTACGGTGATGCGGTGAAGGGCAATGACACATTGATCTTGGAAGCCTTCCAGGAGATCAGTCGCCGTTTCTTGGAACAGATCGTTCTGAAATGACACCTTGCACTGTGCTTAGATTGCGGTGGGGAGCGATGGTCACCAGGAGGTGAGCAAACTGTTTTTGCCTAAGAAGGATGCCAGAAAAGTCTTTCCGGGACACTTAAATAAGAAGGTCACCAGATAAAAGATTTTTGGAGCGAAAAACTTCACTACGCCAGCTATTCGAGCCCAGTGGGGCCACAAATTTGACCTTGAATATAGCTATAGGTCTGTGTGGCCGCAAGTCTCATCTCGAATATAGGTACAGGTCAAACCATGAGAAATGACGCATGTCTCACATATTTTGGTGGACACCTGAACCGCGTCTGCACTGGAAGGAAAACGAAACAAAAATTAGTTTTAATAAAGAAAATTAAGCCTGGCTCACATATCTCCGTGGACGACCGAATCGCGCTATAAGGGAAGGAAAGTGAAATAAACTTGGTTTTAAGGAAACGAAATGATGCCTCTCTTACAGGTGGTCGAAATTTTGCAGAGCCCTGCACTATGGCTACTCTTTCTTCCTTTTGTTGTTCACTTCCTCATTTATCCCTTCGTTCACGGCGCGGTTCAGGTGTCCTCCCAGATGTGAGACAGATACTGCGCCATTTCATTTCTCCTAAAACCAATCATTTACTGACTTGTGTGAGCACCTTTAATGTCGTTTCAAAGAAAACCAGATGTTTAATAAAAAAAATTCCTACTACTGTGCGCGAGTGTCAGTATGGCTATCTGTGGAAGCCGCCCGTCGCTCGACCACAAACGTATCCAGAGAGATGCAGACTTTCCCTTTCGACTAGGGTTAAACTGATCTAAACCACCAGCAAGTTTTTCTTTGTAACTTCTTGTATCATTTTCTGAGTGGTTGTAAGAATATCAAAAACGGACATTGCAGCAACTTGGTCTTTTTCAACCAGCGAGTATATAATCTAGAAGGAAGGAAAGTGGTCAGAGTCAGATCGGGCACTAATAGCGGTTTGATCGGTGCTGCTCCTTTTCAGAGACCGATCAGGTTTTTAGAAGTACTCATGCGATATGGGTATGCTGACGGTTCCTAAAATGTCGTCTGTGCTTCACCATCTTAATCACAGGAAAGTCCCTGAGCCTCCGAGTGCTAGACAGACAGAGAGCCCATCGTCTGGAGCTTGACCACGACCCCGACCGCCACCGTTCATGGTTTCTACCTTTCACCGTAAAACCTAGCGCCATGGTGTGGATGACAGCTTCGATATGCATGGGGGCTGGGGTTCGCGGAGGCGCCATGCACCATCACCTTGAGACTCAAGGTGCCCTTGCGCGGTATGTGTTTCTTCCCAGCCTGTAAAAATACCGTCGGGGATTGACAGTATTTCTAAATACATAATAAATAGCATAATTTGTAAAACAGCAGATATTCCGTCAGGTGGCTGACAGTGTAAGTGGTGCCTCTTCCTAAACGCCACAAAGACGCAGCTTATATTTATTCGTACAGACCGGTGTCGCTTAGCCTGTGCGTCTCAAAGTTAATGCGGAGTCTGATTCACAGCCGGCTGTTACCGTGTCTGGATTGGCAGGTGTGCTGACCGGCGGGGGAAGCGCGCGCCCTTTCTTCATGACGCAGCGGTGGCGCCACCGGCGGAATCCTGGTTCGCGTCCCCTTCCTCCGGCCTTTACTATGAATGTATGAAGCCGATTCTTTTCAATAATTTTTAAATCTGCATTATTTTTATTGCGAGTAACCTCCTGAATAAGAAAAAAAAGAGAGACGTGTGTATTGCAGAGTTTGGAATGTTTGACTCGTTCAGCTCGACCTTGATAGGTGCGGAATGAACTGCTTGCGATTCCCCGCGTACTGCGTTCCATAAGCCTCTGCAGAGATTAAAAGTTCTAACAACAGATTACGGCGATTTTCTCTGCTTTCTTTCTGAAAATTTCTGCGCAATCATGTAACAGTATTTCATGTATTTAAAGAAACGAATGCTTAGTCCATTTACACGTATTATGAAAAGGGACCTTAGATTCTAAAATCATCGATAGAATATATTCAAGTGGAGCGAATGGCTAAACGAACAATGAACACTAAATCACGGACATAGAAGTGTTAACGAGAACTTGTAGAAAACGCTAATTCAAGCGCGCGTTATAACAACAAAAGCAAGTTTTGTCGCTCCGCTACATCGCATGAAAGCGACAAGGCATATTACGCATCGTTCAAAAAATTCCCTGCAACCGTGGAATCCAAAACAAACTTAGAAAAACATACAGGAGCACAATGATACTGCCTCAATGAGCAAGCAAAGAAGTGTGCTATCGCCACTGCTCTTTAACATTGCGATAAATATCTACCGGACGCCTTACCATGTGGTCGTACACCGCTACGAATGTCCATTTACGCTTTCGATATGTGCGTGTGTGTGTCCAACCGGTTACCAGAATAAGCGTCTAGCGATGACAGCAAAGCGGTCTCTTTCTGCAATGGAAACTCATCTGGGCAAATTACGTCTCCCCTTTCAGAAGATAAGCCTGCTTCGTGCAGCTCCCGAGAGAGACTCGTAACTGCATACGCTAGTCCTGCGAATGCAAGGAACCGAGATCGTTAAACCACGTCATGCAAGGTGACTACGCGTCACTCTTGACTCGCGTCTGAAGTGAAAGAGAGCGGCGGATAGCATTGTTTCCTCCTCGCTGCCAAGAATAAACATACTGTAATCTTGCGCAGGTGCAAAGTGAGGGCGTTGCCCTGCTATAGTTGCATTCGGCTATTTGCCCCAACAATTTTTTTATCGCTACCTTTCCTGTCGCCATCAAACAGTCAGTATAAGCGCTTTGAGATTACTAACAGGAAGATACAAAAGACTGCGCTGGGATTTACAGGCCAGGCTTCTTCTAGCAAGGTCTGAAAAGAAGCCCGTTGCCTTTCGTTACGTATGCAGGCCTCCAAAAAACTTCTACAATTAGTTCACCTCGGAAAGACATGAACTGGTCAGGTGCTGCTTTGTCGACTACGAGCTAGGATCCAATCTCACTTCTCCGCAGCCTTTCACGCCCTAATCACACTAGATTGTCACCTAGGCGACAGAAGTGTCGGCAGAACCTAACGAGATTTTATGATGGCATTCACAGACGCCTCAACATTTCACACTTAAGTACCAAACGATTGCTACTTTTGGCAGAAATATGATCGTTGTTTCTTGAACATCCACGATGGTCACCAATGTTTACACAGATGGCACTATGATCATGCAGGCATGAACAGACTTGCCAAGCCGGAATTCTAGTGCCGAACCTTAAAATATATTGGCCTGGGCGCCTGCAACGAGCAGTATCATCCGCTTCGACAGAATCATTGCCCATTCATAGGTCGCTTAAGCGCCTGTCTTTCTGCGGACCACAGACAGCCGTGGTTCTGGCACCAAGTTTGGATTTCAGCGTCTGCAAGGGCCGACTACCTAAGAAAAATTTTGCCTCTGTGGGCTCACCTGGCTGTGGAAGCGACGGTCACAAGGATTTATAGTTTTTCTTCAGTTGCTACCATATCTCATTAAAGCCGCTGGTAACCCGGTGACAGACCTTCTTGCTGTAGAAGCCCCGTCTTGTCTAGTTTCAGTGGGTGTCCCAAGGGACAGAAACATCGCAAGGCAGCTGGTGGCGCGAAAATTTTCTGCACTACGGCATACCTTTTCACCTCCCTTGCGTTACGCGAGAGTTGCTGTGCAATATAGCCACTCTCTTGTATTTACTGCGCACGAACTGTGCCTAAACGGTGGTATCGTTGCTCAGGTTTCAAAGCGCCACCTCATGTAGCTATGTGTGTACACTGTGATGTTGTGAGTGATGTCAACCTTTTCCAATTGACGTGACCGGGTTTAGTGCCGAGGGTGAGAGAGTCCTGGAAAACTGGAGAACATTTATTGCTAAATGTACGACGTCTCATGCATTATGTGCCCTGAGGGCTTCGGAACTGAGCGGCGATTAGTTAGATTTACGGTCTTGTTTATGGGGGTTTAACGTCCGAAAGCGACTCAGGCTATGAGAGACGCCGTAGTGAAGAGCTTCGGAAATATCGACCACCTGGGATTCTTTAACGTGCACTGATATCGCACAGTACACGGACCTCGAGTTTCGCCTCCCTCGAAATTCGACCTCCGCGGCCGGGATCGAACCCACGTTTTCGGACCAGTAGCCGAGTGTCATAGCCACTAAGCCACCGCGGTGGCTTGAGCGATGGTTAGTGTCACAATCACTATTGAAGATTTGGGAGGACGCTGATTTTATCAAACAGTGGTAGAGACGCAATAACCTAAGTCAGCGACTCAGGTGGAGCAGTTGCCGACTGGCCACTGTAACGTCCATCCAACTTGCACATTTACGTAGAGCACCACCACAGTTGACCTACCTGACCTGCGTGAAAGCGACGTGTATGCCGTCCACAGGTTACACGCGAAAACAGGCAAAGTTAAATATGTGAGAGTACGGCTAGATTTCCTCAAATTCAGAGAGCGATGTTTTTTATTCGAAAGCAAAATTCGCATAGCAGCGAGCCTCTAACCGCGGACGCCCAAGCCCCCGTCTTCTAGGCCTACGTGCCAGGGGCGGGGAAAACGTCGTTTCTAATGGCAATAAAAGTTGCTCTATCAATTAAGACGGCTCACTCTCAAGTTGATCTCCGAAAAAAGTTTCTGCAAGAAATAGCACCATATGGCGCCGTAAGACGGCGAGGCACGTTATGGAGATGATGACATCACATAATTGTTTCATGGATGCTAATTGACATACCTAGCTTTTGTATGCATGCGGCATTTGCCCCCCTCCTCAGGAAACATGGTCTCGATGGAAGTAGGAACAAAAGGAAGTAGGAGGTCAAGATCGGTCCGAGCAGTACGGCTTCATAAGTACAACATGGACGACGTCGACTTGTTGCTGGCGTCGCTTGGATGTCGATAACCCGTTAAACGTTGCAGCACAACATAGGGCCCGAAGTACCGCCGTAATAATTTTTCGGAGAGTCCACGATGGCGAATAGGCGTCCAGACCCACACTGTCGCCAGGTTCATACATGGCATGTCTGTGGCGAAGATTGTAGCGTCGTGCGTCAGCCTCCTGCTGAGTTCTGAAGCGCACACGCGCTAGTTGGCGAGCTTCCTCTGCGCGCTGTGCGAATTCCTCGGCGTCGTGATCGACATCGTCGCCGTCGGCATTCGGGAGCAGCATGGCATCTAGCATAGTTGTCACTGGTCGGCCATGAAGAAGGCTGAAAGGCGTCATGCGAGTGGTGTCTTGTTGTGCCGTATTGTAGGCGAACGTGACGTAGGGAAGAATTTCGTCCCAATTATTGTGGTCTACGTCCCCGTACATGCAGAGCATGTCTGCGATTGTCTTATTGAGGCATTCCGCAAATCTATTGGTCTGGGGGTGATAGGCCGTCGCTTTACGATGACTGGTACCGCTGAGGCGGAGAACGGTTTCCAAAAACTCGGCCGTAAAGGCAGTTCCTCGGTCAGTTATATTGAGTACCGGAGGGCCATGCCTGAGGACAATGTTCTCAACGAAGAACCAAGCTGCTTCGGCGGCGGTACCCCTGGGCAGAGCCTTTGTCTCCGCGTAGAGAGTTAGATAATTGGTGACGACAATTATCCATTTATTCCCGGCAGTAGACGTCAGAAATGGTCCCAGGAGGTCCATGCCAATTTGCTTGAAAGGTGTCTTTGGCACTTGAAGAGGGTAGAGTAGACCGGCTGGTTTTTCAGGAGGTGATTTACGACGTTGGCAGTCTACGCACGTCCGTACATAGTGTTTCCCTGTCGCCGGTAGTAGTATCCGCACTGTACTCTAGCCAACGTGCGGGTGTAGCCTAGGTGGCCGGCGGTTGGCTGGTCATGACACGCTTGCAAGATTTCCGTGCGAAGAGCTGTTGGGACGACGAGTAGTTGACTGCTCCCCCCAGGACGGAAGTTCTTGTAAATTACGTCGTTGCGAAGAAAGAATGACGAGAGGCTGCGGGCGAAAATCTTAGTCACATCTGTAGTTCGCTTCTCCAAGAAACCAATAAGAGGGAGCCATTCCTGGTCCTCTCCGTACTGTTGGGCAAGAGTTGCGTCGTCTATGACTCCTAAAAAAGCAGCGTCTTCATCGGTCATTGTGGTGGTTCCGACTGGTGCTCGCGAAAGGCAGTCAGCATCCGCATGCTTCTTTCCGGATTTGTAAATAATCGTCATGTTGAACTCTTGTAACCGAAGGCTCCAGCGCGCGAGTCTCCCTGAAGGGTCCTTTAAGTTCGTCAGCCAACAGAGAGAGTGATGGTCGCTAACGACTTGAAAGGGGCGAGCGTTCAAGTAAGGGCGGAATTTCATAACCGCCCATACAACTGCAAGGCATTCTTTTTCTGTTGCCGAGTAGTTCGCGTAGCTTTAGACAGAGTCCTGCTGGCATAAGCAATTACTTTTTCCACACCATCCTGGCGCTGCACCAATACAACACCTAAACCCGCATTGCTTGCATCGGTATGAAGCAGGGTAGGGGCGTCGTCATCAAAGTGCGCCAAGACAGGTGGCATCTGTAGGCGTCTCCGGAGTTCATTAAAAGCTTGGTGCTCTTCTTCACCCCAGCGAAAGACAGCGTTGTCGCGTGTCAGTGAAGGTAATGGCCAGGCAATTCGTGAGAAGCCAGCAATATATCAACGGTAATAGGCGCAAAGCCCCAGGAAGCGCCTAAGCGTCTTTTTATCCGTAGGTGTTGGGAACTTGGCGACTGCGGAGAGCTTTTCAGGATCAGGCCAGACACCTTCTTGGCTAACAACGTGTCCTAAGAATTGCAGCTCCTCGTAACCAAAGTGGCACTTCTCGGGTTTTAGTGTGAGGCCCGCAGATCGTATGGCCTGAAAAACAGCTACCAAACGTCCTAGATGCCCCTCGCAGGTTGCCGAAAACACAATCACGTCGTCAAGATACACCAGGCATATTTGCCACTTGAGTCCCGAGAGCGCAGTGTCCATCAGCCTCTGAAATGTTGCTGGTGCCGAGCATAAACCGAATGGAAGAACCCTAAACTCTTACAATCCGTCAGGAGTGATGAATGCTGTCTTCTCCCGATCCCTCTCATCGACTTCAATTTGCCAATATCCACTTTTCAAATCCATTGAAGAGAAGTAACGTCCATTTCGTAGCCGATCAAGGGAATCATCGATGCGAGGGAGGGGGTACACGTCTTTTTTGGTCACTTGATTGAGCTTGCGGTAGTCAATGCAAAATCGTAAGCTGCCGTCCTTTTTTTTAACAAGTACCACGGGGGAAGCCCAAGGACTCTGTGACGGCGGGATAACGTCGTCTCGAAGCATTTCGGCCACATGACGCTGAATAGCCTCGCGCTCTTTCGGAGCCACACGGTAAGGATTTTGTTGAATCGGGCGAATTGCGTCATCCGTGATAATGCGATGTTTGGTCAACGGTGTTTGGTCAACCCGCGATTCTGAAGCAAAACAGTCTCGAAAGTGATCTATGTGATCCAAAAGACGTTCCCGTTCTGAAGACGACAGATTTGTGCTCACATCGACTATGGGTGCGGGCGCCTTGCTCACTGATCCTTCCAGTAGCAGCACGAAATAGTCTTGGTCAATTGGGACGCTTTCGAAGAAGGCCACAGTTGTGCCTTTCGGAATTTGCCGACGCTCGTCGCTGAAGTTTGTCAGCAGCACTTCGGCGTGCCCATTGGCCAAATTGACTAGTCCTCGAGCTATAGAAACACCTCGGCTGAGTATCAAGGTGACGGCCCGTTCGGCGACGCCATCGCCGGTATGCGCCACGTCGCACTTCACTTTAACAAGAGAGCACGATCGCGGAGGTAATGTCACCCCCACATTGGCAACTCTTAAGGGCATCAGTGGTACTTGCGCAAAACAAAGGACTCCATAATTTTTGGTGAAGGCAACGACGTTGTCTCGAAAGCTGATCACAGCGCCATGAAGGCGCAGAAAGTCCATGCCCAAGATGAGGTCTTTGCAACAGTCTGAGAGGATAACGAAGCTGCCAACGAACACTGAGTTACCAATTCCTGTGCGGGCAGTGCACTTCCCAGTCGGTGCCAGTAGCTGACCCCCAGCACTTATTACTGGCCCAGTCCATTCGGTTTTACTTTGCGCAGCTTGTCAGCCAGCTTTCGACTAATGGTTGAAAAATCCGCCCGGTATCCACCACAGCGTGTACCTCCAGCCCAGCAATGCAAACGGCGAGGTCAGCGTTACAACGTCGTCTGGGTTGCTCGTCTCTCTCGGCATTTGCGGTGGAAGTGCGGTAAGGTCGGCGCTGTCATTTTCGTCGACGGGGCTGCTTATCTGGTTCGGCATGTTCGGCGCTAATGTAGGCAGCATTTTCGGTGGTGGTGCGGCAGCGTCAATGTGAACATAGGCGTCACAGTTATGGGTTGCGGTCGGCAGTTGCGGCGGTAGTGAGAGCTTTGAAACTTTTCGACTGGTTGCAACCTCCCCTCGCGAGGTTGCGGTGGTTAGTTTCCCCGGCGAGGGCTCGGGGTCCGCTGTCTGCTAACGTCGGCATCGCTACGACGCGTCGGTGAAGAATAACGCCGTGGAGATGGGGAGCGGCGGCGGAAGCCCGGTGAGTCGGCTTCCCTGCTGAGAGGCGGGTCCTCGAGTTGGGCACGGCCAGCGTCGAAATGGCGTCGAGCAGAACCAGGCGGAAAGGCCTGCCCCTCTTGGAGGTAGCGGCAGTACCAATACACATGGCCAGGTTGTCCGCAGAAGAAGCAGAGTGGTCGGCTGTCATAAGAGCGCCACAGGTCAGTTAGGCGCGGCTGAGGGCGGCCGGGACGTGCCCACTGAGGCTCCTGGAAGAACCACGTCTGCTGACGGCTCGCTGAGCTCGGTGGGGCGTGGTCTGGCGGCGGACGACGAAGCACTTCCGCATAGCTCGCGGGTTGCGGCTCCAGCTCATAGTAATGCACCGTGTGGACGGCCGTGTTGCTGTTGAGTTGGGGCACGTGGTATGGCTCGCAAACGGCTGCCGCGCTGTCAACTGGATGAGACTCGTGGTATGGTGCAGACGGTGACAGAGCATGCCGGAGCTCTTTCCTAACGGCTGCTTCGACGGCCTCTGGTGACTGAACGCTCGAAGCAGTAATTCGCTGCAGCTCCTCAAAGACAATTTCTCGAATGAGGTCTCGAAGAGTGTTCCCATCGGTTGGAGTGAGTGCCGCCGGAGTCGTTGGAACACCGATGAAAGGTCAGTTGTACTGGCGGCACCGTTCTTGGAGGGCTCGCTCTGTAGCTGTAGCGTCCTTGACGTACTCACTGACGGTTTTAGGCGGGTTGCGCACCAAGCCGGCAAACACCTGCTCCTTGACGCCATGCATGAGATGTCGTAGCTTCCTTTGCTCAGTCATATCGGGGTCGGAACGGCGAAAAAGTCGAGCCATGTCTTCCGCAAACATAGCTACGCTTTCATTTGGCTTCTGGACGCGCACTTCAAGCAGGCGCAGCGCATTCTCTCGTCGATCAGTAGTGGCAAAAGTGTCCACCAGCTGGCGGCGGAAGTCATTCCATGTGGACAAGCTGGCCTCGTGGTTTTCATACCAAGTTCTAGCAGTATCCTGAAGTGCAAAATAAACATTGCAAAGCTTCTGGTCCGCGCTCCACTGGTTGAACTTAGCCACTCGTTCAAACTGGTCGAGCCAGCCTTCCACATCTTCAAACGCGTTCCCGCGGAAGCACTCCGGTACCTTGGTGTTGTGAAGAGTCAGCGACGTAGGGGTGGGAGGTGCCATGGCCTGGAAGACCCGGCGAACTTTGACGTTTGAAGAGTCGCCCGGTAGATGGTTGTACTCCGGGGAAAGGCCTAGACGTCGGCGGCTAGCGCGATGGACAGGCGTGTCTATGTCCGGGACTCGCTGTGGACTGCCGGAAGGAGTCCTGTGCATACCCAGCACGCTCCACCAGTGTTAGGACTCGGTAGAACCCCGAGGAGAGCTGAAGGTAAAACGGTTTACTGGTTAACCAGAAAAAGTCCCTGCGCACTTCAGCTTCTTCTTCTTCTTGCCTCGCGCTCGTAGACCAAGTCTTCATCTTTGGCGTCTTCTTGCATGCGGCAATATGTAATTACTTAACGCTGAGACTTATTTGTATAATAAGTGATAACTTCAAATGAGCATCAATTCATACCATGTCAGGTGACAACGACGCAAATTGACGCCATACTCAGTCGCGAGACAACGATGGAATGTAATGTCATACCAAGGCACCACCTGCCCCCTATCCCTACCCCACAATCCATGAAGGTGGTCCCAGGTGGTCTAAATTATTCCGGAGCCCTCCACTACGGCACCTCTTCCCTTTTTCTCTGGCTCCCTCCTTTATCCCTCTCTTATAGCGCGGTTCGTGTGTCCATCGAGATATAGGATACTTTTACTGAGCCATTTCCTTGCTCAAGAACCAATTTTCATTATATCAAATCTCAGGGACGGCATCACTGGCTGACGTCAAATTCGTGGCGGCATTGCCGATTACATTCGCATCAAAATTTTGAGTGACCGTCCGTCGTACAGCATTCCGGGTGGTGTCGTAGCAACTCTCTCTGAGCATAGCCTAATTTTTTTAGTCAAGTTAGAGGTTAGCTTGCGACAAGGGTACGGGCTGGCGACATGAACCTTCAGTTGCATATTACAGCGAAGCTGTATACCTCTGCCGTCCAAGGAAATTTTCGAGTCCTGGCGGTCCAAAAAGGACTACTTCTACATGCGTATGAAGTAGCAAGACTCAGTGGGGTCCTGGAATAATGGCACTACCCCTGGAAGACACGGAACTTCAACATTAGGACACCCGGGTCCCGCTGAATCGACCAATTTTTGGCGCCAACAACTTTTTTTTCTCTCTCTCTCTCTTCGAGTCCTCATAAGCAAAATCCTGTGGTCGCGGGTAAGAAACACCAGGCTATAAATTCAATGCTACTCTAAGTAGAAAAGTAATGAACAGCGCCAAAAAACAAATTACATAACAAACCAAAAATAAAAAATATGGTAAAATACAAATTCACATAAAAATTAGAAAATGAAAAATATGAAAAAAATCAGTGCAAAGGGTTATAAAGGAATGAAAAGTGAAAGGTATATAAAAATAAAGGTGCTTAAAAATAAAATTAAAAACAAAAATAAACAATGAAAAAATAAACAGGATAACAAATACCACAAAACAAGCACCAAAACCACATGATGGATGATAGGGCGCGTGTGAACAATGGGAACACTGTCCGACGCGTTCCAGTAAACATTAGGTGTGCAGCTGCTTCGAACTTCATTCCAAGCCCTCGTGTGAAGTGCACACCGCATATCCTATATAACGGCGCCTGGAAACAAAGTGAAGCACGTTCCTTCTCCCCGCGTGTGTTTGCCGGTAAAGATTACGGTTGCGCTTTCTTGCCGTTGTTACGAGCAAAAAACGCCAAAATTGAATGCAAACAGCATATGTTTTTTTTAACTTAGGCATACAGAATAGAGCTCAAATTTGAATTTCACTTTTCTCAGGATTCACTCTCTATAGCGCCATGTGTGAATATTCAAGTCACGTCGCAAGTCGTTTTACGGCTTCGCTGTCCAACCACCCTCACAGTGTGGATGGGAGTCACCGTTTCTTTAAGGCGCAGTTGAGGTGTCCACTGAGATGTCTAGGTGTGAGAGCTACTGCGTCCTTTCTTTTCCTCAATACACGTGCTTTTGTATTCCTCCATGTAACCTGACTTATGTACACCCAGAATTTTCAGTAAAGCGAATATCTTTGTTTTCATGCGTGCTTTCGTATTCCTCCATGTAACGTGACTTAAGTACACCCAGAATTTTCAGTAAAGCGAATATCTTTGTTTTCATGATTTTCCTATACTATATATTTGCTGCCTGGCTGCCAATGTAGGCTAATCATAGTGCGTGTCCTTGTCTTCCTCAGCCTTTTCGTATGTTTTTCTGCGTTATTTCATTTCAAACAAAATACCTGCCCTCAAGTTCCCAACAAGAGATCGACAGCGCCTGAATGCAGGAAAGTGGCCTGCGTTAGCCCTAGCAGCGCCAATATGCGGCCTTTGTAGCATCAAGAAGCGCAAGCCCAGTTATAGCTTGCCCACTTATTCATCATGGGCCTATGCAGCTAATGAATGTGTTAGTGAAATGTTTTTATTGCTGTGAAGGCCTAAATAATTAAATTTACGCAGAAGCATTGCGGGCGGCCTTCAGGTGCGGCGGGATACATAAATTGGCTGGAGGATGAGGTGATCACGTCGAGCGGGATTATGATAAAGCTTGCGGAATAGGGCTATACAAAACTTTTCTACGCGATGTCAGCGTTGGGAGGCAGAGATTAGACTTCATAGCAGTTATACTTGCTGTACGGCGTAGTTAGTAAGGATGAAACCTACAGAGTTATTTTGCACCATCTCAAGATCATTAAGTTCTTATGAGCAGGTTCCCATACAGGTGTTGCATACTCGAGTTTAGATCGAATTAGTGTGTTATAAAGCAATAATTTCGAATTCGAAGGAACATTAAAAAAGTTGGCACGTAAGTAGTCTAGCATGCGATTAGTATAATTGTGTTCTCGGTATGAAGAGACCAGTTAAGATTTGGAGTAATGTGAACGCCTAGGTAATTGTATTTCGGGATTGACTCCAACGAAATGTTATTGATGTAGTAGTGAGGTGGGGCGGAAGTTTTTCTAGATACAGGAACGACTTTGCACTTTTTAATATTTAGCTGCATCAACCAATGTTTGCATCAGTTCCCTATTGTATTGAGATCTAACTGAAGCAGTGTTAAGTCGTCAGCGTTGGTTATTTCTCTAAAGTGACGCAATCATAAGCGAATAGGTGAAGATGAGAGTTCATAGGTAAGGAAAGATCAATAATGTAAATTAGAAATAGGGGAGGGGGGTCCAAGAACTTAACCTTGTGGAAGCCCGGACGACACCTCGGTAAAACTGGAGTTATAACCGCTAGCAAAAACAAATAATGAGCGATTAAGTAGAAAACATTCAATCCATTTCAGTAAGTTATGAGTCAATAATCAGTTGTTTTAGGTCAAGAAGTAAAACTTGGTGGCATACGTTGTCGAAAGCCTTTGAAGATCTGAAATATACAGTCAGCTAGTGATTATAGTTCTAGAATACGATGCAATGCATGTGTAAACCATATTAACTGTGTTTTGCATGAGTAAAATTTTCGAAAAAAAAACGTTGCGCAGACGTAAAAAAGAAGGTAGATTCGAGGTAATCAACAAGGTTGGTGAATAT
Source organism: Amblyomma americanum (assembly GCF_052857255.1). Taxonomy (NCBI): domain Eukaryota; kingdom Metazoa; phylum Arthropoda; class Arachnida; order Ixodida; family Ixodidae; genus Amblyomma; species Amblyomma americanum. The sequence continues at coordinate 119,864,195 of NC_135502.1, read as the reverse complement.
TATATCTGCAAGCATTTTGAAACAAGTTCTGGTATAAAATAGGGAGCGATAATTACTAGGGGATGCTTTGCTGCCGGGTTTGTAGACTGGAACCACCTTCCTATTTTCCACACAGAAGGTAGCGTTGATTGGTCAAGTATAATGGAAGAATAAGCTGAGGTGCTTTTTAAGAACTTTGGGCTAATGCAGTCATAACTTGGAGCGGAATGAACACTGAGTCCATCAATAAGTTTATGGACACGAGGAGTAACAACAGCTATAGGAGGCATGAAAACATGGTTAAAGTTGTGGGTTATAGGTATATCTACATAAGACATGGTTCCAAAGTTATCAATGAATGTAGGGTGTAGAATTGCGGCAAAATGTCGGAAGGAATGGAGTCGCCCGATGGGTAAGATAAAGCGATGCTATCATCGGTGAACGGATTAATGACCTTTCAGAATTTTTTACATTGGTTGTTAACGTAGAAGGCAGAACATGCGAGTGGGAATGTTTTTTAGCGTCTTTGAGCGGCTCAACATACGTGCTGGAAGCCGCCGTATACGAAGCCCATCGCTCACTAGTTCACGAGAGCTTTGCGATGAGGTAGAGGTGTTTCATTGTGTTAGCTAAACGCTTATTGTAATTATTGTACCAGAGAGTGTTTCAGTTGCTGGTAACAGTGCGGTGAGGAATGTATTGTTTGTGAGTTGGGAGACTTTAGCTGTGGACATGATTCAGTTAGTATGTACACTGTGGTTATCAAACCTATCAAAGAAAACATCGAGAAAAGACGACAGTTAATTATTTATCGCCTGAAAATTTGCTTTGTTCTAGTCCCGTATAATTTTTTCTTTCTATTTGCATGTCAAAAGGAAGATGAATTTGTCAAGATTAAATCGCCCGCTGTCTGTTATTCTAGTTGCTTGTGGGCACAATTACAGTAGCGAGAATACTGAGCAGACATCTAAAAATCCGCGCCTGAACATACGTGTTGGAAGCCGCCGTATACGAAGCCATCACTCACTAGTTGACGAGAGCTCTGCGATAAGGTAGAGGCATTTCTTTTTGTTAGATAATCGCTTACTGTGATTATTGTACCAGAAAGCGTCTGAGTGGGTGGTAACAGTGCGTTCAGGAATGTATTGTTCAGTGAGTTTTAGCTGTTAACATGATCCAGTTAGTTTCGGTTATCAAAGCTGTCAAGGAAAAATCGAGAAAAGAAGACTGTTCATTATTTATCGCCTGAAATTTTGCTTTGTTGTAGTCTCGTATAATTTTTTCTTTCCATTAGTACGTCAAAAGTATTGGGCACGGCAGCCCTACCAGGATGCGGAGCAATAACCCGTTCCTCTATATTGTGCAGATCGTCTTCGGTGCACTGCTTCCAGTCAGCACCCCCCGCCACGAAGGACCAGTGAAGATTATGGCACAGTCAGCCGGAATCACCAGCTTCCATGTGCGCAATCTGCCATCGCTGACAGCGCAAGATTACCCGTTCCAGTGGCCAACAGCTACAAGTGTGTTCATTGGAGCACAGGACCTGCTGCAAGCGCCACCAAACTGGCATATATATACGCGCTACGAAGAATCTGCTAGTATTGGGCACGGCAGCACTACCAGGATGCGGAGCAATAACCCGTTCTTCTTTATTGTGCAGGTGAGAAAACTATTTGGTAAATGTGTCCACTCAAGTGACCCCTTTTTGTTCGTGCTGCCGTGCCCGCAGCAATTGTCTTGTATCGCTGTGGTATTGCGCAAGTTTTTGCTCCTAGGAGGAGATATTGAAACTAATCAAGGCCCGGATCTAACCGAAATTGCCAAACAACTCAAATATATCGCTAGCTACATAAAAGACATAAAAAAAGTACGCCTCGTTGATATAGACAGAAGCTTGATGCCCTATCACAGCTTGAAAAGAAACTGGCCACCTGCCAAAACGAAATTTCACGCAGGGATCGCGTAATTGAAACAATGGAAAAGAAAATCGATGAGCTTGAAAATCGAGGCAGACGGTCCAACTTAATTATATACGGACTGCCGGAGGAGGAAGAAGGAACTAATGAAAGTCTTGACCAAAGAGTGAACAAAATTATAGTACAAGATACCCTCGAACTAGAAGCTATCGCCATTGAGCAAATTCACAGGCTAGGTAGACAGGAAAAAACAAGACTAGGCCAGTAATTACGAATTTGCTAGATTCGAGACAAAAAAAGGTTAATACTGAAAAACGGAATCAAACTAAAAGACACAAAATACGCTATCAGTGAAGATTTTTCTGCCAGAGTTCGAGATGTTAGAAAGAAACTGTGGGCGAGCGCCAAACAAGAACGAGAAAGTAAAGAAAAGGTTGCGCTGTCCTTTGACAAACTGATCATAAATAAGCGCGTTTATTTTTGGGACGAAGAAAGAAATAGCAGAGTTCCTATGCAAAAAAAGGACACAGAATTCAGCCCTCGAGTGACTCGTCAGAAAACTCAGTTAAAGAATTGTACATCATAAATATAAATGCAAGAAGCATAAAGAACAAAACGCAGTCACTCTAAAGTCTCTTACTTTGTCTTGAACCAGACGTAATTGGAATCACCGAAACATGGCTTTCACCGGAAATTTCAAGTACGAAATCGCTCCACCAAACCACTCCGTCATCAGATAAGACCGTGGTTTACGAGGAGAGGGCGTCGCGATACTGACTAGGAGGCAGCTACATTTTGTTACTCTCCCTGAAGTTCCCTGCGCAGAAGCTGTTTTCTGCAAGATTATTTGTAAAGGTACAGACATAATTAATTACGGCTGCATTTATAGAAGTCCTTCTACCGGACATGAAGCCATAACTGCAATTCAGAAATTCCTTCAGTACCATTCCCGAAATTCACGAATTATCATGGGTGATTTCAACCTCCCCGACATAAATTGGACAACAATGCAATATACATCAACAGCTTCAGAGGCCCTCATAGATTTAATATTCAATTTTAATCTTCATCAAATTGTTTCAACATCCACACGTACACAAGGAACAACTGGTAATATCCTAGATTTGATACTAATCAGTGATCACTTTCCTGAAACATGTGCTCAGGTTGACGTCATAGAAGGCCTCTTGGACCGCAGTATACCTACCTGCCGATTACCATTACAGAGCAGTATAATATATCAGAAAAGCATGCAGATCGTAACTAATTTTGCTAAAGCAGACGACACTAGTATTGTAACACATCTAGCGCACGAATTCCAATCATTTTTCGACACTGATTCGCGTGAGACCACTGAAGTGAACACCTTGTGGAAGCAGTTTAGAAATACGGTAACCTACTGTGTAGGTGCATTCGTTCCGCGAAAAATAAAACAGCATAAGAAAAACAACCCGTGGATTACAAGGGACGTCATTCATGCACAACGGCAAGTCAAGCGGCTCCGTAGATCAATTAAAGAAAAGGGGCAAAATGCTACCAAATCATTGAAACTAACCAGTGCAGTCGCAAGGCTAAAAGAAGTATCAAATAATGCAAAGGAACAGTACTTTAACGTGACCTTTCCTACACTTTTTAAGAATAACCCTCATAGATTCTGAAAAATTTTCGCAAAGATAAAACAGCCACATCCAACCTGTCCATGGAGGAAAAACAGACGAAAGCTAACATGCAAAACGATTTCTTTAAATCTGTTTTTACAAAAGATGACGGCATTCTCCCTAACAGTTCCTGCACATCTACGCCATGCATTGGTGTTGTCCACATATCAGATGAAGGTGTTCTTAACTTGCTGCTAAACCTAGACATAAAGAAAGCAAGTGGTCCCGACGACATCCCAAATCAGTTCCTTAAACGCTATGCAGAATGGTGCAGTAAATATCTCGGTATCATTTTTCGCAAGTCTTTATCAACTTCGAAGGTACCCGACGATTGGAAAAAAGCAAAGGTTCTACCCATTCATAAATCCGGCGATAAAAACTCGCCCTCTAACTATCGACCCATTTCCATCACCAGTACGTGGTGGAAAATCATGGAGCACATTATAGCAAAACACTTTATTTATTTATTTAACAATACTGTTAACCCTCAAGCGAGGGTCCTTACAGGGAGGGTATGAAAACTTCGTAGAAAATAGAATTGTTCACAATCACTAAATACATCAGCAGAAGACAGTACATTCGTTCAAGCATCAAATAGCACTTTCAAGCAGATAGTCATCCAGAGATCGCTCAAATTCATGCAGATCATTTCTGTTCTCCAACACTCAATGGCAAGTCATTCCACATTTCAATTACATGGGGGAAGAAGGAATTTCTGAAAGCTTCACTATGGGCGTAGTACGGCTGAATTATCCGACCATGATTTGTTCTAGAACTCCGTTTGCCTGGCGCTTGTATGTATGTTTTCTTTTGAATGTTTACCTGTCCTTGGAGCATCTGGAATAGTAGCTTTAGGCGATTTTTTTCTCTACGTGTTTCTAATGAATCCAGGTTACAGGAAGAAAGCATATCTGTAACTGAGTCTGTCCTTCGATATCGGCAGCAAATAAAGCGTACTGCGTACCTCTGAACTCTTTCTAATTGTTTCTTTAAATAATTCTCTTTAGGACTCCATACTACTGACGCGTACTCAAGGATTGGCCTCACAAAAGCTTTATATGCAATTAGTCTTACATCTCGTGTAGCATTCTCCAATTTTTTTCTCAAAAAACATTACCTCTGGTGTGCTTTAGAGCACACCTCTTCTATATGTGTGCCCCAATTTAAATTTTGTCTTATTGTCATTCCTAGATACTTAAACTGAGTTACGTTTACCAAACACTTGTCACCAATGAAATATGGGAACGAAAGAACAGATTTCTTTGTTGTAATGTGCATGTACGTTGATTTCGAATAATTTATTTCCATGTTCCATTTTTTGCACCATTCGCCTAATGCCTGTAAAGAGTTGTTAATTCTAAGATGGTCTTCCGTGTTTCTAACTGTGGAATAAATTAAAAAGTCATCTGCGAATAGCTTCAGTCGTACATTATTAAAGTACTTTCTGGAGACGGAAAGCCTATTATCACCCCATCAACATGGCTTTCGTCGTGGCTTATCAACCGTCACCCAACTAACAGAGGTTGTGCATGACCTAGCCCTTAGTATTGACGACTGCAGTCAAACAGATATAATACTACTAGACTTCTCTAAAGCATTCCACAGTGTAAGCCACAACAAAATAATAACAAAACTACGCATCACAATTGGAGATGGCCAAGTGTTACACTGGATCACAGATTTTTTGACGAACCGCTCACAATTTGTAACTTTCGAACAAGTTCATTCAAGACCAGTTCCCGTTACATCAGTAGTCCCGCAGGGATCTGTCCTAGGACCAGTGTTGTTCTTAGTGTACATCAACGATATTGCAACAATATTGAGTGTAACATAAAACTTTTCGCCGATGATTGCATTCTGTACAAAACGATAAAAAATCCTGAAGACCACTTTATGCTAAGTAGCTCTCTTAACACAATTGTTGAGTGATGTAAAACTTGGCAGATGACATTAAACAATAAAAAATCCGTTTGCATGACAGTCACCAGGAAAAAACAGCCATATAACTATGCCTAGAGTATCACGGAATCAACGCTTTCAAGGGTTTCTGAACATAAATAACTAGGCTTAAGTCTAACTTCTGACCTAAGATGGGACGCACATATAGCTAATGTTACCTCTGCTGCCTTGCGAAAGCTGTTCTTTCTTAGAAGATGACTACGTCTGGCCACTCAAAACACCAAACTGTTTGCCTACACTGCCCTCGTAAGGCCAATTTTAGAATACGCAAGCACTGTTTGGTTCCCACAATCAATCACTAACATCACTCGGCTTGACAAGGTGCAACGAAAAGCTGTAAGGTTCATTCATAACAAATGCAAACCCTCTGACTCAACTACCAATCTTGCCGCATCATCTGGCCCTCCATCACTATCATCTAGGGCAAAAGAATCCCGCCTGAAGTTTTTATATCAATTACTACACAACAACTACAGTATAGATGTGTTTAAATGCGCATGCTTCTCACAGTCACGACAATCCCGGCACAAACATGCGCACACGCTAACTGAATACTCATGCCGAACGAACACTCTCAAGCATTCTTTCTTTCCTTTAGTCATCAGCGAATGGAATCGAATCGATCCATCGATTACCATGTCGGACTCACTATCTTCCTTCACTTCAAGATTAGTAGAATGTAACAAGAATCAGTAATGTGCCAATAGTCCCACGTCTTACCAGATGACTGCCCAACAATTACATCTCTTGATATTATGTTACTTTTAAGGATGATTGCATTGTCTATTGCCACCCGTTACCTTTTTTTCGCTTTCTTCAAGTTCCTATTGTTAAATATTTCGAATACTAGCATGCTTGATGGCATGAATGACTGCTGCTGTACTTGTTTTCTTTTTGTTACAGTTCTGATTCTTAAAGGTATTCTTTAGTAACCTGCCTACTAGTAGTTATGTAACACGTATTGTAAGAGTTCTCTTTTTGTTGATCTGCTTGTAAATTCTCTTTTTGTGTTTTGAACATTATATTGTGCTGGTTGCCCACCTGCTACGGTCTCTGAGACTGGCAGTATTGTATATAAATAAAATAAAAGGAAGATCATTTGTCAAGAATAAATCTAGTGTATTAGCCGCGCTGTTTGTTATTCTAGTTGCTTGTGGACACAATTGCAGTAGCGAGAATACTGAGCTGACATCTAAAAACCCGCGACCTTGAAGCGATAATAATAATATTAATAGTAATTGGTTTTTCGGGAAAGGAAATGGCGCAGTATCTGTCTCATATATCGTTGGACACCTGAACCGCGCAGTACGGGAAGGGATAAGGGAGGAAGTGAAAGAAGAGTGGAAGAAAGGTGCCGTAGTGCAGGGCTCCGGAATAATTTTGAGGAGCACCTGGGGATCTTTAACGTGCACTGACATCGCACAGAACACGGGTTCCGTTGGTATTCCATGTTAAGTTCGAGAAATTCAAATCGCAAAAAACTGAAATCTTCACATGAGAATAGTTATTCTGCTCGCGCTCAACTTGTAAACATGTATTGTTATGTGAGTAGCGTATTTATAACCTCTCCCTCAATTCTTCCTTACTTCCCCTCACCTCTATGATTTCACTTCTTCAAACTGCCTGCTGTCCTTTATTTCCGCTGCCACAGGTCAGGTACCCCTGCCGTAGTGATGGCAGATGCCGGGGTTAGCAAGAATCTTTTACCTTCCTTTCGTTTTTATTTTACATTAAACACTTACTACTACTAGAACAATAACAATAATGTGGATGAAGGAAAGCGCGTTGCGACAATATTAATAGCATCGATATTAATAGCATTGACAGCATTGTGGCTGAAATGCTGCACTGAATCTATAAGCACCCGCCGCGGTGGCTCAGTGGTTAAGCCGCTCGGCTGCCGATGTGGAGTACACGGGTTTGAACCCGACCGCGGCGGCCGCGTTTCGATGGAGGCGAAACGCTAAAGCGCCCGTGTGCTGTGCAATGTCCGTGCAAGTTAAAAATCCTCAGGTGGTCGAAATTATTCAGGAGCCCTCCAATACGGCACCTCTTTCTTCTCTTATTCCCTCCTTTATCCCTTCTCTTATGGTGCAGTTCAGGTGTCCGCCGATATGTGGCAGATACTGCGCTTTTTCCTTTCCGTAAAAACTTAAAAAACAAATTATGAGCGTTCGGCATCCGTTGTGTTCATCGGCGTTGGCATTGACAGCGTTCCAGACTCCCATGAATTTAAGGAAAAGAGCGGCGCAAAAGTGGCTTCCTGGGTCAGTGGGCATCTCAGTCGCGCTTTGAGATATATACGTGGTGGTGGTGGTGCTGCGACTAAAGGTGGGATAAAAAAATTGTGGCTCCAATACACGCTGTGAAGGTGGTTTGGCAGCGAAGCTATGCTGTTTTCGTTTATTTTTTGGCCTGTCGTTTTTTGCTTACCACAACCACACGAAAACGCAATCGTAATCTTTACCGGGAAACATACGCGCGGAGAAGGAATGCCCTTCGCATTGTTTGCAGGCGCCGCTATAATACATTATGCGGTTTGCACGTCACACGAGGGCATCGAATGACGTCCACCCCTTTCGAAGCAACTGCCAAACCATGGTTTTAAAAAAGCGTAATGTTTACCGGAACACGCAGTTATAATTGTCGGCACCGCGCGTCAAAAATATTCGTTCCCTTATAGGAGAGGGCGCTGCGGGCAGCCCAGGAGAGCGGACGCACTTCACATGCGCTCTGCAGTTTTCGGGACTTTTGAACCGGTTAACTCGACTGGACTGCCAGAATTTTGTTGGGAGGCGACGCCGAAAGCAAAGCGGGCCACGAGGATACCTCTTTCAATCCGGTGGGTCCAATATTTTTGGATATATACGGTTTTGAAGATCTCCCACGTGGCCGACCGAAGTTAGGCCTATTAGGCCTAACACAGTAGCGGGGCTCTGCGGCCCTCCCTGCCTCGGCCAGCGGTAGAGGCGACGGAGCGATGACCCATGCACTAAATCCCAGCGTAGAACGCGCACCGCTAAAAGACCAGACGAATTTTATGGCGGAAACCCAAGAAAATATGGACGAGGACTATCAAGACGCTACCGTGGAGACCCTCGCCTACGGACCAGCGACAGCCTTTCAAGCCCTAAAAAGCAGCACCCCAGCGACAACAACGCTACAGGCAAGTCAGAACAAGGTTTTGGACGCGGACTGGGAGATAGCCATGTCCAAGCGGCAAAGGAAACGCCAACGTGGAAGCCATGCAGGAGATTTGGCGGGAAAAGCGCTAGGGAACGAAAATTCCCTAGGCGCGGCGAAGAGCACAGGTGGCACGCCAGCTGCACCTAAACAAGGAGAGGGAGAAGGAGCGCCGAGGAGAAGGCTGCCTCCGCTTCCCAGGGATGATTTAAAAGTAGTTCGGCCGAAAGGACTGGCAGTGAAGAACCTGCAGACGCACCAAGTGGCGCGGGCTGTGGTCGCGGCTACCGTACACGGATGCAAGGCAGACGATCTCATCATCCGACTGCGCACCGACTCGAATATCATAATAATCAGTACCGATAACGAAAGCGCTGCTCACAAATCAGGCGCATCACGCAACTGAAGTTTGGAGAGCATAGCTATACGGAATCAACGCACACGTGGCGGCGCCGGAGAGAACGCTGCGCGGGGTCATCCATGGAGTGGACCCGGGGACCCCGGCTGAAGAACTCAAGGCGAATTTACGAACCCGCGCACAAGGGGTGAAGATCCTGGCGGCAAGGATGCTAGGCCGATCGAGCGCAGCCATCATCACCTTTGATGGCCCCATTCTCCCCAAGCAAGTCTTGTACTACAGGGGAGAGATGTGGTGCTACCCCTATAGGCCGACGCGGCAAATATGCTACGTTTGTTGCCAACACGGACATCGATCGGACGTCTGTCCGAACCCGGGAATCAAGGCATGCAGACAATGCGGCCAGAAAGATCCGGAAGAACGACATCAATGTACACCCAAGTGCCTGCTATGCGGGGGCTCCCACGCGGCGGGCACGAAGGACTGTGCACAACGACTGAAGCCAATCAACGAACTGCGATGGGGACCCCAGAGCCAGCAGCGACGCGGCCGCAGCCGAAGCAGAGGCGGGGCACGGAGACCGCGCTGGTTCCCGAACGAGGACAAGGAGCGGCAAGGTGACTACCGGAGCGAATCCAGGAGTCGCAGCCGGGGGCGCAGCAGCAGCCAGGGCCGGAGCCGGGAGCGGGACGAGTCCTACCCACCTCTTGGCGGCCAGCAGTCCTGGGTGAAGCAGAAGCAGCAACAGAAGAAGAGCGGCGGAGTCAAGGTGAGCTGGGGAGCCGGCCCTCCCAAGACGCTTTTTGCTCCGCACAACAACAACACAAACACACAAACAGAAAATGAAAAAAGGCTTACTGCCGAAATTAATAACATCAGGAAGGAACAAGAGCAGACCCGACAGGAAAACAGACAGCTTAAGAAAAAATAAGCGAATTAATAGCGGAAATGCAAGGGATGCGAAAGGCAGGCTGCTCGCCTGTCAGGGCACCCTCACCCCCACAACAGAGTGTAGAAAGTTTACAAACTAATGAAGGAGGGAACTCAACAATATACGATCTAAAGACATTCATGCAGCAGCAAATGCAGCAGATGTAGCAGCAGATGCAGCAACTAAATCAAGATAGTCCTGCAAGATCAGAGCTTCCGCAACTATGTAAAGAGTCAAAACACACAGAACACAGTAAATGACGCTAGGGACCGCCTCTACAATGAGCGCAGGTTTGGATCAGAATCCCAGAGAACAAACAACAGTACCAATACGATAACATGGCAGGACAACAACAACTAGAGATATGGCAGTGGAATTGCCGGAGCTACAGGCGTAAGCAAGGGCTCTTACAGCAATTAACACTAGAGGAAACCCACCAGATCTAATACTTCTACAAGAGACAAATTGCACCCCAACCCTAAAAGGATACTCATGTCAGGAAAACGGAAGAACAGCAACTCTCATTAGCAACAAAATCACAACCATAGCTCATAACGAGTTTGAAGACACACAGCTAGAACACATAATAACTGAAGTGATTCCCAAGAGAAAAAGAAAAGCAAAAAGCACTTTTATAGTAAATGTGTACAGCCTACCTAAAAATAAGGGAGACTTCATTAAGCTTTTTGCGGAAGCAAAGAAGCTTGCAGGGCAGAATACCCTAACAATAGCAGGGGATTTTAATGCGAAAAGACCACAATGGGGCAGCAGGATCGAAGATAAAAAGGGGCGCGGCATCTGCACAGCAGCGGAAAACATAGGCTGCGAGTTACTCACAGATGAAACTCAGCCTTCTAGACAGGGTAATAGCGTAAGCGTGTACACATGTCCCGACCTAACCTTTGTCAGGGGCGCTAAGCTAGTCGCATGGGAGAACCTGCAAGAAAATCTCGGCAGCGACCACTACATCATTAGGGTCAGCACAGAGGCAGAAAGCATCAAAAGGAAGATCGGCAAGGCAAACCTAACTGACTGGGATGCCTTCCGCACCCGCTGCAAACAACCTAACTGACTGGGATGCCTTCCGCACCCACTGCAAACAACTTAAGGACGACATAACTTCGGCAGAAGATTGGAGCCAACAGTTTAGACAAATCAGGGATCTCTACACTAAAGAAGTGGATCGAACAGAACAAGCACCAGAACTGGACAAGCGACTCCTCATGCTCTGGGAGGCAAGACGAGGCCTGATCAAGCGGTGGAAGCGCCAAAAGCTAAACAGAAAGCTGAAGAAGAAGATTGCCGAAATCACCAGGCAAGCAGAGGAATATGCAACGCAGCTGGCAAGACAAGGGTGGCAGCAGTTTAGTACCTCGCTGAATGGCACCCTCAGCACGGCTAGAACGTGGCAAATCCTCAGAACACTCATGGATCCGAGCAAAAGCAAGGCGGAAAGCAGCAAATCCATCCAAAGGCTAATTCATCAGTACGAAGGTACAGAAGAACAGCTGCTCCAGGCAGTACGAGAGAAATGCTACGGGAAGGACCAGGTAGACCGCTACCAAGGCGACTACCAGGGCCAAGAAAACCGAACCACAGACAGACCCATCACAAGAGAAGAGGTCGTCGAGGCCATAAGGGCAACAACAAAAAATACGGCAGCAGGGGCGGACAAGATTCATAACTCGTTAATCCGAAATTTAAGCGACGAAGCAATCAGCCAACTCACCCTATACCTAAACAAACAATGGGAAGAAGGGACGGTCCCAGCGGTGTGGAAACACGCCGTAGTCGTCATGATCCCCAAGCCCGGCAAGAAACTCCAATTTGAAAACCACAGACCGATCTCGCTAACATCATGCCTAGGCAAGCTGTACGAGAGAATAGTTACCCGACGAATACAAACGAATCTAGAAGACGGAGAATGGTACCCCAACACCATGTTCGGATTCAGGGCAAATTTATCAATCCCAGACATCTTGCTACAACTAAAAGAAGAGGTACTCGAAACAATGCCAAAGAACGGGGAGAACGTTGTCATGGCCATCGATATTAGAGGGGCCTTTGACAACGTATCCCATGCCGCCATTATGGAAGGACTTAACACCACCAACTGCGGGAAGAAGGTCCATGATTACATTAGAAGCTCCCTCACGAACAGAACAGCGACGGTAAGCCTAGGAGACTTGCGGAGTGACACCTTTCAAACGCCATGCAAGGGCACTCCGCAAGGCTCAGTAATCTCGCAAATACTCTTTAACATAGCGATGGTCAATTCACCAAGAAACTCGGCCAAGTCCAGGGGATTAGTCATGCACTGTACGCAGACGATATCACCATCTGGATCACCCAAGGCTCACTGGGGAGAAGCAGGAGGTGCTTCAAGAGGCTGCCACCTGCATTGAAGAATACACAAAACAAAGAGGACTTAAATGCTCCACGGAAACATCTGAGCTCCTCAGAGTGGGTAGGCACCCTACGAATGCTCCACTCGAAATACAACCAGAGGACCAGAACATCCCGGAACAAAAGATGATCAGAATCCTCGGCATGTGGCTGCAAGGAAGCCGGAAGTGCAGTCATACACTCAGCCTGCTAAGCAAAGCGGCAGGACAAGTAGGCCGGATGATCAGCAGAGTAGCGCACAAAAGGTATGGCATGAAGGAGGATATACTCAGGCTAGTCAACAGCCTAATGGTTAGCCGAGTAACATATTCATTACCGTACCATGTGACTATCAAAGCAGAGAAGGAGAAAGCGGAGACTATACTCCGGAAGGCACACAAAACAGCTCTTCATCTCCCAAGAAATACATCCAACTACAAGCTCATGCAACTCGGAATCAGCAACACCTTCGAAGAATTAAGAGGATGCCAGCTCAAGGCACAAATACGAAGACTTAGCAACACAACGACTGGAAGGGCGCTCCTGACAAAGGTAGATCGGGAAATAGAAAAGCCACAAAATAGCAGGGCCACAATACCAGACCCGCTAAGAAAGAAGCTATGCATACAACCTATCCCCCGAAACTTGGATCCAAACCTCCATGCTAACAGGAGCCAGGTTAGGGCAGAATTTTATGAGAGGAACAAGGGGCATCGGGACAACACAGTCTACACTTATGCCTCCCTATACCCCCAAACACACAAAAATAGCGCGGTAGCAGTAGTTGTAAATTACCACGGAGAACACATCACAAGCCTCACAGCCGAAGTATCTAACATAACGGAGGCAGAGGAGATTGCTGTCGCCCTGGCAGCGAATGAAGGATATAGGACAGGGAGGTCCCTTAACATCTTAACGGATTCACAGGAGGCGTGCCGGAACTATACTAGAGGCAGAATTAGCAGCACGGCACTCAAGATCCTCAGTAGAGCTCTGCTCTCTGAGGGGCGACCAATACACAACATAATCCGGATACCGAGTCACGCAGGGTTCAGGGGCAACGAAGGGGCAGACAACCTAGCTCGAGGAATGACCAGCCCAGCAGGAACGTCATTAACCCCGGAGGGGCCCCAGAATAATTGCGGGGACAGCTATTCGCAAATATTAAACCTAAATAAGGGGCTAAGATTCCAATACCCCCCACCACATAAAGCATTATCCAAGGAGGAAGCCACAGGATGGCGAAGACTGCAAACAGGCTCCTTCCCAAACTTATACATATTAAACAAGATGTTCCCCACACAGTTTAGCGCCAACTGTCCATGGTGCGGAGCAAAACCAACAGTATATCATGACACATGGGAGTGCGGAAGAAATCAAGCATTCCGCAAACACAAAACACCAAGTGCGGAGCAATGGGAGAGCCGGCTCACCAGCTGCGAGCTAGGGGTCCAAAGGGCCCTCATAGCACATGCAAGCGAGGTGGCCCGACTCAGTGGAGCCCTGGACTAGGGGCCCACCCACGGCCAAGCAGGACCCAAGCTTCAAGACGAAGACTTCGTCCTCTACCGCTACTACTTCCTAAAGGAACCAATAAAGTTTTTCATTCATTCCCTTATAGTGCGGTTAGGGTATTCACTGATATATGTGAGTCAGGCGTCGCTTCCTTTCTTTAAAACCAATTTTCATTTCATTTTCCTTGCTTTGTGGCGCGGTTTGTGTGTCCACCCAAATATGCTGTGCGACAGGCGTTAGTTCCTTTCCTTAAATTGTCCTACGGGCCTGGCGTCGCACCGAACGGACGATGACGTTGCGTGGGACCTTTGACGACGCTTTATTTAGCTGTTTCTCGTTATTTGATATTTATTTAATTTTTCATTTTTGCAGCGAAGCAGTATACGAAATACGGCCGTCCACCTAAATTTTGGTGTCGTCGCCAAACCCAGGAGTGGAAAAGCACCAAGATATGTGTTTGAGACAGGCGTCGTCTCCTTTCATTAAAACCAATTTCCCGTTCATATATATGCTCGTCGCAATATGCTTGCGGCCTATAGGGCGCTGGGCATACTACCAGACTCCCTCAAGACGCTATTGTGGCCGCAGGGCAGGGCGCGCACTCGTGAGCGAACCTTGGTGAGCCTCTGTGCATTCTTCGAACAGACAGGCTTGAAGTCCCGTCTGTTCTCCGCCAGGTAGTTACACGCAGTGACAGAACGCTCCGCAAGTTCTACCTTAAACTATTAATAACTGGACGCCCCACTCCATTGTAGCCAACAGAGTGCTGTGCACGTGTGTTTTTATTCCTGCAACGTGAACTAATCACGCGCGTAATTTGGACACATTTGTGAATGTGTAAATAGTGTGTATATATTACTTCTCCCCCCATCCTCACTTCCTGTCTTCTACCTCTTTCATTTCATTTCTACATTCTGCCTGCTAATCTTCCTTTCCGCTGCCCCAGCTCAGGTCAGGATTAGATACCCGCCACCACACAAAGCTCTGACAAGGGAGGAGGCCACTGCTTGGCGCAGATTGCAAACGAACTCCTTCCCCAATTTATATATACTAAGCAAAATGTACTCATCACAATACAGAGACACCTGTCCGTGGTGCGGAGCCATACCCACACTCTACCACATCACATGGGAATGCGAACGTAACGAGGCATTTCACAAACACAAACACCCGAGTGCGGAGCAATGGGAGAGCCGTCTCACCAGCAGCGAGCTCACGGCCCAGAGGGCCATTATAGAGCACGCGACCGGTGCAGCACGACTCAGTGGAGCCTTGGAATAGGGGCCCACCCTTGCTGAAAGAAGACTCTAGTCGCCGGCGCAAGCACGAAGACGACGGAGCCTTCGATCCGCGAATCCCTTTGGAAATCAATAATTGTTTTCACTCACTCCTTCCCTTTTACTGTTATTCTAATAAAAAACCACTACCACCACTAGTTCATATTCCTTCCCTTAAAGCGCGGTTTGGGTGTTCACCAATATTCGTGTGACAGGCGTCATTTCCTTTCCATGCAACCGGCTGTGGGTGTCAAATTATACTGTGTGATGTCAGTGCACGTTAAAGAACACCAGGGGGCCTATTCTCGACACGCATGGCCGCCGTTCGGCGCCATATTGTCTCTCTGATTGGCTCATAGGGCGATCACGTGCAAGTCACGAGTTTCAAATTTGTGGCGTGAAACCGTCAGGCTTCGAAATCGCTTTCTGCTGTGACGTCAAAATGACGTGTCCTTGAAGACTGATTTTTAGCACAGGTATACTTGGTGCCAGGTTGGTAAATTTAAGTGTCTGTAGAGGGGATCCGAAGCTACAGCTGGCAGGAAAGAAAGCACTTGACTCGTTTTAGCAATTTTGAGAAAAAAAAAACTTCGTAGTGTGAAGGGTTGCCTCCTAGAATGTGATTGGCTGGGAGAATGTCACGAGAATCACGTGATACGCAAGCATAATTCAATGAAGTCAAAAGGACGTTTCGCGACGCAAGGAAATGCTGCCATTGCTGAAAAATACCACATTTGGCCGCCGTATTTTGGGACGGCCGCAAGATGGTTGAATTATGGTGGACATAGTCGAATTATGACCACACTGATTTATACGGCTGTTAGCTCCCCGTAGATTGGTAGGCCCTTAATTGAAGTAATAAAATGTTCAGAAACATGGTTGTTTTGAATGTAGGAGCATTGAAACGGCGTTATAGTGGTTCCTCTTAATTAAGCAACCTTTTAGAGCATTAATTATCACACGTTATTTTACACCCGCGTGAGGACTAACTGCTCTCCCGTTTCAAACGCTTCTCTCATGCTAAGAAATTATCGGTCCGCGCGGTCGCGGTTGCTACAACGCGGATGCAGTGCTCTAGAACCCAAGCTCTAGAACCCAAGGTTCTAGAGCACTGTAGCGCGGATATGGCGGCGTCCGTAGGTGTCGTTCGTTGGCACGCGCTGCGAGAAGCGAGGCATTCGTGAGTGCGCCTCAGTGTTTTCGAAGGACTGCACGGTTCGTGAGTTTGACGGCCTGGCCAGAGATATATGGTGTGGTGGCTGTGCAAGAAGCTTTGCGGCAAGAGGCAGCGCGTGAGTACCTTGGTCTGCCTTAAACATGGGATTGTAGGTGCTCCGGCCGTTACTCTGATCCTGTGTGTTTCAAGGCGCGATCGGTAGCTGTGAACGTCTGGACACCAATTAGTCCAGTGTTTTCCTCTATTTACACGCTGTCGCTGACCTGATATTCAACTACGTGAGTGATGAGAGGGTGGCACAAAAGGTTGTCTGCCGGCTGAGCAACATGCTTCCAGAATGTGTTCGGCTTGTCTGCGGGACTGTGCTCATCAGTGCATCATCTATGTGCATAAGTTGTGTGCATTAGTGTCTGTGTGCATAAGAGCAGTTTCTGAAGACAGCGGTGTCAGCAAGATAGCGTACATGTGCCGGGTACATCGTCTCGAACATCGATGAGGTAAGGGAAACAGCAACGAAAAATTGCTGTTGACATTCTTCAGATGGCTGCATGCACGGTTATTCATATTGATGGCTGGTAGCTTTCTTCGGATGTGTCATAACAAGTCCCTTATGTTCCTACCCTTTTTTGATCACTTGCTAAAAGCTATGAATCACATGGCACATTTATGAGTAGCCTATTAAGAGAAGAAGCCTTGTGCAAATAAAAACAGCATTTCAAAATAGTCTAGTCTGTAAAGCAAAACACACGAGTTTTCAGATTACCACAATATGCGGATGTGGGTGGCTCGTAGGGCGTCTGCATGTCTATGGTTTTCTTTCGTTGCACACAAACACAATGGCTTGGCATCTGCCTTTTGATAAATGCAGTTGCAAAAGCATTCGTGTAGTGAGATATTAATGCAGCTAGATACTCTGAGGTAAAGTTAACCTTGGGCCTTCCCCTAAAAGGTGCCTTGTAGCAGTTGCCTTCACTGCAACACAACAAAATGAATATGTAATAATTATTTATACCCATCAGTCTGGCCGTAGTCAAGCCGTTTTCACAGTTCTGTTTTACTTCCTCCATCATTTTGATAGAGATGACCAATAAAATATAACTGTTACAAAAGCAGTTTATTTGAGTAGTAGTTAGTCATACGTGAAATTTTAGTTTGGTGATTGCAGCCCTGTGATGTCACGTATTTGAAAGTCTTTTCTCTTGTGTGTATGAAACTTGCATTGAACTCAATCTCACGCACAAAAGACAGTGTTGATTGCCTTCCAGGTGACATGTGTATATTGTGCCTCTTCGATGCATAATTCCTATCCTAGGAAGTCATGTGCTGGGGAATGCTGCTTCAAGGTTCAACATCGTCCACCTCTCAGCTAGAGTGCTATTCAAGCAAAGAATCATTCTTTGGAAGGGTTGCATTGGATGGCTTCACAGGTGTCAAGTGCTGTACATATGGAACAAGATTCTTTTCAAAGGCGATACCAACTTGCACTGTGCGACACATTGCATGCATACGCACTTAGCTACAGGACTCACTGCCATAGCTTTCACATGTAGTCATGCTATGATCAGCCTATGTGAACATTTTTTATGCTTCAAGTTTCATTGCACACAGCAAGAAAGCTGTTCAAGTCTATGATTTTTGTGCTGCTCTTTAAACAGGACCAAATTTTACTTTCAGTTTGTCACTAGAGTGTGTAATAACAGATGCGTTTGATGTGTAGACTAGGCTTTACTCTAGTGCTGCAGTTATTCACGTGACAGGAAGCGTCCAAGGAACTTTTCTCATACCATCTGCAAATTGGCCGAATGTGTGCCTAAACACATGTTTTAACGCTACTGAACAGTTGCTAAATCTTGATGTACTGAATTGCTGTGTGCACTCTTTACGCAGAATGTGCATGTTGGTGCTTTAGTGCAGTGGAACAGAGGAAGTCACGAAAATGTTTTTCTCCTGCCAGCAGAGCTTTGAACCAGTGCTTCTCTTTGATTTCTGTTAAAAGTTTGTGATCCATGACATTATTACTGCTTCACTGAAATTTCTTGACATTCACAAAACATGGGGATGTGTATGCAGTCATTTATCACACCTTGCTCAGGGCGCAGTCTGATTTTGTAGGCAACTGTTCGTCCGATGGGAGGTCCCTAATGTGTCATTTGTGTGTGCTCACACAGCAAAGTAAGATTTGTCTCCTGACATTTCTTTGCCTCTGTGTCTGTTTTCTACTGTTGCTTTTAAATGCTATGTGTAGTGATACAGCAATCCACTAGTTTTCCTGTGAGCAAAAAGTGAGGCAACTCTCTCATGTTTTCCATCTGCCAAGCTTGTATGAATGAAAGACAAGGCGGCTGTCTGCTGGTTCGACCAGTTTCGCTGTGTAAGGCCCTGCTTTTACCAGCCTTGTTACTGGCACTTTGGTACTTGGCTGCTGCTAATGCTGTTAGGCGAATTTGCCAAACATTCCAGACAATCTGTTCACCATATGTTTCTTTGGTATCACTGGGGCATCACTGGACGCATTCCTATTTTTTTATTCAACACAGGAATCTGCTGGATTTGGCACTTCGTGAAATGGACATTATCAAGGCGCACATATACCGCATCACCCTTCTTTCACACATTGCAACTTGTCTTGTTACCGGAGAAAAATGCCTCTGTGACCCTGAAGTGTGCGGGAGTTTACCACTTTTGCTGTGTGGCAGCAGCAGTCGGCTCATTACTGTCATTGCCATCACATGTCCTGCAGCAGTCATGAAATCTTGTGTATCAAAAACAAATGTGTTTGTTGTGATACTTAGCAGAAAGGAAGTTTGTTCTACAGCTGACTTGCTTCGAAATTTTGCTTGAGCTTTAAAAGAAACTGGCCGCAAAGCATTTATTTTTTCTAGAACAAGCTAATATTTCAGAGGGCTCAAATTATGTGCAATATATTTTCCAGTGCACTCAATTTCCACTAACATATTGCAGTTTTCTCTGCCTTTGTATTACAGCTGATTTGTTCAGTCAATAAAATGCACCAGTTTCACTTACATCTATCCTGATCACCAGTTTACCGTCTACTTTACCCAGTACTCAGGCCTTCCCTTGCGATTAACTGTGTCAGTGCCACCAATGTCTAATCCCACCTCTGTGTAAAGTTATCTGTGCATGCGTGGCTATGCTGATGTTCGGCAAAAAAAGATGCAAATGATTAAATGCACGAGAAAATTGCATTCAACCCTTTATGGCACTGTGTACACAACAGCGTACATTGCGAACTCATTTTTCTCGAGGTTTGCTTTAATTGTCACTGATTTGTTTAATTCAATCCAATTTAGCATCCATCGTCCTCTAAATAGGGTGCTTTTTATGGTTGCAGCACATATTTTTCTGGCAGAATAAAACAGCATAGCAACTGCTCCAGTATGTATGTTTGTAAACAATACCTAGATCAAAAATTGGAATGCTTGTTCTGCTTCGTATTTGGAATTTCTGTTTTGGTTTTTAATAGTGCGCCAGCTGTCTTCAATTGTAATGATTTGCAGGGTTATAATCAAAAGTCTTCAGGCCACATGGTCTTCTTTTGATCCCCGAAGTGCAACACTCAGTGCTCTTGAAGCTTAAAGGGCCTTGAAAGGCTAAAACAAGGCTTTTCCTCACCTTGCAGAATTTTACAGCATAGTTGGTGCCTTGAATACCCCACTACACAGCTAAAAAGTGAACCCTGTTGCGTGAAGTCTTCACGTAGGGGTGTACATGCACGGTATCGTTGCAATTCCTACTGCTGACTTCTCCTTTTAGCTGTGTATTGTATGGTCCTGTGAGGATAATTTATGTCGTGTTGAACAATCTCCTGTGGTTTATTAATTATCATGAATACATCCTACGTGGTCCACACATTAAAAAAACCTACCGGAAGCCAGTGGCTACCGTCGCTGGCTAGATAGCTTATTGTGCATCCTGGAGACCTTTATCTTAATAGTACCCTAACCAGAACACTACCGCTGTCTGTATTGGTGCCTCCCATATGTTGTCTTGTGGGCGACAACAACATTGAATGTCTTGCCTATTTTCTGTCTAATCTTATGCTTTTGTTTTTCCTTCCATGTTCCTGCCTCTATTGCTACAATAGCTGGCTGTATTAAATTCGAAAAAGCCGTTACCAATTTTATGTGTCCCCCACTGTTCTTTGTATGCCTACGGGCCTTCAGAGTATGGAAATAAATTAATTTCCTCCTTGTCTGTAGTGCTATTAACTTTACTGTCATGTGTTTTCTTCTTCAGCTCTTCAGCTTATGGTGCCACTTAGTTGTCTCTTTAAACACTGCGCGCAAGACCAACTTGAATGCTTGGCCCCAAAACACATGTTCGGGATTTGTGTGACGTGTACTAGGTAATGAGTGTGCGGACATGAACATTAAATTAAGTTTCTTGCATCACACAAATAAAGCTGCCGCGGTGGCTCAGTGGTTATGGTGGTTGACTGCTCACCCGAAAGACGCAGGTTCAATCCCGGCCGCAGCGGTAGAAGCCCGTGTACTGTGCGATGCCAGTTCACGGCAAAAAACCCGAGGGGGTCGAATTTATCGAGAGCTCTCTACTACAGCATCTCTCATAGCTTGAGTCGCTTTGAGATCATAAACCCCATAAAACCAAGCAAATAAAGCAAGTATCTTGCACAGTGCATGCGTCTTACCGTAATATGGTGTCACCACCGATATTTACTCTCTACATCTATGTTCCTCCCCGGCCCCTTTGTGGAATAACAGGTGAAAGATCTTTTCCTTATCCGACCTCTCCACCTTTTCTGGCATATATCTTTCTCTCTTACAACGAAGCTTGCTTTACTGTACTTGATCAGGCATCTAAAGGAGCTGCTTGATTTTATGGTAGTTGCATAACTGTTATTCTACAACGAAGAAACTTCAAGACGCTGCCTGACTCGTGTTGCTTGTGTGGACAGCAAGGAAGGTGAGGCGGCCTGTAAGTGCTCAAGAAAATAATTTTGGCCCACCCCACAGAGTGTTGTGCGCACTGCATCGCACATATAGTGTAGCTGCTTCTGTGTGGTGGTCGTAAGTGTTACGCATTCACTTGAACAAGTTGAAAAAATTTGCCTTTCTAGGAAGGGAGAAGCAAGCAAATTTGCTGACAGCATTTGTCATTTTTATGAAGAAATATATGTGCCACTTACATCACAAAAGTGCATGCGTGCAGGCTTACGAAGCAAAATATGAGTACATCACTGAATTTTGTGAGGTTACGCTTTATTCAAATTATGTTGTGCGTGTGTGTTTGAGGGGGGAGGGGGGCGTTCGCATTGTTTTATGTTGTTTTTTATTAATGCCAGAAAAGAATTTTTTCCCCGGCTTTGCACATTTAAGTTGATAATAAGGGATGCGCACTCAGTGCGTTCTCCTTGACGAGATTTACTCCGATATTCGGCGCTTTGCAGTTTCGTTTCGTTCGCGGGTGCATGCAAACTTGACTAACAACAGAGTCTGGTGCAACGCGTTGCATAAAATGTACACACCGGCTTGCCTTGCCAAGCATGCATTTCAGCAATAAACACATCTTGGAGGCCTTCCAAGCGCACATAGATACAACTCCGCTGCACACCGCTCTCTGTTAAAGCCGATACGTAGCGATTAAAAGCTTTAGCACCCTTGCTGACATGACGGTAGCTGACGCGGCGCCTAGGAAACAGTGGGTTTCCGCAGAGTTTACAACGCTAAAAAGTATGCGAGCGTTGTCCTCGGGCAGGGAATGCTGGCCTGCGCGGATTTAGGTGCCGCTTCGGGCGCCTTTTCAGCAATGGCGCGCCAACACTCTAAAAATATAGCTCTCGTTGCTTCCTTTCCTGTCCCGGACGAGATGACTTTTCCTCCAGAAAACTGCCTTAGTCTCAGTTCCTGCATTCAACTTTGGCTAGTAAGCGAATGTGCGGAGCTGTCGTAGATCGTTATGAGGAGCAATTCCACGAAGGCATCATGCCGGCCAAAGCTTTCACTTTCCGCTCCCATTCGGCACGTACGGCACGGAATACCATTCGGCCCGGAATACCCTGGCCCCCTTCCTGATGTTCGCCAGCTTTTCTGCGCAACAGTACGCACACGTGTGACGCCATCAGTTCACCTCGACTGAAAAGTCGTCTAGGCTGTGCCCTCGCTCGCAACGCCGCATCGAACTCGATGAATCCTTTGACAACCGAGGTGCGAGTTTTTCGCACTGAGTAGCCTAAGTCGGTCCTTAGCTGCTGCCGGGCATCCGACATTATACGCAAGAGGTCGCAAGATATTTCACTCCTTCGCACTGCCCCTCGACGCGTATGCACCGAAAATTGCAACGCAGAAGCTCAGCGCAAGCTCCCGGAGCGGCGTTCTGTTTCGTACTTGGCGCCAATAGTAGCAGACGATGGCATTTATTTCTAGATCAATTTTTACTTTTTTTCTCTCTCTCACGTAATCAGATTCTGTGGGTACGTATCCTGGCACCGCCTTGATAGTTACGTCACGCCTACGTCACAATTTGAACAAAATAGCGAATTGTCGAGAATAGGCCCCAAGGTGGTCGAAATTTCCGGAGCCCTTCTATACGGCGTCTCTCATTTAAGTTGATAATAAGGGATGCGCACTCAGTGCGTTCTCCTTGACGAGATTTACTCCGATATTCGGCGCTTTGCACTTTCGTTTCGTTCGCGGGTGCATGCAAACTTGACTAACAACAGAGTCTGGTGCAACGCGTTGCATAAAATGTACACACCGGCTTGCCTTGCCAAGCATGCATTTCAGCACTAAACACATCTTGGAGGCCTTCCAAGCGCACATAGATACAACTCCGCTGCACACCGCTCTCTGTTAAAGCCGATACGCCTGAGTCGCTTTAGGACTTTAAACTCTCATCAAACAAAACCGAATACTTCCCTCGAAAATTGTTTTTTGGAGAAAGGAAATGGCGCTGTATCAGTCTCACATAACGGTGGACACCTGAACCACGTCTTAAGGGAAGGGATAAAGGAGGGAGTGAAAGACGAGGCGCCATAGTGGAGGCAAAAAAAAAGCTTTCCCTGTAAATTGGATTTTGGGGGAGGGAAGCGGCGCAGTGTGTCTTGCATCTTGGCGGACAACCGAACCGGACTGTAAGGAAATAAAAAATCAAATAAAAACAAGCTAAAACATTTAAAGAGCATCGTTGTCAGGAGCGCACGAAGCGCCATCATCCATTTGGCGCGACGCCAGGCCCGTAGGATAATTTACGGAAAGGAAATTACTCCTGTCGCACATATCTAGGTGGACAACCAAACTGCCCCGTAAGGCAAGGAAAATGACATGAAAATTGGATTTAAGGAAAGGAATTGACGCCTGACTAACATATCTCAGTGGACACTCAAACCACGCTGTAAGGGAACGAATATTTTTGACGCGCTGTGCCGACAATTATAACTGCGTGTTCCGGTAAACATTAGGCTTTTTTAAAACTATGGGTTGGCAGTTGCTTCGAAAGGGGTTGACGTCATTCGATGCTCACGTGTGACGTGCAAACCGCATAATGTAATATAGCGGCGCCTGCAAACAATGCGAAGGACATTCCTTCTCCGCGCGTATGTTTCCCGGTAAAGATTACGGTTGCGTTGTCGTGTGGTTGTGGTAAGCAAAAGACGTCATGCTAAAAATTGAATGAGAGAGAGACTCTTTAATGAAGAAACAGAGAATTTAGCCGGCGTTTCAATATCACTGGCATGCTACTCTGCGTAGGGAGGGGAATTTGGGAGATAAAGAAGTTTAGAAGAAAAGAAAAAAAAACGAAAATAAATGCAGCCATGAAATGGGTACTAAGGATGCAGTGGCGAGTATTGATGTAACCTATGGAATGATGGAGTGCATAGTCCGACGAATGGGCTGACGAAGTTCACTGCAAGAAGAATGCATGAAGGTAACCTGCAAGTGAATTTAGAGCTTATCGAGATGTACAATGTCTTTTAAATATGTAAAAAGAAAGTTCATTGCCTAAAACTTTGTCCATTGTTAGGGGCACTGGGCAGAGCTTCTGCATGCAATATTCATAGTACGCACGCTCGTTAGCATACGCAGGGCACTCAAGCAGGATATGTTCCACAGTTTCTATCGAAGCACAGTTGTCACAATGCGGACTGTTCATTTGACAAAACGGTATCGCAGGCCATTTGTATATGCAGCATTCAGACGAAGTCGGTGATAAAGTGTTTCGAGTTGTCGAGGAATTCTGGGTGAGAGTCTTGATCTAAGATGTGGGTCGATTGAGTGAAGAAATTGGTACTGATGTGACGGCAAACTCCAAAGCCGATACGTTTCTTCGTACGCAAAACTTTTAGCCATTTGGGACGCAGCAGATTTCGTGAGAAAACTTCGAATGTATCTCTGATGTTGATGGCCCTTACAGGCCGCTTCATCTGCTTGTTCATTAGCCATAATGCCACAGTGAGCAGGTACACACTGAAATGTTATGCAGTGGCCTGCGGCAATAGCTAAATGATGGGTATACCCAATGTCCAGGGAAACTGGCTGGTGATTCGTTTTCTTCAGCAGGTTGGCCAGGATCTGCAGAGATGCTTTTGAATCGGTGAAGATGACCCAACGGCCGGCGGTTCGGCGCAGGATGTAAGAAACAGCTTTTTTCTTTAGTAGTTGAACCATCGGTGAAGATATGGGTGTGCTGCGTATATTCTTCGATTAAGTAGGAGAGAGTAGCTTGCAGAAGTGCTGCCTGTGGCATGCGGCTCTTTGCATTCACACCTGGAACAGACTTCTTCACCTTTAGAGGAGAGAGTGTCCATGGAGGAAAGGCCAGAGGTAGTAGTTTCTGAGGCTGATTAATAGTAGGAAGGGGCAGGAGCTGCATTGCCTGGCCAAAGCTAGAGTTGCTGTGAGTTAGGTGGACACGGTGTAGGATGTGCTTCTTCCCTTTCAGGACATGGCGGAGATGGGTACGCATAGTTTCCTGGGCGGCAATTACCTCTAGTGGGAGACATCCTGCCTCCGCTACTGTTCCTGATGCAGATGAACCCTTTGGGAGGCCAAGACATTTTCGCAGGCAGTTGTTCCGTGCGGCATTGAGAGTCTTATTGCTTGATGTAGATAATCTTTGAAGCACTGGTAGACAGTGTGATAAAGATGAAGTGTGGCAAGTGCGCTGCACGCACTCGCGCGCATGGGGGAGAGAAGACGACGAAGTAGGAGGATACAGATCGGCTCGACCGTATGCTACGTGTACTGTTTTATTGCTAATTATCATTACTACGATACAACATATTTTGACGACGAGGATGCTGTTGTGATTCGGGACCTTCACGTGGCCTGCTCACCATCCGTCATGAGCTTTTCTGGGCTTCAGCCACCACCACCCTTCCTGCCGACTCCTGGTCGTCCTGCCCTTCCATGGGAGCAATGGGAGCTGGCGTTCCGGAATTACATGCTGGCCTCTGGTGCCTCTACTCTGGGCGCGGACAGGCGGAAGGCCATCCTGCTGAATTGCCTCGGACTGGAATGTCAGCGCATTTTTTATACATTGGCGCCGCCGTCGTCCACTCTAGCGCCTACAGCTGCGGCTTCGCACTCCGGTGACGAGGCGCCCCGCCTTGACGAATTTGATGCGGCGATATCCATCCTGTCGGAGCGTTACAAATCGTCCGTGAATGTAATCGCACCACGTCATCGCTTTCGCCGTCGAGTTCAGGCGCCAGGAGAGACAACCGATGAGTACGTCGCTGTCCTTCGCAGCATTGTCGGCGACTGCGGGTTTGGGACCATGGCGGACGATATGATCAGGGACCAGCTGGTGGAGAAGACCTCGAGTTGCCATCTGCGTGAGCGCCTACTCATGGAAGGCTCCTCCTTGACTCTGTCGCGCGCCATGCTCCTTGCTCGACAGTGTGAGCAAGCTTCCCGGGAAGCCAGGGAATTGGCTGAGGAAGACGCTCCAGTACATCGTGTGAGATGTGAGCGTGGATCGAGACAAACACCACCTCGGGCCCATTGCTGCAAGTGCCAAAGTCAACCATCACAACCTGCTGCTGCAATACCAGAGCGCATGTGCTACCGCTGCGGTTCTACAACTCACCTAGCGAACAACCCTGCATGCCGAGCCCGCAACCGCAAGTGTCGTCGGTGCGGCAAGGTGGGCCATTTGGACTCTCTCTGCAAGTCGTCCGACCGTCCTGTTCAAGTTCCGCAAGTTGCAGATACTGCTGACACATCGTCGATGCCGGATGGCTCCAGCAGGGCGTCTATTCTCAATGTTGAAAGTCAAAAACACGGAATTTTCGCCTCAGTCCTGATTGAAGGCAAGTTCATCCGC
Organism: Amblyomma americanum; assembly: GCF_052857255.1. NCBI lineage: Eukaryota > Metazoa > Arthropoda > Arachnida > Ixodida > Ixodidae > Amblyomma > Amblyomma americanum. Next base: position 119,837,552 of record NC_135502.1, on the reverse strand, counting down.
TTCCTGATTGACACCGGCTCATCTGTGTCAATTATTTCTGAAGATCTATACCACCGATTCTTCGCTAAATGTTTCCCGCTTAAATCAACTGCAGTTCAACTATTGGACTATTCTAAGTCTCGGATTATAGTACAAGGGTGTTTTGTTGCCACAGCAAAGTTCCACGACCGTATCGCCTGCATCCTGTTGTACGTTGTCTCGGGAGGCACAACGCTGCTGGGCCTGGATTCCATTGCCACTCTACAAATGAAGATCAAAGGTGCATCGTTGGAATGTCTTTCCATGACACCTGATACGCCTCTGTTACCTCCTGAGCTACGTCCACACTTCGAACATCTCTTCTCCAAGGAACTCGGAGTTGCTCGTGGCTACGTGCACAAAGTCAGAGTGCAGGATTCCGTTTCTCCTGTTGCTTGCAAGTTCCGACGGCTGCCGTTTGCCATTCGTCAGCAGGTGTCCGAGGAACTCCAGAAGCTTGAAGCTCAAGACATCATTGAACGGGTCGACGCTTCCAAGTGGATTTCACCCATAGTCGTGGCTCGGAAAAAAGATGGCTCCATCCGAATGTGCCTCGATTTGCGTGAGCCGAACAAGGCTATTAGGGTCGACAGTTTTCCTTTGCCTCAAACGGAAGAACTTCTACATTGCTTGGCCGGGTCACAGCGTTTTTCGAAGTTGGACCTTGCCTCGGCTTACCATCAAGTACCACTTAGCCCTGAGAGTCGGGAATTGACCACATTCATTACCCATGATGGCCTCTTCCGCTTCAAGCGAGTGTGTTTCGGCCTTGCTTCGGCGCCTTCGGCTTTTCAGAAGATGATGCACTTAATTTTAAAAGGGTGCAAAGGTGTCCTCTTCTACATCGACGACATCATAGTCCATGGCACCTCCCGACAGGAGCACCTGACCAACCTTCGTGCTGTTCTCGAGCGCCTGTCCCAAGCCGGACTCAAGCTCAACCACAAATGTGTCTTCGACGTTCCGAAGCTCTTTCTTGGGGCATGTTGTCAGCGGTGAAGGACTGTTTCCGCTTTCTTCTGCCATCGAGGCGATTACGAAGGCTCCGACTCCATCTAACATCAGCGAGCTTCGCTCCCTCCTTGGACTTGCGGGTTTCTACTCCAAGTTTATCCCGCATTACTCCGACGTCGTTGAGCCTATGCGCGCCCTACTTCGAGGCAGCGACTCTGCCTTCACTTGGACTGCTGCTGCGGATTCAAGCTTCAAACTACTGAAGTCCATGTTGACGTCATGTGAGGTGTTGCATTTTTTTTATCCTGCCCTTCCCGTGGTCGTAACGACTGACGCTTCCGGATATGGCCTTGGGGCAGTTCTTCAGCAAGACAACGGCCATTCCCTGCAAACTGCTGCGTTTGCCTCCCGTACCTTGACACCCCAAGAAAGAAAGTACTCTGCTGGTGAACGTGAGGCCCTAGCTTGCGTTTGGGCGTGCGAACGGTGGCACGTGTATTTGTGGGGCCGGCCTTTTGTTCTACGCACCGACCACAGTGCATTTGTCATTTTGCTGTCGACGAAAGGAACGGGCCATCGGCCGTTGCGCATTTCACGTTGGTCGGCTCGCCTGTTGTGCTACAACTACACTGTAGAGTACCGCAAAGGCAATGACAACTCTGTTGCGGATGCTCTGTCTCGCCTTCCCTTACCGACCACATCGTGCAGTGAGCCCAGTGAGTTCGACGCCAGTGACGACGACTTCGTCTGCCTGCTATCGCCAGCCGTGACTCTACAAGAGCTTCAAGAGGCAACCATCAGCGACGCGGCAGTTGCTCAAGCCATTCAGTTTACATCGGCGACATGGCCGGACAAGAAATCCCTACCGGAGAACCTTAGGCCACACTATCTCCTGCGCTCGGAGCTGTCCGCCGTGCAAGGCGTCTTGTACCGAGGTGACAGGCTCGTCCTTCCCGAAAGTTTGCGACGACGCCTCATGGACATCGCGCACGAGTCACACCCCGGGATCAGCCGCACGAAAAGTCGACTGCGAGAGCTCTACTGGTGGCCGCGAATGGACGAGCACGTCGAAGAAATGGTACGGACATGCGTCGTGTGCCAGTCCTGTGACAAATCGGCTCGTCCGGTGGCAGCTCCTCTGCAACCTGTCGCCTTCCCAGAGAAACCTTGGGATAAGGTTGCCATTGATATCGTGGGGCCTTTCGACCAAGCTCCCAGTGGCTGCTGCTTCGCGATTACTCTCATGGATTATTACAGTAAGTGGCCAGAAGTTGTCTTCGCTGATGCCATCACAACTCAAACCGTTCAAGAATTCCTGCTTGGCCTCTTCGCTCGTGAGGGTTACCCTCAAGAGATTGTCTCTGACCACGGACCTCAATTTTCATCAATGGTCATGCAAACTTTCCTCCGCGAACGGGGGATAAGGCCATTGCTACTCTTCAGTGTACCATCCCCAAGCTAATGGACTTGTTGAACGATTCAATCGGGTGCTTAAGTCCTACATTCAGCTAGCTCTGTGCGAGCGACGCGACCTACGTACAGCGATTGTGGACTACCTCGGTGTCTACCGCTGTACGCCCCATGCCAAGACAGGAATTGCACCAGCTGTCCTACTTCATGGCCGGTTGCCCCGCACAAGACTTAACGTCGTAGGACTGCCGGATCAGTCCTTCTCAATGGATCCGACAAAAGCGCTTAAGCTTTTGCGGCAGAGGCTTGACGAGAAACAAGCGCAATACAAGCTTTATGCGGACCAGCGGAGTGGCGCCCAGTGTCGTGACTTTCAGATTGGCCAGTACGTGCGTGTCCGCAAACCAAATGTGCGAGGCAAACTGTCAGCTCGGTTTTCGGAGCCTCGGAAGGTTGTGGAGCAGCGTGGACCTGCATCTTATCTGCTGGATGATGGGCGAGTGTAGCACTCGTCCAAGTTTTCTGCGGTTCGCCCAGAATAGTTCAGCAGCAACTGTCCTCCTCAGCTCCAGCGGCCCTTTTCGCTGATATTTCGCCGCCTATCGACGGCAACCGAATGCCGCCGCCCAGTCCACAGTCCGGAACCGTGGTCCAGGGTCCTTCTTCGGACGCGCCTTCAATCCATATGATGCCAGCCGTTCCGCCCGCTCCGGAATCGGCAGCAGCTCCTCAACCCTCGTGTAGTAAATCCACAGCGGCAACTGCGGCTTCACCTCCTGCGGCGCCGCGCCGAAGTACTCGCAAAAAGAAGCGGCCCGCATGGTTCAAAGACTATGACATCCCCTAGACATTTTGTTTTTTTAAATGCGGCGGAAATGTGATAAAGATGAAGTGTGGCAAGTGCGCTGCACGCACTCGCGCGCATGGGGGGAGGGAAGACGACGAAGTAGGAGGATACAGATCGGCTCGACCGTATGCTACGTGTACTGTTTGATTGCTAATTATCATTACTACGATACAAGAGACAGTAGCGCAAGGTTGCTTCAACGTAGGCTTTTTCAAGCAGAAGCATTGATCGGCAGTTGCTACCCCACGCCCCGAATACCTCGACAATTGCGTGCCAGTGGCTGCGTTACCGCGACACTTTGTTTAGAGCGTTTGAAGTCCGAAATCGACTCAGGGTACGGGAGACGTCATAGTGAAGGTCTCCGGAAATTTCGTCCACATGGGGTTCTTTAACGTGTACTTTCGCCTCCATCGAAATTCGACCGCCGCGGTTTGGATCAAAGCCGCGTCTTTCGGGTCAAAAGCCGAGCGACGTAACCACCGCGGCGGTGTTTTGTTGAGCGCCTTCTTCCCTGGCCAGGCCGAGTAAGCGCCACTTGCCTTGTGGGTGGATAGAAGAAGGATGCCTGAAGAACCAGGGACCTCGAATCTGTTGAACGAACCCGGGATTTAGCAGCCGGACTGCAGTGTGGGCGCTTTCGGCAAGGTTGCTCTACGTGGTGTGCGCTGGGTTTTGAAGACGTCATGCGAAAGACGTCTGAAGATAGCGTGCGGAAGGGACAAAACCAGCCTCCTCTGTTCCCACCATAGTTGTGGGCAAGCATTAGGTGGTCGTAGCGTCTGCTATTCAAGGCCTTTCTGCTGCTAATGGCAATTAGCTAACGCTGATAGAAGCGCTAAGCCCCTCTGCTTACCTCCACAAAATTGTTTACTTTGTCAAGCTGTCCCAATTCAGTCATCTTTACGTTATGCCTGGTCCTATTCTGTGCCATCTCTTGTTTTAGAATCAGGTCATTTTAGAAAGTAGGTGAAAAGATCACCCTACATTACGAAATAAGTGCAGAAAAGTAACTGCGGACAACTTTTTTGGATTTAAGAGAGTAGCCTCCGCAGTGGCTCAGTGGTTACGGCTCTCGGCTGCTGACCCGAAAGACGCGGGTTCGATCCTGGCCGCGGCAGTCGAATTTCAATGGAGGCTAAATTCTAGATTTCCGTGTACTGTACGATGTCAGTGGACGTTAAAGAACCCCAGGTGGTCGAAATTTCCGGTGCCCTAACGTACGGCGTTCCTCATAGCCTGAGCCGCTTTGGACGTTAAAGCCCCATAAATCGAAATCGAAATCTGATCTAAGAGAAAGTTTTGATAATTGAACAAAAGAATAAATACGGAGATGCAGAAATAAATATGAACACAGTTTATTGTACACTTTAAGTTACGTAAATGATATTGAACTTCACAGTTGTTAAAACTGGCCTCACAAGTAGAACCTTTCGATGCTCAAACTCATAAGCTCACGCCGTGAAAGGCACTACCACGAATTGAATCTTGCTTCTCGTTACTTAACCGATAACGCGGGTGAAAGTGAAGCTCATCCAAAATGCAAGCTAACATTCGAAACACTATATCGAAATCTTTGCAACAATTGTGTACCCGGTGCTAGTATCCTGAATCGTTATAAGTCACTCTGAATGCACCTGTAAGTTCTTATAATAATTAAGAAAAAATTTATAAATTGTAGAGAGTTACCGAATATCATCACAAGAACGTCTTTTATCTTCAAATTGATTAGCGGCTTAGTACGCGACGGGACCAGACGACGCTGTGCTGATGTCAAAAGTATACAAACCGCATTCGTCAGAAAGCGTCCGCCGTTCATGTCCATATGCCCACGCCGACAGCGACCAGTTTTCATGACGTGAGGGTAAAATAAGGTCACGAGGCAAAAAGCTCCTTCGAAACAACGCATTACCCATTGAGTGTAGCCATGCGGCGCCATAAATACAAAGGGCCACACCGCTCTGAGACTGAACAGCCTGCTTTTCGCTTCCGTACAATTCAATTTTCCTCGTGTCACCCCGATCTCTTCTAAATGCAGATAGCCCTCAGGGTCATCTGTTCATCTCTCAAAACAATATAAACGAACAGTTTGTGGTCAGCATCTCTCTTCTTTATCTGTAAGTATAGCATCCGCATTTTTCGCCAGCACGATTACAATATCTACTTTTCTCGACAAATCAGCGTTAAGGACCATTTTAACCGCTTCCTTAAGCGCCAAAAACTTATGGCGAGCCATCTTTTTTGTCAGATTGTCCATTAAAAGCTTAGTGCCATCCACTGCTAAAGCGGCACGCGTGCTACAGGTTTACGCTATTGTTTACATTTAGGAACATAAATGAAACGCGCTGGAAAATACCCTAATGCTACTTAAAAATAAATTGTTCTAGGTGATAACTTTTCTTAACACAATAAACAAAGCAGCTGTTCAATATGTTTATTCATTACGCGTGAAAAGGTTACAAAGCAATATTTCTTTTCATACCGTTGATGGCAAGACAATTTGGTGGGAAATCCGCCATGAAGCTTCAACCGCGTGTGCACAATATGGAACTAATTGTGGATAATTTGTTGCTTTTGTAAAAAATGTTAAACCTTCCATAAAGTGGCAAACTGCTACCTTTTGCTTTTTAATATATATATATATATATATATATATATATATATATATATATATATATATATATATATATATATATATATACGCCACTTATGCTTCTGATGCCTGTGATTGTCTTCCATATCGAAAAAATGACGCGCAATGCTCAGCGTTGTGGCCTCTCAGCGAAAAGCCAAGCCACCCGTCCTGCTCTACTGAACAAGCTGTTTAGCAAATCAATCTTCACAGAAGTTTCTAATTGAAAACTACCTTCTTAAGCTTTTGTCACACTAGCCACCACCACACCAATTGGTGATATATTCACCGAAGCGTCTAAATTCTGTTTTACATTCTGCAGGCGCATGTGATTGCACATCTACACCAATTTTTAGTTAGTTTGACTACACCTAGACCACTAGAACTCATTGTTAGTGGAGAAAACAAAAGCACATAGCCTTATGACAAGGCGAGTATGTCAAAGGCTTAAAACAAGCACCTATATTTCTGCGCCGTAACAAGCAGCGTTGGATTGCTCTCCGTGAGCTGATGCACAAGCAGTGCGCCGCAGAAAAACCACCGATGGGATGTACGCGTTAAGGTGCCATGCGTGGAAGTTGCTGGCGAAAGACTGTTGAGGGAATAAAAAAAGGCGTTCTTACCTGATCCGACAAAAAGCCGTTTGTTTGTCCCTTGCGTTCCTGCACGTGGCGCAATTCTTCTTCTTCTTCTTCTTCTTCTTCTTCTTCTTCTTCTTCTTCTTCTTCTTCTTCTTCTTCTTCTTCTTCTTCTTCTTCTTCTTCTTCTTCTTCTTCTTCTTCTTCTTCTTCTTCTTCTTCTTCTTCTTCTTCTTCTTCTTCTTCTTCTTCTTCTTCTTCTTCTTCTTCTTCTTCTTCTTCTTCTTCTTCTTCTTCTTCTTCTTCTTCTTCTTCTTCTTCTTCTTCTTCTTCTTCTTCTTCTTCTTCTTCTTCTTCTTCTTCTTCTTCTTCTTCTTCTTCTTCTTCTTCTTCTTCTTCTTCTTCTTCTTCTTCTTCTTCTTCTTCTTCTTCTTCTTCTTCTTCTTCTTCTTCTTCTTCTTCTTCGTCACCCCAGGTATATGGCACATACCCACGCGGGGGGATTGGCCAAGGTGTAGTTGAATAAACAAAGAAGTTTCTATGGAAGATGATGACAAAAATGTAGCACCAATCGTGAATTTTGAAAAGCAATGAATAAAAACAAGAGAACAAAATTGACAGTTAAATAACAGACAGCATTTTGGTGAAGAAGAAGAGCTCGTAGAACTTTAAAAGAATTAGCACATCAACCTACCAGTTGCAATTATGTAATCGTGGAGAAACCCACAAATAGAACCCAATGCAAATCCCTTGCGTTCGCACCAAACGATAATAATACTGGCAAAGATAAAGGGAGCCCTAACCTGGAGAGAGGGACCTCCAGGTAAATCTTTCTCTGAAGTGCGAACTTTGGGCAGTAGAGTAGAAAATGGCCTAAAGATTCAACTTTCCCGCATGCGTCACATAGGTTCGTCGGTGTCAACCCCCACTTGCATAGATATAAATTCAAACTTGGAATCCTGCACCGCAACCGCGTCATTGTTACCTCACACAGCCTGGATTTACACGAACGACGTTCCAATTATATGCTAAGTGCTGATAGTCTGTGGTATTTAGTAAGGGATCTCGTAACCTGGCTGATATATGCAGGAACCGCTGAAACCTGGAAATCGCCAGCAGGCTGAAATTCGGGACGGGATGTGTCACTGACCCGTCAAGAGCCGACCTTGCTAAGTAATCAGCCACCTCATTTGAATGAATACCTGCATGGCCAGGGACCCAGACAAAACGGACCACCTTCAAAGTGCATGGGACAAAAAATCGCAGGATACGGCTCAAAAAATCTTCTTGTGAAGTGTCAAGGGAGACTAACACTGACAAACAATCAGCGAGAATAATAACATGAGACACATGGCATGGAATTTTGTAAAGGGCCATAGCAAGACCAAAAATTCTGCAAAGAAGATAGGAATATAATCTGGGATGCAGACGGAATATCTCCATGACAAATCCTGCGAAAAGATGCCAACTGCAGCTTTTGGGCAGTTGACGGAGGCATCGGTAGCAAGCACCGTATGATGGGGGTATTTCTCTATGTGATCCGAGAGAATACCGTTTAAAATGTTTGCTGGCATGTGTTTCGCATGAGATGGGAAGGTGTGGTCGAAATGGGTAGTTAGATCAGGGATACGGGCTTCCAGATAAAGCAGGGCGTTTGAAACTGATTTTGGGAGACCAAGGCAGAGGCGGAGAGCGCGCCTTTCCAGTATGATTAAGGGTTGAATCTTGTAGCTTGCGCTACCAGAGAACAGAATGCAACCAAATTCAAGTATAGGTCTTACGTAGGCTTTGTATAGTAATATTAACGTGTCGCGGCGCATCCCAAACTTTTTATTGGCGATTCTTGTCAGCCGGCCTAGAGCGCGTTCTCCTTTAAACGCATTGTTCTTTATATGAAGGCTCCAATCTAATGCTGGGTGATAAGTAACACCCAGATATTTTACAGATTCCACTTGTGGAATCTGGAGAAAGCGATGGACTAATGAAATGTGCAAAGGCTTGTCTGGAGGAAATACCAAAACTCCGCATTTGTCCTACATTCAGGGATAAATTAATACCCTGCAACCATACTCCAAGAGCATCCAAATATCCCTGCAGAATGTGGTAAAGGGAGTGGACATCTCTGGCCGAGACGAAAAAAGCTATGTCATCTGCAATACACAAAAACTGTTATATCAGGACGAATGGGGATGCCACTGACCAAAATATTAAAAAGCAGAGGGGATAGCACCGATCCTTGCGGCACACCTCTTGATTGATAATATGTATTTGAACATAGGGTTCCCTCGGCGCAGTAAAAGAATCTGTCCTTCAGAAATTCAGATATCCACGCATAAATGTAGGTTGGAGGATGTAACTGAGCAAGTCGGTTAAGTAAAATAGTATGCTCTACACTGTCATAGGTCTTTGCTACATCAAGAGTGACCAAAGCTGAAACTTCTCTTCTGCGTAGCGAGAGCCGGATTCTGCTCTCTAGATCCACATGCGCGGACCATATAGAGCATCCACTACGAAAGCCAATCTGGGCTGAGCTGAGACCGTTGATGTCATGAACATGTTTTGTGAGGCGACTGTGCACTATTCTTTCTATTATTTGACTAAATTTGAAGTCAGCGCAATTGGCCGATTATTATCTAAGACGTTTCCTTTTTCTACATCTTTCATTAATAAAATAATTTTCGCCGTCTTCCAAATGCTTGGAATCCATGCATTTTCCAGAGAAGCATTGACCATATCTAAGAGGGCGCTTGTAAACTCCTGGGCTAAAATTTTAATCATACCAACAGTGACACCATCTGGTCCAGGAGCTGCAGGATGCAACATTGCCAGGACTGGGAGGAGCTCTGATGCGTCAACCTCGGTATAATCTGAAGAGGGTGAAATTGTGCACAAAGGGACGTTGCTCTGCGTCTGGAAGCGTAACGCCAATCCCTGAGCAATACACTCCAGGCTCTCCTGAGCCTTTTGTGGTGATAACACTGTTGAACTAGTGAGAAGAGGGACGACAGAACTCTTGTTACGTTCCATGAATCTATAGAGGGCTTTCCCATGACGAGGGTTTGAAAGATATGTGTTTAAATTTTGGTTGTACTCCTCCTTGGCTTTTGGAAGTGTCTTTTGAAAGATGCAGAGAAGAATTTGTAATTTAACAAATTAGCCGGACTCTGGTTGCAGGACAGCCTCTTCCAGGCCGCTTTTCTGCGACGATAGGCCTTCTCACATTCTTCTGTCCACCAAGGAGACGGCTGTTTATTAGTGGCTGCTGCGGCACCGCGAATATTGAGTGGTCTATTGCATTTTGCAAAAATGAAACCGTCTGCTGAGCTCTGTCATCCCGGCTTGTATTAAGTATAGAGGCAAGTGAGGCGGACATCAGATTTTTATAAATTTTGTGGTTGACAAATTTATGGGTTACACAACTAGCTTTAAGAGGAGATAACCGGATAGTGAAAGTAATAGGAAAGTTATCACTAGATGTACCCGAATTATCTGTCGACCAATCAGTCACATCTAGCCTACCTGCTGATAATGTTAAGTCAATGGCTGAGCGAGAAACCCCTCGCATAAAGGTTATTTCTCTATAATTGCAGCAGCGTGCAGCATTTGCAGACAGCCACGACCAGAGAAGCTGGCCGCAGAAATCAGTACGACTTCCCCAGTCACTATGGTGAGAATTAAAATCTCCTGCGATGACTGTACTGTTTGTGCCAGTCACCAAGCTGTCTAAACAGTCTGTCCTGTGTACACCAAAAGGAAATAGACATTAGCAATTGTAATATCAGCACAATGCGGAAATGAAATTTTGATCGCTAAAAGCTCACAGTCAGGGAGAACAATTTTCTTAGAGATAGATGCCTGGTGACATAATTTCTTAGATAGCATGGTTACCAAGCCACCTCCCCTGCCAACATTTCGATCTGACCGGAAAACTCGAAAGTTTCTCATTGAAAATAATTTATACGGTGATAACCACGTTTCTTGTAAAAGTACAATATCAGGCTTATGCTTGTGAATAAGTCTGTCTAGATCTGGAAGAGAAGACAAGACGGAACGGCAATTTCATTGTAATACTTTGATACCTGCCATGATTATTGACCAATTGAAGAGGCCGAAACCGCCTCTTTAAGGATATCAACATGGGGATGAAGTTTGGGTGGTCCCTTTTTAGCTTTCATCTGGGGAGAACTAGAATTAGATGGTGATGAGGAAGCACGGCGCTTCTGCGTAGGGCACGACATTTAGACATGTGTTGTGCAGATGTCACTGCGACATTCACTGCTAGGAACAGAGATGTTAGGTGGGACCTAGGGAGCCTCAGAAGGTGATGTAGAGCGGCTAGAACAAGCTGCAGAAGCTGAAACAGATGCAGACGTTGCTGCCAGGACGGGTGTTGATGGTGACGCAGATTGAACTGCAACAAACTGAGCCAACGCCTCAGAGTAAGTGTTTACCATTCGCTCAACCACATTATTAAGAGCTTTTTCGACTGTGGTCACAATTGAGGCAGTCAAGTTGGAATCAATGTCCCCAACAGAAGCGCGCACACGACTAGCATATGAATCTTTTTCCTGTTAAGAACAGCGTAAGCACTGGCTCTTGAGCACCGCTTCTCTTTGATAATGTCCAACAAGCTACGCTCTTCACTACGTTTTGCGCAGTTGGCATCATCGGCTGAGTGAATGTTGCTGCAGAGGCAACAATGAGGCTGCTCTGAAGTGCAGTTATCAGCAGAATGACCTTGTCCACATAAACGGCAGCGGGTCTCCGACTTGCATGCTTTGCCGCTATGCCCGAACCGCCAACAGTTGGTGCATTGAAGAGGGCGGGGTTCTAGAGGGTCCACACGGTATACAATCGGCCAGATTTTAAGTTCAGCAGGGCAGGAAGAGCCAGCAAAAGTTGTTATTACAGACTCAGTAGCAACACGCGAGCCGTTTACCTCTCTACTGCAGCGGTAGACTGAAAGGACCCCAACGCCTGCATCCTGAAATTCCTGTAGAATTTCTTGCGGGGATGATGCTAGGTCGACACCTCTTACGATACCCTTGACACATGCAAGCTGTTCGGGAATGAATGCTTTCACCGGCAGCGAGCTGAAATTTTTGCACTTAAGCAAGTCTGCAACACAAGCGATGTCCGAGGACTTGCACACAATTCCTCGACGGCCAAATGGACGCACCTCAGAGATCTGAAGGTCTTGGGCAGTCAATGATCTTAGCTCTTTTTGAATTAGTTTGAGGGTTTTCATTTTGATCACACCCTCACCGATTGGGACGATAGCCACGGGAACCGCATCAATGACATTTTTGTGAAAGTACTCAAGTGGCAGGCTTTGGGCTGGCAAGCTGGCAAACCAAGCTGCCGACCCTCCACCTGGGGAGCAAAACGCACTCTCAGGTTCACATGAACTGCGTCTTAAACTACGCCTTGGCCAGAACCCCCCAATGTAGAACGGGCTCACCAAGGACGAACAAGCCGGAACCACCAGAAGATGCAGAAAACAGCAGCGGCCAGCAAGAAGGAAGGAAGGAAGGAAGGAAGGCCTCAGACGTTGCTGGCACATACCCACTACGGGGGAGTGGCCTAGACACAGGCGGTTACTTAATGGATACAGGAAAGTTTTGACGGGAAAAGGAGTGGTAATAGTATGTAGTCTAAGAGATTGGAAAATGGAAGGAAAGGGGTCCAGTTAACTTGGAGATAAAAGACGGGACAATTGCTTAATGTGCATAATAGTACACAATGCCTGTAATGTTGCAATGTCGTAATGATTGAGGGCGGGAAAAAGAAATTAGAATGGGAGTCGCTGCGTTTCTTGAAGAAAATTTTGCACAGCAGAGCGCACACTCCTGTCGCTTCGTCCAAGCAAAGAAGCGCCAATGGAAAGAACAACCGCGGAAGACACAGGCAAGCCCAGTTCATGAAATGGAATCTGCAAAATACTCTTCCTCAAATGAGAAAAGCGGCGGCAGAACAGCAGGAAGTGATCTATTGTCTCAGGTTCGGCACAAAAAGGGCACAGTGGGGAAGCTGCCAGGCCAGATCTGTGAAGGTAGAAATTAAGAAGGGGAACCCGGCAACGCAAGCGCGTGAGAGAGACCTCTAGTCTGCGTGAGCGCCAGTCTTTGCTACTCCAAGGATGCAGAAGATGCTGATATTCGGGAGATGATGTAAGAGCCGAGGCAGCAAATTCCTGAAATATTGTGTAGCTGCGAAACCTCACCGCAGCTGTATATGCACATGATGGCAGGACAGCAACAATTGGGCCGCAGAGAGAGGCTCTTGCTAAGGAATCTGCAACCTCATTTAAGTGAAAGCCCATGTGACCGGGTACCCAAAGATACCTTACCGAATTTAGATGGAGAGGAATCAGGAACTTAAAGAGGCGTAACGGCCGAGAGTCAGTGGGTGAGGATAAGGAAGAGCAAATGGACAGAAAGTCTGTCATAACCACGACCTTGGAAACTGTAGATTTTAATTTTCGTAAGGCTAAGATTACTGCTAATAATTCAGCCAGGAAAATTGGAGTGAAGTCAGGAAGACGGAGAGAAAAAGACCAATCCAGTGAAGGCGAAAAAATTCCCACACCTGCCTTTTCGCGATCCTGCGAGGCATCAGTAGCAATAAGAACATGAGAGGGAAAGGACCTTAGGTGGTCCTGCAATAGACCCTGAAGAAGTGGGAAGGGCTGCAGCTTTGCATTCGATGGGAAAATATCATCGAATTCAATCTGGACAGATGAGGAGTTGTTAAATATTTGGCGGACATCTGTGAAATGAATATTTATGCGATCAAGGAGGGACTGCACGTAACATATCTGCGGGGTATGAAATCGAGACCAGGCAGCACTAAAAAAGGCGGAAGGTTGACTAAGAATTATTATACTGGAAGCGTGAAGAGGTGAGTCGCACAATTTTAAAAATGTTTGAACTGTTAAAAGGTGAAACCTAGCTGATAACGAAGGCATTCGAGCCTCAAGGTGCAGAACAGCATTGGCTACATATTTTGGAAGCCCCAGACAAAGGCGCAACGCCTCACGCTCCAAAAGCACAAAAGGGCAAAGTTTATAGGCAGGAGCTCCTGAGAATAAAACACACCCGAACTCCAAAATTGGGCGGACGTACATTTTATAAATCATCAGAATCGTATGCCTTCTCATGCCTGACCTAGCACTACAAAGCCTGCGCAGGATGCCAATGGCCCGAACTCCTTTTGCAGAAACTTGCTCAATGTGGGGCCGCCAGGAGAGAGTAGGGTCGTATATTACACCGAGATACTTCACCGTCTGAACTTGAGGTATTATGTTATTTCTATAGACCAGGCAGATATTTACTGGAACAGAAACTGGAAATACTAACAATGCGCATTTCTTCACATTAAGGGACAGATGAATTCTTCCTAGCCAGTTGTCAAGAACATTGAGGTAATTTTGTAGGATTTGATAAAGAGTGTGAATGTCACTTGCTGATGCAAAAAATGCAATATCGTCGGCGTGCACATAAGTTTTCACATTTTGAATGCATGGAATTGAGCTTAGAAAAATGTTAAAAAGAACAGGTGAGAGAACTGATCCTTGCGGAACACCTCTTGTCTGTGGAAATCTCCTTGAGGAAACACTATTTTGGGAGCAGTAAAATTCTCTATTTTCCAAAAAAAACAGATATCCAGGCTACAAAATAGCTTGGGAAGTTGAGTTCCTGTAATCTTAGTAATAGAGTCGAGTGCTCCACGCTGTCGTATGCTTTACTGACATCCAAGGTGACAAGCGCAGCAAACTTTTTCCTATTGCGAGCTAAGTTAATACGACTCTCAAGGTGAGTATGAGCACACCAAATTGAACAACCCGGCCTGAAACCAATTTGGCATGGATTCAATACAGCATTTTCTGAAATGAATGACATGACACGGCTGAGAAGGACACTTTTCACCAATTTCACAAGGTTCGATGTTAACGAAATAGGGCGTATATTGTCTAAAGTTAAGCCCTCCCCTTGCTTTTTAAGCAATGGAACTATTTCAGCAAGACGCCACTCATGCGGTATCCAAGGACCTTTAATAGAATGGTTAATTAGAGCCAACAGGTCTGCAGGAGATTCATTGAACAATATTTTGATCATAGATGAAGTGACCCTATCGGGACCAGGAGCCGCTGGGGATAAGCGCAGAACAATTTGCGGCAGCTCAGGCATAAAGACCTCAGTGAAATCACTTGAGGTGCATGTGAATATAGTAGGAGAAGGTAAAGCAGATGTAAAGCGAAGCTCTAGGCCACACGCAATATCCTCTAAGGCCTTTGCGATGTCAGCAGGGGACTGAACAAAGGATTCAATGTTGGCAGCCGGAGGAATCACCTTGTTGCGCCTCAGGAAATTAAATAAAGCTCGTTTATTTCCTGATTGGGAAAGGAAATCATAATGATTTGTATTATACTCCTCCTTTGCACGGGCGACAGTGCGCTTAAATGTTGCTGCAACATATTTATAATCCAGCCAATTTTTTGGGCATTGATTGATGAGAAGTTTCTTCCAAGCTGCTTTTCGTCGTCTATATTCACGCGTGCACTCAGCATTCCACCAATTGTTCGCGATTGCACCCTTTGTGCTCTTAAGCAAAAATGCAGACTTTTGCCTTGCATGGTCCAGTACCGAGCATAGATGTGCAGCCTTCCTTTCGGCACTTCTCTGAGCGCGAGTGTCTGAAGTGATTTGGAGGGCTGATTTTATCGTGTCTTTAAAGCAATTGTAATTTATTAACGTGCGCTGATGTCGCTCAGGAAGAGTTAATTTACAGGCAAACTTGAAACTAATCGGTAGATGATCACTGTTTGTTGCACAGTCAACAGGCGCCCAAGACATAACAGAGACTCCTGGGGAGGAAAAAGTTAAATCCAAGGCAGAGCGGCATTGACTGCGGACAAACGTAGGCAATCCGGAATTGTTGCAGATCAAGTTATAGCCAGAAGCCCAATCAAATAGTCTAGAACCGAAGCTATCTGTTTTAAACCCCCAAGATACATGGTGCGAATTGAAGTCGCCAAGTAAAAGAACCTGAGATCGGCTACTAGACATGAGTGAGTCAAGGGGCCGAGTGTCACGCACACCAGAAGGGAAATATGCATTAGCTACCGTAAAGGGCTGTTGACCTGGGACACTAAGGTCAACCGCAAGGATTTCACATTCATTGTCCGCATATTGAAAAGAAATGCATGCCCTGTGGCAAAACTTTGTAGATATGAGCACTAACAACCCTCCCCCTCGTGATGACCGGTCAAGCCGGAAAGGATGGTAATCCTTGAGATGGTAATTGAAATTTGAAGTTAGCCATGTTTCCTGTAAAGCAACTAAATCCGGTAGAAGCTGAGTGCATAGGCAATTTAAATCTGTTGAAGCTGAGAATATAGATAGACAATTTCACTGGAGTACACTTAAGAACCCTATCGTGGCGGAAGTGCCGCAGCCGCGACTGCCTTTTCTAGAATACTGGTCTTAGCGTTTTGACTTGCGTTAGTTCTCTTTGCCTTTGACTGGGGGCAAGATGGGCCTGCAATATTCAGAGGAGACCCACTTCGTTTCTGGGCGCGGAGATCAGACTCCATATCCATACAATCCATAGAGGATGCGTCCATAACGCTATGCGAAGGAGAGGCCTGAGAGGTCTTTTGTTGCTCACATTGTTTTTGGCCCTGTGGAGCGGAATCGATAATTACAGAAGGAGGGGTAGCTTCCGAAGCCAAAGAAGACAAGAGCGGAGCGGTGGAAGCCTGCAGAAGATTGGTCATCTGAGCAGCTATGACCTGCGAAATGCACGTGGACACGTCAGCACGTCCGTCTTCTTCGTCTTCTTCCTACAATTCTACAGGGCGTTATTCTTGCTCTTCAGTGGAGATGAGCACAGCCTGCAGGAAAGATCATACTGTCTACAGCTAAAAATGTGGCTCTTTTGGACAACTTGAAAAGATTATTTAATGAAATTATCAAGGCAGTGCGACACTTGTATAGCATTGTCAAATTCCTATCGCAATCCTTAGATTACGTAGTCGAGGGTCTCAGTTCCGTCAATTCCTAACTGTGCACCGTTATGAAACCTTCTCAACCTGCAAAAGGCGCATCACTCCAGAAAATTACCTCTGATCAAGTGAAAGATTAGTGCACTCCCGCTCCCGGTAGAAGAAAGGGAACACATTGAAATGGCTCAATAATGAAGTGGACAGTCAGTGAGGTTATTATGAAGCACAGGTCCTGCTGATCAACGTCGCCGTAGGTTAACAATAGCTGGCATGATATGCACCAAAGTGCATTCAGCTAATAACCGCAACACTACCTTGAACTCTCCACTTACAAGCTTAATTCAACCACTCTCGTAGCGAAATCACTTCAGTTCCAGCAGTTTACACATGGAATAGCTGCCGCCAGAACAATGTCGGCAGCGAATCGCTTAACCAGTGCACCACAGCGCCAGGAGGGGCACAACGACTTCTATGGATGTATGAATGTAAAGTAGAGGCTGACCTTCTGAATATATAAAACTTCACCCACCACGCTATCGCGTCATACCCTTAAGGCGGAGTTTAAGTGCCTCCGTAATTTTTTTCGGACTTGAAGAGTATCAAAGCAGCGTCTATAGAGACGAAGCAGAAGCTTATATTATTTCAGAGGATTTAAAAAGCGGTGTACACTTTGCCGAGGACGTGCAATTCCTTTGTATCTAGAGTGCTAGAGCACATACTTTAGGAATTAAAACATTATCAAGATCAGTTGGAAGTCAGATGGATTAATCAACCTGGAAAATAGGCTTGAACTCATTGATGTTTGCCTACGGGATAGTATGTTCGAAATTGATTAGTGCAGGCTAATGAAGCAGAAATATATAGATGAAAGGCGGTTTCTAGAGCTTAGCCCTGTGTTTTAAATCTTGCAGCGTTTTGGCGTCACCTATCATAAACCTCAAAGCATTCTCACTACATGCCTAAATGCGACGCGCATGCGCTTGGTTTGCGATATGACCACTTGTGAGTTTGGCTTTTTCAGGAGAATGCCCGCGTCTTCAACGCGCTGTATCTGCTGAGTTAAGCTTCAGAGCAGTACGCCAAGTTACACAAAGTGTCTTCAGGTGAGAGTCCTTTCTCAAGTGATTTAGGATGCTCTAAATAACACACGCCACCGATATCGAACCCATGCACAGGCTCACCAAATTTCGTTCACGAGTGCGCGCACTACCCTGCGGCCACATTAGCGTCTTGATGGAGTCTGGTAGTATGCCCTGCGCCCTATAGGCCGCGAGCATATAGCTACGAGCATCGGCGAACGCAGCACTGTGATGGAGCAGGTGTTCAAGCGTTTCCACTGCACCTTTGGTGAGCCTCTGTGCATTCCTCGAACACACGGGCTTGACGTCCTGTCTGTTCTCGGTCAGGTAGTTACAGGCAATGACCGAACACTCCGCGAGTTCTACCTTGAACGATTAATAACTGGACGTCCCACTTTAGTTGTAGCCAATACAGTGCTGTGCGCGTGTGTTTTAATTCCTCTAAAATGAACTAATCACGGGCACAACCAGGACACATTTCTTATTGTGCAAATAGTTTGTACATAATACTTCTCCCCCTATCCTCTCTTCATGTCCCCTCAACTCTTTCATTTCATTTCTCCATTCTGCCTGCTATCCTTTATTTCCGCTGCCCCAGCTCAGGTGCGTCAGTATTGATGGCAGATGCCGGGTCTAGGAAAAATCTTTTCCTTGCTTTTTACTGTTATTTTAACAAAACAACTATCGCCACCACCACCCATGCACAGCCGGAGGGTGTATTTCCGCCGTACATATCCCATATCTAGGTTTACATTAGGACCGGCCGTCGGCACATTTACATTCCATGCACCTAGAAAGCCGTTTGCTAGACTTGCAGTAAAGTGTCTTTTAACGAGACAAAACCACCTGCCTATTCATCGCCGTACGTTTGTTTACTCCAAGTTTGTCACAAACGGCTGAAAGCTCCTGAACCCGCACAAAATTTACAAGCGCTGAAAAGTTGCACCAGGAGCGTAAAGTTTTGTGAAACCCAGTGACGGGGAGCACTGTAGAGGACGAAGTCTGCAGGGCGTGGGGACAGCAAACTCCCCCTCATTGCTTCCATATATATATATGTGTGTGTGTGTGTGTGTGTGTGTGTGTGTGTGTGTGTGTGTGTGTGTGTGTGTGTGTGTGTGTGTGTGTGTGTGTGTGTGTGTGTGTGTGTGTGTGTGTGTGTGTGTGTGTGTGTGTGTGTGTGTGTGTGTGTGTGTGTGTGTGTGTGTGTGTGTGTGTGTGTGTGTGTGTGTGTGTGTGTGTGTGTGTGTGTGTGTGTGTGTGTGTGTGTGTGTGTGTGTGTGTGGTGTGTGTGTGTGTGTGTGTGTGTGTGTGTGTGTGTGTGTGTGTGTGTGTGTGTGTGTGTGTGTGTGTGTGTGTGTGTGTGTGTGTGTGTGTGTGTGTGTGTGTGTGTGTGTGTGTGTGTGTGTGTGTGTGTGTGTGTGTGTGTGTGTGTGTGTGTGTGTGTGTGTGTGTGTGTGTGTGTGTGTGTGTGTGTGTGTGTGTGTGTGTGTGTGTGTGTGTGTGTGTGTGTGTGTGTGTGTGTGTGTGTGTGTGTGTGTGTGTGTGTGTGTGTGTGTGTGTGTGTGTGTGTGTGTGTGTGTGTGTGTGTGTGTGTGTGTGTGTGTGTGTGTGTGTGTGTGTGTGTGTGTGTGTGTGTGTGTGTGTGTGTGTGTGTGTGTGTGTGTGTGTGTGTGTGTGTGTGTGTGTGTGTGTGTGTGTGTGTGTGTGTGTGTGTGTGTGTTTACATACGCAGCGTGTTCAAAATTAGATTTTACTGTTTTTTTTTTAAATGTGAAACGCCGTACGCTAATGCCACTCTTAAACGTTAGTAATGACGCCAGGCGGACACAGATTGGGGTAATAACAGTTCCCATATATCTAGTAGTTAACTAAAATTCATTATTACCTTTTTATTGCCTGAAGTTAGCGTGCATGATTATATTGAGAACTTGAAGGTAGTTACTTTTGAGGGCGATTTGAATTTGTACAATTTTAGTAACGCGCCTGTGTCCTGAGAGGGCACGTCTAAAATTTCGTCCCAATTCGTCTAATTACGCCTGCGAGACAGCGGCTCTCGGCGTGAAGCACCTCCCTCGCAAGACGCAGCTGTTGCGTGTGGTACTCCACCTTACCTTACAAGATCGTGCAACAAGCGGCGACACGGATGACTTTTCGTTCTGGACCAGCATTTTCTTCCCTGGTGATCGAAACCGATGAACCAGTGTTGAGTCGGCGATAAGGTAGAGCTATTTCTTTAAGCGATCGCATCTACAGCCGGTAGAAAGACGCGATGCCACTCGCTGCCCACTCTTGCTAGGGGGTGTGCCATACGCAACAGCTGCGTCACACGATGGAGGCGCTTCACGCTGAGAGCCGCCGTCTGGCATGCGTAATTAGACTAACTGGGACGAAATTTTAGACATGCGCCTCTCAGGACACAATCGCGTTAATAAAATTGTGCAAAATGCAATAGATCTCAAAAGCAACTGCCTCCAAGTTTCCAATATAAACATGCATGCTAACTTTAGCCAATAAAAAGTGAATAAATGAATTTTAGTTCATTTCTGATTTTACGGGGACAATGATTACCCCAATTCGTGTCTGCCTGGCCGCATTACCAACATGCAAAAGCAGCAGTAGCGTACAGCGTACATTTTCTTAGAAGATCTTTAATATCTAATTATGAACACGTATATGAAGACATCAATAAACAGGTGCAGGTCACAGGATCTGCATTTGACTTTCACCTTGATAAGTTTCTTGCAGAATGTTCTCGCAACAACACAAGCGTCGTCTTTTGGGGCCGCAAATGCCATGTAGTGATATTTGTTATTTAAGGCAAGTGTAGTGAAGATGATTGTAACCAGCCGCAAGGCACTCCTTTGTGTTATCATCTTTCCTGTACCATGTGTCTCTTACTCGAAAGTGAAAGTAAAACGGACGGTGAAACGGACGCGCGGAGCCACGAACCACGCAGAAGCGCTGCCAAGCACCTTGGCGAACGCGCGTGACTGAAGTTGCACTCGTAGTTCGTCGGCACATCGTTCTTGACAAACCCGATGCCACGAACGCCAGCACAGCTTCCGCGCCGAACGAACGGGAAGCAAGCCTCAAGCTTCGTGGTGAACGCGCCTTGGATGCCTTGGATGTGCGCTGCGTTGTTCGCCGCTCACCGCGTGATTCCTGCGTGCCCGCATGGCCACACTGCGCCCGAACGAGACGAGCGGGAAGCGCTGCCGTCGCGCGCTATCTGTTGGGTCAGTGACGTACATTGCGAAGATGAGGAGGAGGGAGTGGTTTTTGGGCGCCGCCTGATGGCGCTACGTCCGCGCCAAGCGAAGATGGAAAAAGTTGCGGAAACGTACTTTGTTACTCGCTTACCTGCGACTCCTGTAATTTTCATGCTCATATTTACTAATACAAACCACAGTACATTTCTCTAAAGCACCCTTCTAAGAAAACACTGTATTCAGTAAAAGCGCCTTTTTTCATTCCAAACCATTGAGCTGGCGTGGCCTGGTGTTTTCTGACGTAAGCGTGCTTAGACTTTTCTTTTGGGCACAATTTCCATGCTATAAAGAAAAAAAAGAGCAGGCGTGGCGGAGAGGTTATCGTGCACGTCTCGCACTCCGGAGGCCCTGGTTCGATTCCTCATCTCGTCCAATTTCCTACTCGGCTCTATTTATTAATGCCTCTGATATTTTGTAGCGAGAGCTACACTACGCTACCCAGTCGAGCATTTCGCCGTGAGCCTGGGAGGTCAATAGCGCGCATGCGCGAAACCAGAGAGAAGCAGCACGTGCGCGGCGCACGACTTCATTTTTCTTAGCTTATACGTGGTTGATGTGTCCACCGAGATATGTGAGACAGGTGTAATTTCCTTTCCTTAAAACCAACCTTCATTTCACCTTCCTTCCCTTACAGCGAAGTTCGGGTGTCCACCGGGATATGTGAGACAGGTGGGACATGTGTAATTTCCTTTCCTTAAAACCAATATCCATTTCATTTTCCTTTCATTACGGCCGCGGTCCGAGTGTCGGTCTCCACGGCAGGTGTCGCATGGATCACACCTAGCGTTCCGCTGGACCAATCAAAGTTCACTGACGTTTCATGAAAATTTTGTTTAGGGGAAAATGAATTTGCGCAGTATCTGTCTCACATATCGGCGGACACCTGAACCGCGCCGTAGGCGAGGTGATAAAAACGGAGTGAAAGAAGAAAGGAAAAAAGAGGTTGGCTCCGGAATAATTTCGACCACCTGAGATATTTAACGTGCACTGACATCTCAAAGCACATGGGAGCCTTAGCATTTCGCCTGCATCGAAACACCGCCGCCGCGGTCGGGTTCAAACCCGGGAACTCCACATCAGTAGGCGAGCGCCCTAATCACTGGGCCACCACGGCAGAACCCACTTTCATGACCTGTGCAAGCTATTCCACTTTGACCTCTGCGAAAAACCTCTAATTTCCGTTCCTTAAGATCAATTTCCCTTTCATTTTCCTTTCCTTACGGCCGCGGTTCAGGTGTCGGTCTCCAGGGGGTATCAATACTGTGTAGCAGCATTGAGACAACTGCGTGTTACCTTAACGATCATCGGCCACTGTTTATCTCTGTCAAAACAATTAGATAAATAATCAACGTGCTTCACCGAATACTTTTGCCCTTCTTTACATTAGAGTAACAATTAACAAACACCTCGACAACATGCGTGGCCATGGGCAACTGCAGCTCTCGCTACGTATCTCATGGCATAGCTGAGCTAAGCCACTGACGAATTTTTCCGCTCATGGCCAACGCCGCCGACGACATTGGCTTTTCTGAGACTCGGGCTACAACACTATCGCGTTAAAACGGTCTGAGGGCAGCCAGCCCGGGCATAGACATTCGGGGCGTCTTTGTCATCTTCTTTACAACCGTCCGCGGGGAGAAGAGGAGCCATCCTGTGACCTACAGCGACTGTAATATGGTGGGTTTGTAGCAAGGCTGAGAGACGCTGGATGCGAACTGTCTCGCGGCAGCGGCAGCGGAGATCGGGAGATGGCATGAGGGGTTCGACGGCGTAATTAACAAGAGATGTGCGCTCCTGGACGCGGTAGGGGCAGTGGTACTTGGGGAGGAATTTCAAGTAGTCCAGGATTACTTGATGGTATCCGAAACCACACAAGCGTGGCAGGAGAGAAATGCGATTTGGTGTGAGTGCTATTGTTGCGGACTTTCTGGCGATGCCGGGTTTCAGTGAATGACCGTGCGATTTGGCGAGAATCGTATTCGTGTTGCGTGGCTTCGGAAACAGGGTGTACACGCAGGCGTCAGGTTGCTAAGACAGAATAGTGTGTATTGTAGGAGACAGATGGCGACCGTAAATAAGCAAGAAGAGAGAGAAGCCGGTAGTGTACTGCTGAGCGGTGTTGTATACAAAAGTCACATAAGGAATCACGAGATCCCGAATAGATTGACTGGATGTGAAAAACATAGGGAGAATATCGTCGAGGGTGGGTTTAATCGCTCAGTGAGGCCGTTGGTGTGCGGATGGTAGGCGGCGGTCGTTCGATTGTGCACTGGGTGAGCAGGGCTTTGACGACATCGGAAAAAATACGTGTCCGCTGTCTCTAAGCAGTTCCCGAGCTACACCGCAACGAAGCAGGAATTACTGCAAAAGGAAGGAGGAAACTTTTGCTATGAGTGAGCTGCATAAAATATCCTCGCAGGATTTGGGAACGCGCGCCGTCGACAGTGTTGCGTCGGGCAGGGGAGCGCTGCGCGTGCCAGCTCAGCGTTGCGCGGGTGCGCGTGCGAAGGGTGTGTGCGAGACGACGGCGATAAAGAGCGTGGCGAGCACGAGGAGCGGAGAGATGCCGTGTCACAACACCGAGGTGTAAACGAAGACAGCGGAGCTCGTGTCATTCAAGCGCGGAGGAGGAGGAGGAAATCTTTTATTTCTATTTACAGTGAGAGGTCGATGGGGCGAGCCGGAAGGGCCCGTCCCTTACAAACACTAGGAGGGAGCCCTAGTCCGGGATCCCTGTAGCTTCCGCAGCGGCTCGGGCTCTAGCTACCAATGCCTGTTGGGCATGGAGTTCGGAGCAGCCGCGCAGGGCAGCTTCCCAGGCCTCTCGAGTGGGGTGGAGGTGGGGTGGGTAGGCAGGATTGGAAGGGCATGCCCACACCATGTGGTAGGTGTGCGAAAACTCCTCACAGTGTGGGCACGCGCCCGAGAAAGAAGAATTGAAGTGCTTAAGTACTGCCGGGAACAGTACAGTATTGGTATAGAGGCGGAGAAGCCAGCGCTCCTCCACCCTGGTGAGGCCTTTACAGGGAGGGGGATAGAGACCATGAAAATTTTGATAAAGAGAGGTGATCTCTTTAAAGGTGATGGCCGGATTGAAATTGAATTCCGGATCAGGCTGCGGATGAGGCGACGCCCGGTGAGTAAGCGCGCGGGCGGCAGCGTCGGCTGCCTCGTTCCCCTCAAGACCCGCATGAGCCGGAGCCCACACGATGGTACGATGGGTTGGAAACCCTGTGTAATCGCATGCGTGGAGAATTTTGAAAGCACGGTCTGGAATGTACCCTTGCTCAATATTGCGGCAGGTGCCCCTGGAGTCCGTAATAATGACTCGGGACTCTGGATCTGCGGCGGCCAGTGCAATGGCGATCTCTTCCGCAAATGTAATGTTTGGGGCACGGAAAGTAAGGCCCTGAACTGTAGTGTTTTGGTGGATGACGGCCGCCGTGTACCAACCCCCATGGTGTGGGCCGGCCGCATCCACATAGAAGACACCTGGCTTGTGGCCATATTGTTGAGAAATAGCCTCCGCCCGCGCGAGACGGCGACCATCATGGGTGTCTGCAGTCATGTTCTTCGGAAGGGGTCGCACCTGGAGTGCAAAGCGCCAGGCTTCAGGGATGCGGACCCGTTCTTCTGTATGTGTTGCGTAGGAAATGCGTACGCGGGTTAAAAGGCGGCTCCCCGCAGGTGTTTTGCTTAGGCGCAAGTATTGATTGTTAAGATGAGCTTCTCGTAACTCCCCAAAGGTGTTGGTCATCCCCAGACCGAGGAGACGCTTGTTGGACGTCGTTATGGGGAGGTCGAGCGCTCTCTTATAAATCTTGCGGAGAACTACCTCTAAGGCATTCTCATCGCATTTGCGTAGGTGGAGGTAGGGAGCCGAATATAAAATCCGGCTGGTCACGAATGCATTGGCCAGCCGCAGGGCATCTTTGCATCGTAGTCCCCCCCTTTTATTGGACACCCGGCGGAGCATCCGACCCACCTGGTCCCCCACCTTACGTAACTTGTTTAGGGTAGTGTCCATCTTGCGCCTATGATGAATGAAAAGCCCCAGTACCCGGATCTCCGCGTGTTCAGGTATCGGTCCGCTAAGTAGGGAAAGGGCAATTTTGGTTGTGCACTTTGAGTTGGGGCGTATGTGCACA
This sequence comes from Amblyomma americanum, assembly GCF_052857255.1. Classification (NCBI taxonomy): domain Eukaryota; kingdom Metazoa; phylum Arthropoda; class Arachnida; order Ixodida; family Ixodidae; genus Amblyomma; species Amblyomma americanum. The sequence continues at coordinate 119,812,614 of NC_135502.1, read as the reverse complement.
AATTCAGATTTGCTCGGGGAGCATTCAAGACCACAGCGACGAGCGTATTCGTCCACTATAGCTGCCGCTTGTTGCAGGTTGGTCTCGATGTCTCCAACCGATTGTTGTGTTGCCTAGAGGGTGATGTCGTCCGCATACAGAGCGTGCTGCACACCGGCGACCTCCGCCAGCTGGGTAGGGAGCTTCATCATGGCCAGATTAAATAGTAATGGCGAGAGGACAGCTCCCTGTGGGGTCCCTCGTGTACCAAGTTGATATGGGCCATATTCTGTGTCTTGTAGCCGGATATAGGATTGGCGATCTGTAAGGAATTGTTTGATATAATTGAAAGTATGGCGCCCACAATGTGTTTGCGACAAGTGGGATAGGATGATCTCGTGGGTCACATTGTCGAAAGCCCCCCGCAGGTCAAGTGCGACGAATACTTTATCATTGCTGGGGTGCTCGACGGGGTCGAGAATCTCCTTGTGAAGTTGCAACAGGACATCTTGTGCGGACCGGTGTGGGCGGAAACCGTACATGGTGTCTGCGAAAATGTTTTGTTGTTCCAGGAAAGCCGACAATCTGTCGCGGACCATAGTCTCCATCAGCTTCCCCACACACGAAGTGAGGGAGATGGGCCGGAGGTTGTCAGTGTTAATGGCTTTACCTGGCTTGGGAATGAAAGTTACTAGGGCCGTTTTCCAATCTATGGGGAGTGGTGTGCTTCCAATCCAGATAGTGTTGAAGTAATCGAGGAGAGTTTCGTAGGCGGGATCTGGGAGGTTGGCAATAAGCTTCACCGTCACCTTGTGCCGGCCTGGTGCTGTACCTCGCTTCATTTTAGCCAGGGCTGCTTTTAGGTCATGGAGCTGGAACGGTTGATCCAAATCCGCGTTCTCGGAACCGGCATACGAGTACGCCTGACCACGGGGATCCTGGTGTATACTCAAATATTGGTCGCGGAGCGCATCGGCCAGTTTGGCCGTGTCTCCAGTGAAGTTATGTATAGCCCTTTGAAGCTGTTTTTGTGTCTCAGTACGGGTTTGTGCCGGATCAATAAGAGCGCGGAAGAGGCGCCACGTACTCCGACTCGACATTGGCCGAGCTGCAGTGTTGCATCGGTGCACCCAATTGCAGTCGGCGAGTTGGACCGCGTATTGTGCCGCCTGTTGGGTGATATCCGCAATTCGAATTTTGAGTTTTCGATTGTGTTTTTGACGACGCCAGCGGCGGACTAGGCTGTGTCGTGCCTCCCAGAGGTGGAGGAGGTGGTTATCCACCGCCGGGCTCGCCTCTGAGAGTTGAACATTTTGCTCGACTGATTTCAAGTGGGATACTAGGTGTTGGGACCACGTTGAGTATCCTTGGTCCATTATCGATTGAGGATTGGTGTAACTGTTCCTAAATTTGGTCCAGTCGGGTAGTTTTGCATTGGCCTGTGGTCTTGTGAGTGGCTTGGTATGGATTGTAGTGGTAATTATGCAGTGGTCACTACCGAGGGATTCCTCGGTGTTCCTCCAATCTGCATAGCGAATATTTTTCGTAAAGGTGAGGTCCGGACACGTATCGCGTGTAACGGAGTTACCTATACGAGTGGGTTCCGCGGGATCCGTGTGAAGAGTAAGGCCCAGTGTGGAAACAAGCTCCGCCAACTTGCGTCCGCGTTTCTCTTCACGTGTGTACCCCCATAAGGTGCTGGGAGCATTAAAGTCCCCAACGATTATGAGGGGATCCCGATTCGCGACCTTCAAAGCCCGGCTGAAGATATCTGCGAATGTAACATTTGGTAGCTTTGGGGGACAGTAAATGTTGAGTATGTGCAATGGGGGGTCCTGTTTGCGTAGCAGAAGGATCGTCACCATTACATAGGAGAAAGTAGCGCTAAGATCCAGGTCAACCTGGGAGGCCGTGTAATTTTTATGTACGCAGAGGCAGCTATGCGCATCCTGCTGGTACACCGTGTAACTGGCAAGGGTGGCGCCATTTCCTGGCTCCTGAAGGGCCACCACAGCAGGTAATTCTGGGAACGTTGTAAGGAAAAGGCGTAGATCGGCTCGCTTTGTGCGTGCCTTGAATCCGCGACAGTTCCACTGTACAATTTGAATAGGGATCGAATTGCTTCGCGGATGCTTCCTATTTCTAGGGGCGCCCGCCATGATCAAGGGTAGAGCTGTGAGTTTGGAGAGAGGAGGCTTGAGAGCCAGTGGCTCCAAAGAGAGGAGCGTTCTCTGTACTGAGGATGGCACAGGGGACCTCTTCTTCTTCTCCGGCGATTCGACGCCTAGACGCTTTGAGCTGCCGGCCTGCGGAGGTTTTGAGCGGGCCAGCGCGCTTGGGAGCGCGGGTGAGTTGAGCGAACTGAGCGGTTATGAGGTTCGGGATAGATGCCGCAAGGTGGCTAATTTTGTTGAGTGCCGCCGTAAGTGTGGCATTGATTTGCGTTTCCAATGCGGATATTCTGTTGTTAACTTGAGTTTCGAGCGCGCTCACTCTCGCCTCGAGTGCCGTGAGGGCATGCGCAGCCTGTCCTGAAGGGGTTGCGTCGCTTTCCATTGCCTCTGCTGCGGGTGAGGCAGAGGTGTGGTTGGGGGAATTTTGGCGGGCCTCCGCTATTGCGAGGCGCTTTTGAAAATTTGCAACCTGCTCGCGGAGAGCAGATATTTCTTTTTCTTCGGCAGAGATTGGCCGTTGTTGGGATTGGGAAGGGGGAGCGAAGGGAGAAGCTGCCCTGCCGGCGCCGCTCACCTGGGAGTGTTGCTTGACAACGTTTGCCCACGTCTTGGAGCCGCCGTTTTGGGGAGGTCCGAGGGGCTTCGCTGCACCGGCTTGAGGCGGCGGTGGCGCAGCTGGAGGTTTCTCTTGGCTCCCAGTAGAGGAATTCACAGGCTGGTCCATGGCTTGGTCGGCAGCCTTGGCCTTCAGCTTGTCCGGGCGACGCTTGCCACGCTTGCGTCGGTTTCGCTTCGATTTACGCCCGCGCTCGGCCTGCGTGGGCTGGATAGCGCGATATTTAGCAGTACACGCTGGGCCCCCCGTGGCATGGGCCGCGCCGCACACTGAACACTTTGGGTTGCACTGGTGAGGGGCCCGCACCCCCTCAACGAGTAGAGCCTGCTGTCCGCACAGGCCGCACCGGTCCAGCCTCTGGCCGGGGCAGGCGTCCACGCGGTGGCCGACCACACCGCAATGTCGGCAGGCTGGAATGGTTCGCTGGTAAGGCCTAACTTGTACAAGCTCCGAGTCGTAGTGCACGAAATGTGGCTTCTCTGTTCCGGCGAAAGTCAGTCTCGCTTTGTTGGATGTCCCAAATTTTCGCACTTCCACGATGGTGCCGAAGCGCCATTGGAGCCTAGTACGGAGCGAGTCCGTAGTTTCAGAGTTACGGACGGTAATGACGCCGTAGCAGACGTCCTTGTCGTCTTGGCGCAGGTGCCCCACAAGGGGGACCTTCCCGTCGGGTCCATTAAGTTCAAATTCGCCGATGATACGGTCGGCTAGCTCAGGTTTCGCAGTGTGAACAATAATGAGGTTTTGTTCTCTTACCGGTATTATGGTAAGATCTGTTGCGGGTTGCGCGCCCAGGAGAGCCGTGAACGCCCGGCCGTAGCCGGTCTCCTGGAAAGTCTCGTACAACGAGACGCGGTCCGGGGCTTGATGACGACGACGTAGTCGTCTGGAGCAGGCTTGGGAATAACAGGCGGTTTCCACTTCGTGAGCAGTCGCCGACTGCGGCCCGCCGCGCGCGGGGCGGGTGACTGCTGGTTTCCGGAGTGAACGCCGGCCGCGTCTACGGACGCCGGCTTTAAGGCTTGGTCTTGCGCTCGGCGCAGCACTGCGGCGTTCAACGCGGCGCTGCGAAATCTTGCCGAATCTGGGCCTCCGGGTGCCGCTGGGGTAACCGTTGCCGAAACTGGGCCTTCGGTTTCCGCTGGGTTAACCGTTGTCCAGTGCATGTTCTCGGGGTCGTAGCCTCGGCAGGAGATTTGCGTAGCAGCCATACTGGCGTCAGTGGCCAGAGGCCCCGATGTGCCGGGTACCGGTTCGGCCGTTAGGCCTAGCCGCGCCACCGGCCCGATCGGGCCATGTGTTGCCCGAAAAGGGGGTTTAACCGGGCCCACCTTGGAAAAAACTGGTGTCCAGATGTTCCCGACAGCTTTCGGTGCACGTTGGGGATGATCTTGCTAGGGTCAGGCGGAAACTTCCGCTGCTCCGGCTGAAAAATCTCCGCAGCCGACGACCAGCACGTCTGACTCTCCGTGCGAACGCGCGCGTTCCCCTCAAGCGCGGAGGTGGCAGCCCTCGGACGTTGGGTCCGTGCTGCCGTCACCCCCGTTGGATCACCGACGCGAGCCTACTGCGTTCCTTGCAGGCGTGGAGGTGGCAGCCGATGGACTGAGGGTCCGTGCTGCCGAGAGGCACTCTTAGATAGCCTGCGTTAATCCAGCGGCGTTTCGTGACGCCTTCGACGAGACCTGGCTACGTGTTTCCTGCCACTGCCAAGTTCCTCAGGCTCTGGACTGGAGACAACCGGCGTCTTCCTGCAGTTTTCTCCATTTCTAATTCCGCCTGGCTCTCTTTCGCCGCTTCCGCCGACGCAACGCCAGCGACACGTCGCAGTACATCAACCAGCGTTCCGTCTTGTCTACAAGGTATGCCCGCTTCACGGGCATCACCTGGGACGCTCAGTACCGGGAGAAGTCTTTCCTTTATTCTGTAATGTTGTGGGCTTGTTGAGTGCGTTTTAATTGTTTTCTTGTTCGTTTCTTATTGGCCCCTTTTCCTCTGATTTATAAATACGGCTTCGTTTTGTTTTCTTTAATCTCTTTGTTGTGTTGGTCTCTTGTTCGAACCTGCACGCGACAGCGTTCCCTTTTGTGAAGTCGGGGACGGGCTACCAATTCGCGACAACTGGCGTCTGCGCGACAGGACGAAGCTGTTTTTTTTCCTTTCGTGGGTCCGTAAAAAGAAATGATGGCGACACAAAAGTATTTGGTCGAGTTGGGTGAACACCTGGGCTTGAAAGACGCCGAGCTGCGCATGTGGGTGGCTGCCGAGCAAGACAAGGAACGCGCAGCACGTGCAGCCGAACAGCAGGCTCAACGCGAGCATGAAAAAATTTACAGTGGCTTAACTTCGCTATACTAGGATATACAGCGGGAGGAACGTTTCCCTGGTTGAGCTTGTTGTCATTCTAGGTTTAGCAATGAGAGACATTGGGTATGCACCTCTTGTATTCATTTTGCTTGACAGAGACGAAAACTGCCCTATGATCTGTGAAGTAGCATGCAGCGGTCACAATTTTGTTTATACAGTATTTCGATTTGGTAGTCTCTTTGATATACAAGGTCTACAGTAGTTTCCGATTGTGTACTCCGCCCTTGTTGGTCGGAAGCTAAATTAAAGTCAAACGTTTCTCGCATACACTGACTAAGAGAGCCCTGTTTCCTGTTGAAATCTCCGAATGTCGCACACAAATATGGAACTGTGCTGTAGGCTGGTATACACGTATCAGCTACATGAATATTCTGCTTGATAGATGTTCCCAGCGCCACGTAGTCTCCTTGAATGATAATGCCGCTTTCCAGAGGCCGAACACAGGCTTCACCACTATTCACTTGGATTGAAGGGAGATGTCTGACAGCGGTGATATCTTGTTTAACGTACATCCAGACTCTGCTTTCTCATTAGGTTCAAGCCAACTGCCAGGCGACAATCTAATGATTCGAAAAGTTAATGTTCTCTTGTCTCTACCGCCTTTTAGCAGCGGCTGGACTCCCCTTCAGTGCATCCATATCAAGCGTTGCGATACAGCCGCTGATTACATCTCCACCTTTCATACGCAGTGCTGCGCATGCGACGACGCGCGGTTCGGGTGATAGACCAGCGTGTGGCAAGGCGGCGGTGACGAACGCGGCACAGCTGTAGGGTCTCTCTGATTACGAAAGTATCGGCGCATGCGCATAACTGCTCATCCGCGTGACGTCACATTCACCTTCGACGGTGGAGCGGGCGGGCGGCCACGGCGACGGCGGCGACGAAGCGCGCAAGCGCGCGGCGCACCCTCTGCTCCTCTTCAGCTGCCATGGTTACGGCGCATGCCCTCAACTGGCCTCTCCCATGTACCGCGAAATGCTCGACTGGTAGCCTAGTGTAGCTTCCGCTACAAAAGCGCTAGCAGAAGCCGAACGCGAGCGCACCAAGGCGCAAGCAGAGGCTAAAAAGCGTAAAGCGCAAGCCGAACGCGAGCACACCAAGGCGCAAGCAGAGGATCAGGAGCGTAAAGCACAAGCTGAACGCGAGCATGCAAAATCGCTTGCAGAGGCTGAAGAGCATACATTGCAGCTCCAATTTAGGCTCGCAGAAGCTGGTGAGGGTAATCGTGAATCCTCATCGGGGCCATCAGCAGTATTAGCCCGCACAAATTGATGAAGCCTTACGACGATTAAAGTGATGATTTGTACGCATACCTCAAACGTTTTGAGCGTATCGCAGAAGGGCACACCTGCACTAAGGAAAAATAGGCTACAGCTCTGAGTATGTCTTTTACTGGGGAGGCTCTGAGTGTGTTCGGTCGATTGTCTCTAAAAGATTCAATAGACTAAGATAAGGCAAAATTAGCCGTGCTCCAACATTTTCGGTTTACAGCAGAAGGTTATCGCGAAAAGTTTCGTGAAAGTAAGTCGCTCTGAGGCCTTCTTCTTTGAGTCTTCACAAAACTTTGACCAATACCCTACCGTTGTGGCATCTTACACCATCCGCTACGTTGGCTGAGTGGTTAGGGCGCTCGGCTGCTGATCCGGAGCTCCCGGGCACGAACCCGACCGCGGTGGCTGCGTTTTTATGGGGGAAAAGCGCTAAGCCACCTGTGTGCTCTGCGATGTCAGTGCACGTCAAAGATCCCCAGGTGGTCGAAATTATTCCGGAGCCCTCCACTACGCCACCTTTTTCTTCCTTTTTTCTTTCACTCCCTCCTTTATCCCTTCCCTTAATTGCGCGGTTCAGGTGTCCAACGATATATGGAAACAGATACTGCGCAATTTCCTCTGCCCCGCCGTGGTGGCTGAGTGGTTAGGGCGCTCGACTACTGATCCGGAGTTCCCGGGCTCGAACCCGACCGCGGCGGCTGCGTTTTTATGGAGGAAAAACGCTAAGGCGCCCGTGTGCTGTGCGATGTCAGTGCACGTTAAAGATCCCCAGGTGGTCGATATTATTCCGGAGCCCTCCACTACGGACCTATTCGTTCCTATCTTCTTTCACTCCTTCCTTTATCCCTTCCCTTACGGCGCGGTTCAGGTGTCCAACGATATATGAGACAGATACTGCGCCATTTCCATTCCACCAAAAACCAATTATTAATTATTATTAATCTCCTCTCTCCGAAATCCAATTATTACTATTATAAAAGTACGCCGCCAGGTAAAGAAACAAAAAAGCAATACTGAGGACGTTTGCACAGTCTTTTTGATCGATGGGTCAAAATGTCGGGAACAGCCACAACGCACAGTGATTTTACGTGGCGTGGTGGTGGCCGAACAGTTCATGAGGAACTGTCATAGTCGTCTGGCGATTTTTCTTCAAGAAAGAGAGTGCAAGATGCTGGACAAAATGGCTGAGGCAGCAGACAACTTTTTAGAGTCCCAGCGACAAAGAAACTTGTCCTCGTTCATAGAATCGTTTGAGGTGGGCATATTGAGAGAGAAGGATGTTCCATCAAGAAGACATTTAGGGAGGTGCCTCATTTGTAATCGACCTGTACATAAGGCTCCCGACTGTCGCTCTAAGCCAAAACAGCTTTATTGCGTTTATTGTGAAAAAATAGGGCACGATATAAGCTCCTGCTCAAGAAATCACGCAAAACAGAAGCTGTCATCCTGTTGTGTTCAGCCAGAGTGTGGCGCCTGAAACTGCGTCCACAACAGCAGATAGGCTTGAACCAGCTGAGGATAAGGTGGCGGTTGGACTTGGCCGGAAAAAGCCTGCAGACGCCCAACATCTGCCTGTACTAGAGGGCGAGCTCCGAGCTTACCCGTACGTGTGTTACGGGACACGGGGAGCAATACAGTGGTGGTGCGCAGAGCCTTAGTTCCTGATTGAGCTCTCACTGGTTCGAGATCTACGGTGTTCCTGGTTGATGGCCGTAGTCTGGAAATTCCCGAGGAAGAAGTCTATATCGATTCCCCTTATTTCACTGGCACAGCCCTGGTAAAGTGCATGGAGACGCCATTGTACGATGTCATAATTGAAAATATACCAGAAGCCCGTAAGCCGCCAAATCCAGATATTAATTGGAAGAAATCGGAGGACGTTGCTAAATTATGTTCTGACATAGTCAATGACAGGGTAGCCAGTGAAAATATAGAGAGCGAGGGCCCACAATGACAGGGTAGCCAGTGAAAATGTAGAGAGCGAGGGCCCAAAATTGGTGTTGGCTGGGAAGGAAGTTTCTGGACGAAGAATGGAAAGTACTGCTTTAAGTGTTGGTCCTATGAGCTTATCCAAGGAAATGTTAGAAGCAGAGAAAAGAGACGATGAATCATTGAAGGCCTGTTGGGTGAACGTAGGGAAGGTGTTCCTTAACAAGCACGGCACTTCGCACTCGTTTTCTGTCGCAAAGGGTTTGCTGTACCGCTTCTATCATCTCGCCTCTGGCAGAGAGGTTCGACAGGTAGTACTTCCCAAGCCTTGCCGATCACAGGTGTTAAAGCTTGCCCGTGATAGCCCGTTGGCGGGGCATCAGGGCATAAAGAAGACTAGAGATTGAGTTCTGGAAGAATTCTTCTGGCTGAGAGGTGCAGTAGGAGATTAAGAGGTATGTAAGGTCGTGCGACTCTTGTCAATGGACGCGCCCGAAAGGCAAAGTAGGGAAAGCTCCGTTGGGACGCATGCCTCTTATCCTCTTAGCGACATTCCATTTGAAAAGGTCGCTGTCGATATTGTCGGTCCGCTGTCGAGCACATCGGTGAAAGGAAATAGATATATTGCCACTCTCGTAGATTTTTCCACGCGGTATCCAGACGCCGTGGCTCTACCAAAGGTAGATTCAGCGACTGTGGCAGAGGGTTTGGTGGAGATGTTTTCGCGAATAGGTTTTCCGAGAGAGATCCTTTGTGACCAGGGCTCCAGTATCACTTTCAAAATGACGAGAGAGCTCGACGATCTCTTCGCGGTGAAGCATCTCAGCACGACCGCTTACCATTCAATGTGGAATGGGATGGGGAGAAATTTAACGGAACACTCAAGGAGATCCTGCGGAAGTTCAGTCAGGAGCAGCCCAAAGCTTTGGATCATTATATCGCCCCGCTTCTGTTCGCATACAGAAAGGTACCGCAGGTGAGTTTAAGGTTTTATACGTTTGATCTGATATTTGGAAGACATGTGCGAGGACCGCTCGCAGTCCTCAGAGCGCTCTGGACAAAGGAAGAGCTCGGAGAAGACATGAAGACAAGATATGGTTACGTTCTCGATCTAAGAGAACGTCTCGAGCAAACTGTGAGAGCGACTCATCAATATCAGCGGCGTGCCCAACAGTCTCCGAAGAGATACTATGACATAAACAACAAGAAGCGGCAGGTGAGGGTTAGAGATCGTGCCCTCATTATTTAACCGAGTAGCCACTATAAACTCCTGATGCAGTGGAGAGACACATTCGTGGTTCTTGGCAAAAAGAACGACGTGGATTATTGAATCGACTTGGGCCACACTAAGAAGCTATACTACATCAATATGCTCAAACGGTACGAAGAGTGTGTGACCCGAGATACCTTGCAGGCATCATCTTTTGTCGTAATCGAAGAAGGTGACTCAGAAGAACAACTGCCTACGCTCAGCATGGACCACGGTAAACGAATTGAAGCTGTGCAGATCTCCACCAAGCTCGATGACGACAAACAGCAGGACACTGGGAGCTTATTTGACACGCATGCAGACATATTTTTCATGATTCTCGGGAAGACTAATCTAGGGGAGTGTCAACTTAGGCCCTCGATTTCTGAAGTTGTGAATACCCCGCAATACCCGTTGCCTTTTGGCATGGACGTGGTCAAAAAGGAAATAGACGAGATGATCAAATTAGGGATCATTGAGCGTTCCAAATCTTCATACAACTCCCTTCTCGTTCTGATTGAAGAGAAAGAAAACATCTATCGGACTTGCATAGACCTTTCACGCATCAATGAGGTTCTTGTGTCTGATCCAGAGCCCATTCCAAGGACAGATGTAATATTTACTGAGGTCGGAACCAATGTATACTTTTCAAAATTTGAGCTTGCAAAAGGATACTGGCAGGTACCCTTGGAGGAAGCTTCGAGACCGAAAATATTGGTTTCTACCCAATTCGTTCACTATCAGTTCGTCTATATGCCCTTCGGCATTAAGACAGCATCGGCTATCTTTACGTGCCTGTTGCGCATTCTATTACAATTCATGGACAACGTCGTTAATTACATCTACGATCTCCTCTTAGCAACTTCTGCTTGGGACGAACGCCTTTGGAACACTTTGGCCGGCGCCACGATCAAGCCGCAGAGGAGTGAAATTGGAGCCACTAAAGTCTCCGTTCGTGGACACTGGTTTGGAGAAGGAACCATCCGATCGTTTGAAATGGTGGTGGAAAAGCTTGTCAACGTACCGTTTTCAAAGACGAAGAGACAAGTGCGTTCCTTCTTAGCACTTGCCGGATACTACCGCAATTTCATCCCTGGATATGCCGACACAGTCCAACAGCTCACGGAGATGACATGCAAAAATGAACCCAACTTTGTCTCTTGGACACAACCACGGCAAACCGCTTTTGACGAGCTCAAGTACGTGTTAAATTCAAGGCTCCTATGAAGAGCTCCTGTTATCAGTAAGCAGTTCGTGCTTCGCACAGATGCTTCCAAGGTCAGCACAGGCGCCGTTCTTCTGCAGGAGCGTGATAGAATCCTCCATCCGGTATCATATGCGAGTCGACAGTGGTTACCTCGCAAATCTCGCTACTCAGCGATTAAACGCGAGAGCTTGGCGAAAGCCTCGCTGTTGAGAAATTCTACACATTCTTGTACGGGACGTTTTTCGTCATTCAGACTGACCACCAAGCCTTGCAATATTTACCAAAGGCAAAGCACTTGAACAGCAGGGTAGTGCGTTGGATCTTAGCATTACAAGAGTATACTTTTCGTGTAGAATACATCAAGGGCACCGAAAACGTAGGCGCCAAATGCATGAGTTGTTTGTGAATAACCGGAGGGTGATGCCCAATGTACAGTGCTGCTATCCCGTGTGTTTGCAATGGTTACCTGGGTAAATGTAGTCTAGGAGTGTCTAAGAGTTTTTTAATTCTCTTTGTTTTTCTGTTATGGGTTGTTTAGTGTGTAAATTTAGTCTTTATGGTACGGACGTGTAGAAAGTGTGTGTCCAATGATGTGTAAGGTTTCTATATTTTCCCTTGTGCAATAAGTAGAATCTTGAGCCCCATGTTCCCTCTTGGTACGTCACTATGTACCTCTATGTGTCACGGTGTAAAGTGCCTTCAGTGACATCAACGACGTCTAAAATGTACGTTTACCACGTGAACATTAGTGTTGTGTGCACCAACGGCAGTTTTTTTCATGTGGAAAAAACTTTTTCGAAGGGGGGGGGGGGAATATTGAGGTGCATAGAAGATCCTCGGATGATTTGTGAGCGCGGTCTGTCGACAGTGTTGCGTCGGACAGCAGAGCGCTGCGTGTGCCAGCCCAGCGTTGCGCGTGTGTCCGTGCGAAAGGTGTGTGCGAGGAAACGGCGACAAAGAGCGGGGCGAGCACGAGGTGCGGACAGCTGACGTGTCCAAACACCGAGATGTAAAGGAAGACAGCGCAGCGGAGATCGTGTGATTCAAGCGCGTGGGTGGGGGCCCTCGGACGTTGGGTCCGTGCTGCCGTGACCTCCCTTGGATCACCGACGCGAGCCTACTGCGTTCCTTGCAAGCGTGAAGAGGGCAGCCGAACGGACTGAGGGTCCGTGCTGCCGAGAGGCACTATTGGATAGCCTGCTTTAGGCCACCGGCGTTTCGTGACGCCGTCGTCCAGACCTGGCTACGTGTTTCCTGCCGCTGCCAAGTTCTTCGGGCTCTGGACTGGATACCACCATCGTCTTCCTGCAGTTTTCTCCACTCCTAATTCCACCTGGCTCTCTTTCGTCGCTTCCACCAAAGCAACGCCAGCGCCAAGTCGCAGTTCATCAACCAGCGTTCCGTCCTGTCTACAAGGCATCCCCGCTTCACCTGAGACGCTCAATACAGGGTGAACGCTTTCCTTTATTCTGTAGTGTTGTACGCGTGTTGAGTGTTTGTTTTCCTTGTTTTCGTGTCCGTTTCTTATTGGCCCTTTTCCTTTAAATTATAAATACGGCTTCGTTTTGCCTTGTTTATCTCATTCTTCTTTTGTTCTCTTCTTCGCACCTGCACGGGATAGCATTCCCCATCGGAAAGTCGAGGACGCGTTAACAATTCGTGAGTCTGTTGCAGACGGAATGGCGGCGGTTTATGCATACCTCGTGAGATCAACTGCAACGATAGCCTAATGGTTACCGGCTGCAGTGTACCGAAGCGGGCTGTAGAAATCAATGACCATCCGGTCGATAGGGTATAGTGGGTAAGGGAGCGGCTGCAACTCTCCAGCAGAACGACGAGAAGAGGCATTGCGACGTTGACAGGTGAGGCAGGAGCGTACGTATTTAACTACGAAGGGGCACACACCGCGCCAGTAGTAGCGGAGCCGGATTTGGGGGTATGGCTTGAAACTCCCGCATGACCGCATTGTGGGTCAGTGCGGAAATGGTGCATATTTGCGTGCGCAAGTGGCGAGGAATAACGAGTAACCACTTGCGGCCGTCAGAGCTGTAGTTCCAGCGATAGAGGCTTATCGCGTATCATGAAGTGGGAAGTATGGCGGCGGAGGGCACAGTATGGAGAAGCAGCCGTGGGGTTGGATAGAAAGTAGAGAAGGAAAGTGTTTCAGGGGTCGAAACGTTGCGCTGAGGGCATGTCGCTATTTGAAGCGACGACGTACAGGCGCCAGAAGTGGAAAGGCTGGTTATCTCGGCTGGAATTGGGCATCGGGACAGGGCATCATCGTCTTGATGCTTGCTGTCGGAACGATTAAGCACGCGAATGTCATATTCTTGCAGCCGAAGAGCCCCCTTTGCAAGGCGGCCGGATGGGTTTTTCAAGGAGGAAAGCCAACAAAACGCATGATGGTCCGTCACAACGTCAAAAGAGCGGCCATAGAGGTAAGGGCGGAATTTGGCAAGGGCCTATATGGTGGACAAACATGTTTTTCACTGACGGAGTAATTTTATTCAGCCTTCGTAAGTGTGCGGCTTTCACGGGCAACAACGTATTCATCGAAACCACAGATAGGCTGGGACCGCGCTGGAGTGCCACGGTGGGCCCAACACCACTGGCGCCCGTGTGGACCTCGGTAGGAGCTCTCGAGTCGAAATGGTGCAGTATGGGTGGAGTTGTGAGGAGGCGACGCAATGTATTGTGGGCATCGTCGCAAGACGGAAGCCAATGCGATAAATCGAAACTTCCGGGAACAGCAATCAAAACAAAGTTTCGAATAAATCGGCGAAAATAAGACCGCAGGCCTAGGAAGCGGCGCAGCTCTTTGATGGAAGTAGGATTGACGAAGGCAGCGACAGCGCGAAGTTTGCCTGAGTCGGGAGAAACGCCTTCCTTGGAGACAACGTGACCTAAAATGGTTAGTTGGCGCGCAGCAAAACAGCATTCCTTCCACTTGAAGTGTAGGCCGACGTCAGAGACGCAGGTCAAAACGTGCCTCAGGCGGGACAGTTGAGCTTGAAAGGCGGAGGAAAAGACAATGTCGTCGAGGTAGCATATGCACATCTCCCACTTGAGCCCATTCAAAATGACGTCCATTATCCTTTAGAAGGTTTTAGGGGCATTACAAAGCTCGAACGGCATCACAGTGAATTCATACAATCTGAAGGGGGTCACAAAAGCTGTTTTGTGGCGATCAGCCACTTCCATGGGAACCTGCCAGCACACAGAAAGTAAAAGAGTTCACTCCCCTGCAAACTGTCCAGAGCGTCGTCTAGGTGTAATCTTATTAAGGCGGCAGTAATCGACACAGATGCGTATGGTGCCCTCTTTATTTTTCACACGGACAACAGCCGGTGCCCAAGGGCTGCTTGAGGGCTGAATGACGAAAAGATGAAGCATTTGGTCGACTTGATCTGCGATCGTCTGGCGCTCATTTGGAGACACACGATAGGGGCGCGGCCGCAGCGGCGCGTGGGAGCCAGTGTCCATGCGATGAGTGACGGTAGAAGTAGGGCCCAAGGAATCTTGGTGAGCGTCGAAGAGCGGAATTGGTAAAGGAGAGTGAGAAGCTGTGTTTTTTTGTGGCGGAGGCGATCGGCGTCGATGGAGCGCAAGAACAAGTCGGTAAAAAAAAGAATTTGTCATAGAGGCAGGTGGGCTGAGCGTGTTGATGGCGAGGTGTCGTGTAACGTCGGTCTTCTCGCGGATGAGCACAGACGCGATGGGCCAGAGCATTCACCAAGGCGCAGAGCGGTAGGGTAGAAAAACGGGTTAGAGACCAAAAGTACTGAGAGGCCAGCGGACACAGCCAGTACAGTGTCAGGCAGACTGTGGTGCACTTGCGGTGCAGAAAAGTGCGGCCTGAAGTTAAGAGGACTGTGTTGTCACCAAAAGAGTCGCAAAACAGGTGAGCAAGAACAAAGGAGCATGGGAGAATGTCTTTGTGTTCGGCGGTGAGGGCTTTAACACAGGCAACAGAAATAGTAGTGTCCAGCAAAATACTGGGCAGAGAACAGAACCCAACTTCCACTCGAGCACAATCGATGATAGCTTCATAGCGGTAAAGGAAATCCCAGCCCAGAATTACAGGATGGGAACAACAACGCACCATGGCGAATTCCATCGTGTAGAGGGAGTCCTGAATCCAACTCGAGCAGTACATGCTGCGGACAGCTTGATGTGCTCAGTGCTGGCCGCAAGCAGTGGTAGTCCAGCAATAGACGTCTTTACCTTCTTCATCGAACGACAAAGCTTTTCGTCTATAACCGAAATCGCAGCACCGGTGTCCAAAAAGGCCAAGACAGAGATGCACTCGACAGAAATTTCGATGAGATTAGCAGGGGATAAGCGAGGTCTTGGTAAGTTCAACGCGGACGTAGTTCTCGCCTCAGGAACTGCGGCATCCAGTTTTCCTCCTCAGTGCTAATGGGGCGACGTAGAATAGGAGAAACGGAGCAACACCTTGTTGAAGGTGAACGGTGTCTACAAAGGGCCGAATAGATTAGAAAAAGGACGACCAGACGGCGGCTCAGGAGGCCCGGAGTACTGACTCGTAGGATGGCCAGTACGCGGGAGCTTGAGGAGGCGGTACGCAGACTGGGAGACGACGACGGCAAATCCAGGCCACATGGCCAGGCAAGCCTCAATTGTAGCAGAGAGGCCGGTTATCGACGGTGCGGCAGGGATTGCTAACAGGCGGAGCCGGCCAAAGAGAAGGAGTCACCTATTACGCAGGTGTTGGAGACAAAGGATAGGTAGGCGGCCAAGGTCTGGCGGTGACGTCCGCGTATGTCAGCGGAGCAGTGGTAGGGGGCGCCGGTTGGGCGACGTCGTCTGCGTATGTCAGTGGAGCGGCGACAGGTGGTGGCGGATGGGGGGGAAGACTCTCGGCAACCTGCTCTTGGATGGCATGTCGAAGAGACGGAGCCAAATATGGAGCTCGCTCTATAGGGCTCAGCAGAAGAGAACACTCACGCGCTACTTCTTCCCAAACAAAATCTTTGATTTGTTGCAGCAGAGAGGAGGTGTCATGTGCTGGCGTCCGCCCAGCAAGCGACTCAGCCTGTGGGGGGCGCTGACGAGTCAGGAGCCTCTGTTTCCGCAGCTCAGCAAAGCTTTGGCAGAGGGTGACGACTTCATCAACGTGCTCAGGTCGCGCGCTAACATCTGAAAGGCGTCGTCGTCAACACCCTTCAAAATGTGTTTACTTTTGTCAGTTTCCGACATGTTTAGGTTGACATGCTTGGATATGTCAAGGGCATTTTCGATGTAACTCGTGAAGCTTTCGCCGGCCTGCTGAGACCGTTCGCACATGCGTTGTTCGGCGCGAAGTTCCCAAACAGCAGGAAGACCGAACACTTTAGAGAAGGTTATTTTGAAAGCAGACGAAGTTCGGATGTCCACCCCGCGGTTCCAATACCACAGGTTAGCCACGCCGGGGAGATAAAAAAAATTAGGTTATTTATTTTTTTGGCATTGTCTCATTTGTAGCAAACGATCACCCGCTCGTAAGACGTGAGCCAGTCTTTCACATCCTGCTCATCGGTACCGCTTAAAATGGCCGGGTCCCGTTGGCAACGGGAGGCGACGCAGTTAACAGCTTAGCCCACTTGCACGGCTTGATGTTCAACGTCGTTAGGCACCGCAGGTGACGGGAGAGTACGGTGGCGCAATTCCAGGGCCGTCACCCAGCACTTCCACCAAATGTAAGAGAGCATTGGTGAAAACAGTCCGAGGGCATTCAGGTCAGCCGCAGACATTCGTGGCGATAGGCATACAGCTGACGCGCAGGGCCATTTTCTTAGTCGTGAGTCATCTGCTTTGTCTGTGTCATCTTCTTTGTATATATATATATATATATATATATATATATATATATATATATATATATATATATATATATATATATATATATATATATATATATATATACCGGCGCGATCATGGGCTGCCAGCAATTTGATTATTCGGGAGGACGATAGCACTGGCGAAAACAGTCCGAGGGCTATCAGGTCACAGACATTCGTGGCGATAGCCATACAACTGATGCGCAAGGCCATCTCCTTTGCGATGAATCATCTGCTTTGTCTGTTTCATCTTCTTTAACGTGCACTGACATCGTACAGTACACGGGTCTTTAGTATGAAGCCTCCATCGAAATTCGACCACCGCGGCCGGGATGGAATTCACATCTTTCGGGTCAGCAGCCGAGCATCAGAACCACTGAGCCACCGCGGCGACTGGCTGACAGAAATTTGGCAACATCGACGACCACAGCTTCTTAACATGAGGATCGGTTTTCACTCGGCATACCTGTCTCCGGCGACGGTCACAATAGCTTTATTTGATTCAGAACTGGTTCACGGCACCGGTCCTGAAAAAGTGCCGCTGGTGCCAGCGCAGTGCAGAACCAGGTCTGTGGTGCAGATACAGCGCGTCAGCAGCGCCGCACCTTCTGTGCGACAGTTTTCAATCGAGCGCGTGCAGGCAGCTCTTGTCGTCTGCTCGCCGTGGAGGTGCTCAGTGGTGCAGTTCTTGTGTGTGTTTTTTTGTGTGCGGTCGCTTTCGTGCATAGCACGACTTGCGTCGACCATCGATTTGGCCATGGTCGACGACGGGGACATCACATAGTTCCTTGTTATGGAGCAGTTCTACTCTTACGAAAGTGAATAGCAGGAAACCGACTCCGTGCTGTCCTTGCCGCAACTCACTTGGTTGGACCGATTGCAGCCGAATTCTGAAGTACTGTAAAAGCGTGGCTGAATTTGCTACTTGAATTTCGATTTCATTAGGCTCTTCAGACAATCTAGAGAGTCGTTCGAAGAAATTTCGGCGCGCTTCAATGGCAGGCATATTTTCCGACGCCTATAGGGGGGCGCCCACCAATTACTGTCGGGAGCCCGCCTCGCTCATTTAGCTCTTTATAAGCAGTTTAAAAGCCACCTGGCTGCTGTGCGTGAGCCCCGGCACCCCCGTAGCCGCTGCAGAATTAATGTCCAGTCAGCAGCGAACCAGGAGCATCTGCCTGCATGATAGAGCAGCGAGCAGAGGGACCGGCGCCGGCAAAACACGCCCACGACTTGCCCTGCCCGTATTTTTCCCAACAGCCCACACACCATTGTAGTGCCGTTTAAAAAGAATGTTTTGTGTGAACTCACACGCACACGAACGGCTTATAAGCTATCTGTTACAAGTAGCAGGTACACCAAAAAAACACAGAAAGTTACCTGCTGTCGCATAAATTTCAGCGTCATTTTGTCGCAAAATGGCACAGGGCCCGTCGACGGCAGCGAATACCTCCCTCAATTCACCTTCAATACTTACGAGCATGTTAGCGTCATCTGCGCGTCGTCTGCTCAAAGCTGTCTGCATGTGCACAACTTTCCTGCACCTCCTTCGCGGACAGTGCCAAGGTTCCTTGCAACCCGGCGATACCACGGCTGCACCCAAATCAATCGCGGACAATGGTGAAGGGGGCGCTGTGAATCGAGGGCTTTGGTGCAGCGCACCGTGAACCGGTGCCGGCGGTGCAGAGAACTGCTCCTGAATCGAACAAACCTAATATTATCGCGTTGGTGCACACCGGAGCCGATTGTTCAATTTGAAGTGGGAAAAAAAGTTCCGACACTGTGGTCTAGAAGACAAAATCTGCAGGGCTGGTGGCCACATCGTCATTCCGCTTGGCCAATGTAAAGCTCGGGTTCAGATCCGCAACCCTACTTTCAATATCAGCTGCCTGGTTCTCCATGATTGTTCTCATGACCCGATTCTCGGTTTTGGCTTCCTCCGCGAGAATGGGGCGATTATCGATCTCGGGCAGCGCTCAGTAATTCTTTCTACAGAGAACGCCAATGGCACTCATGTCATTCGCCCACGCAGCTTCATCCTTTGAGTTTCCTCCTAGAGTGTTTTGGTTCCGCTACGCGCCAGTGTTTTTTTTTTCAGTGTCGACTACGATGGGCTCCATGACGGGACACCACTCGCAGACGGCAATCTTTCACTGTTGCGGACGCATGGCATTTGTTCGGCCCGAAGTCTCGTCCACGTATATAATGATAGGTCACAACTACTGGTTACACATTTTACAAACTAAACTCGGCACCACTTCCGCGCTACAGCGATCGCGTTCGCCGACCAATTAGCCGATGTTCTTGAATGCTTTACGTGAGAAGCTATGAGACCTCTGAACATGTCTCTCGAACGCATTGACATCAGATCAGGGCTATCGCCGGTTAAACACCGCGCTCTGCGTGCCTTACTACTCAAATACACAGTGTGCTTTGCGTCTTCTTAGAAAGTTCAACAGACGGCCAATACGAAACACCGCATCATCACATACGACGATGCCTGCCCTATACGCCAACATCCGTACCGTATTTCACCTAAAGAACATGAGGCAATCCAAACAAGAGTGAAGGAGATGCTTATTGACGGCGTTATTCCACAACCTTAGAGTCCGTGGTCGTCGCCTGCCGTTCTCGTTCAGAAGCAGGATGGAACATTGTGATTTTGCGTAAATTACCGAAAGTTTCACACCACGATCAAAATTACGTATACGCATTGACCTATAACAGACTTCGCCGCGCCAAATATTTTTCCTCGCTTGATTTAAAGAAAGGTTACTGGCAGACTGAGGTGGATGAGCGGGATCAGGAAAAAAACTGCCTTCATTACTCCCGATTACTTATATTAATTTAAGGTGCTGCAATTTGGTCTGTGTTCGGCGCCAGCAACGTTTCCGCCAATGATGGGTACTGTCCTTGGTGGCCTCAAATCGCAAATCTGTGTCGTTTATCCGGATGACGTGGTTATGTTCTCTGAATACTTTGAAGTACATGTTGAGTGCCTGCGGACTGCTTTAGGTGCTCTGGGTTCAGGCAGTTTAGAGCTCATGCCTGAAAAATGCCACTTCACGAAGAACTCAAGTTTTGCGGGCACGTTGTGAGCTCTGCGGATGTGCAACCCGACCCCAACAGGACTGGCGCCATAGCCGAATTTCTAGTTCCTACTACAAAGAAAACGCTCAAATGCTTCCTTGGTCTGTGCCCCTACTACAGTCGCTTCATCGCCGACTTCTCCCTTAATGCCGAAACCCTGACCCGTTTAACGGGGGTCGATATCCCGTTCGTCTCGGCTACCGAGGAAAAGGAGGCTTTCACAGAACTACGCAGCCGCCTGCACAAAAGACCCGCGATCTACATCGCAAAAACGGCTTGGGTGTTGTACTAGCGGAACACCAGGATATCGCAGAACGAGTGATTGCTTATGCGGGATGCGTTCTGTCTCGTGCCGAAATCAGCTCCTCTGTCTCGGAAAATGCATGCCTCGCCGCTGTGAGGGGATGATGCAATTTTGAACTTAACTGTACGGCCACCATCTCAAAGTCTTCTCAGAGTACCATTCATTGTGCTGGCTGGCCAATGTACGAGATCAATCAGGCCGCCTAGCAAGGTTGAACCTCAGTCTCCAGGAACTTGATTACGCAATTAAGTTTAAATCTTAACGCAAGCACGAAGATGCCGACACGCTCTCACGCGCACCGGTCGAGCTAAGTGAGAATGGCACAGGGGACGACAGTTGTTTGCTTGGAGTGGTTAAGGATTCAGACGTATTGGCGAGGCAGCCAGCTTAAACGAACTTTCCATCTGTCGTTGACCATTTGCAGGCCCGCACTAATACTGTACGTCGAATGTTTTCCCGGAACCTTTCCTCCTTCTGCATGCGCAATGGCATCATGTTCAAGAAAAAAAAGGGCGGTGGTTTAGCTCTGGTTAAACCTGGAGTGACGCGATAGCTACGGCTAGCCGAGTGGAACTTGGTCACGTGATCAACCACATGACGAACCGCGTGAAGAGCCCCATCGCCGTGCCGCCGGCAGCTGCTCCGCATCACGTGAGAGAGTGGCGACGCCGCCACCGCCACGGCGCCTTCACTCCGAAGGCTCGGAATATAATACCGTAATATACCTATCGCTACAAAACTCGAGCCACAGTGGCCGCGCCTATCTCCTCGTCGTGCCGTCAGACCTTCGTGCCGACATCCTTTCTGCCTCACACGACGAGCCTGCCTCTGGTCACTTAGGATTTACACGCACCCTCGCTAGAGTGCGCATGCCTATTATCCAACAAAACTTGCCGCCACCATCCGCCGCCGTTATCCGCCACCATCCACCGTCCGCCGTTGACGTGAATGCCAGCGCCAAAAGTTACCTCCACCGGAGCGCGCTGGTTTGCTCTAACATATCGCACCGCCTCGCACGCCCTCTGACCAAGTCTGCATGAATTTTCTGGGCCCATTCCTGGTATCGCTGTCGGGTAATAAGTTGATCATTGTAGCGAAATCCTATCTGACACGATAGGCGGAAACCAAGGTGGTGCCGCGTGGCACATCGTCCGAAATCGCGCAGTTCATGCACCGCATTGTATTACGACACGGCGCCCCGTCCTACGTAATCACAGAAAGAGATGCGGCTTTCACAGTGCAGCTCATGCATAAGATATTCAAATTCAGTCACACCAACCACACAATGCTACTGCCTACCATCCGCAGTCACTTGGTCTCACCAACCGACTCAACAAAACCATAGCGGATATAGTCGCAATCTACTAGACGTCCAGGATAAGACTTGGGACGAGATCCTCCAATACGTGGCTGTCGGGCAAAATATGGCCGTACAAGAAACAACGTACTTTACGCCATTACGTCTCGTTTATGGCTGCTATGTGCACACAAGGCTGGATGCCACATTTCCGCGCAGTACCGACGACCTGGCGCTCACGCCACACGCCGAGGAATTTCTCAAACACGCGGAGCAAGCTCGCCAGCTGACCCTCATACACATCAGGCGAAAGCAGGGGGCAGATCCACACGACTACTAGCAGCGACACCGACACGTCGAGTACCAACCCAACGACCAAGTGTGGGTATGGACCATAGTCCGACGCTCAGGATTGTCGTAGAAACACCCATGCCGCTACTCTAGCCCCTACAGAGTGTTGCGCAGCATCAGGAATGTGACTAATGAAATTCTGCCCGACAGTTATGTGCAGAGTGCTCGCCATCGACCCCAGCCTGAAGTAGTGCACGTACTCCGCATGATGCCCTATTTCACGCACTAGCTGACAGCACCTCAGCAGATTGTTGTTTTTTGTCGCACTAAGCCTGTTTGTCTCCAGCCATCCTGCCCCTTCCTTTGTGGCTTCCTTGTTAACTCCTCCAGTTATCTCGCAGCGCCCTAAAGGTTTTCAATATTAGTTCAGGACGGGGGAATAATGCCGCCAGGTGGCCCTAGGTAGGATAAAAAGGAAAGGAGGTGAAGGTTTTGCACGCGCGCCCTGAGGACTTTTTTGGGAAACCTGCCGGAGAATGGTGTCTCAGACCTTGGTTCCGTGACTATATATATATATATATATATATATATATATATATTCCTTAACTTGTCTGCTAATAGCTTAACGAGGGTCTCGGTTCTGGCCGTCTTGATGCCATAGGTAGCATAAGAGGGCTCTAGCACAGTGTCCGCCCTCGGCGTTATACGACGTTCCACGTAACACTCGCGGTAATACAGGACGTGCTAGGTCCGCCGGTATGGACGAGGGTGGCGCTGGTGAACACTCTCAAGGTTCGCTTACACGCAATAAAAATAAATACCCACGAGAGCAGCAGATTGGACAGCCGTCACCGTAGCTCAGTTGTTAAGAGCACCGGACGCGATATTCGGAGGTCGTGGGTTCGGATCCCACTGGCGGCATGGTTGTTTTTCTGCTGCTTTATACGTAGTTTTCTTTAGATCAAAGCTTAATTGAAGTATTTTTCTCCCACCAATCCGCACTATAAATTTAAAAAAGCATTCCCGAATGCACTTTGGTTTCGGTGACTGTTGGCTTCCTTCATGTATTTGTCAAACGAGCCCCTCATTTCCCTTAACTTGTCTGCTTATATATATATATATATATATATATATATATATATATATATATATATATATAAGGGATGTGAAACTCTTCACGGCCACTGATTAAAAGTATAGTAAACTGGGGAGGTCACATTGAAAATCGTAACGAATTTATTCAACATTTCGACCAGGGACTGGTCATTGTCAAGAATGATCATGCAGTGCATGGACGCGTCTTCTTATAGCATGGGACACAGAGGGCTTAAAAAAACAAAAATCAACGAAAAAACGGGGGGAGGGAGGGGAACACAGCACAGACACCTATCCCTTGTTAGGGAAAAAAGGGGCCACGTCGCGCACGCGTGAACTCACTGCACTCGCACGAGGTGTAAGAGAGAGGCCGGGCTGGGTTGGCACGCGGTTACTTCGAAAAAAGATACAGAAAAAAGCAATGACAAATAAAGAAAAACGTGGTGGGGGCTTAACAAAAGAGGAGAAGTGTCCGCCAATTGTGGGCGTTTGTGCCGTCCCGTACCACTCCTAAAGATGGCCCAAGGAGGCGGCACAGCCTGCGACTGCCCACATCGTGACATGCGAGGCGCTAATACCAGATGAACTTTCCATACGAGGACCAGATGGAAATGCTTGCTTACAGGAAAGCAAACAAGAAATAATGCACAGAGAAAACTGCAGAGCATGCCGACAGAAAGAGAAAAAAAAGAAGGAAAAACAGGAGACACGAATACACAAGACATACACACACAAATATATCACTGTTGTAGTATCCTTGAGCAGAAGAAATGCGGGAAACCATAGAAGCTTACGAAAAGACAGCGCAGAGTGTTAGGAAATGCCCGAAGAACTTAATTGCATCCTAGAAAACAGTGCTCACAACAACATAACAATAATAGGATACAGACAGATGACAAGCGAAATCTTAAAAGGGCACAAATGAATGCAAATACAACACTAGTGTGAATAAAACCTGTGTTAAAAAGCAAGTGTTACCTAGAATCCAGCTGCCAGCAAAAACACAACAATAATAGTAGGATGAATACACATGGGACACGAGCGTCACAAAATTAGCGTTTAACCACAGGAAGAATTTGAATACCTCGACCGGAAGTTACACTGTGAAATATAGAAGAATGTATTATAAAAAAAGTCACTATAGTAGATTTAAGGAACACACGTTTGGTCGCAAAATAATGCCCACGAAAAAAATAAAAAACACAGAACAAAACCATCGCAGGAAGTTTTAGCCTGAAAGGCAGGACAGTTTGCCGGCGCTCTCATTAATGCCACTAGACAAAGTGTTAAGCTTAAAAATTTGGTATGCTTCACAGGCTTCCTTGCCGTAATGTGCCTGGAAGCCAGATTGCAATATGGTGCCCTTGAAGCTTCCAAATGGGTGGCCTCTGGTGGTTACGTGTCTTGAAAGAGGCAGATCTGGCAGTGATCGTATGTGTGCTCTGTGGCTATTTACTCTCATTCGGAAAGGAGTTTCAATTTGCCCAATGCACTGCTCACGGCACACACCGCAGTCTAGAAGGTAGACAACGTTGCTGGTGTCACAGTATTGAATTTTTGAATGAGAAAGATGACTCTGTGCTACGAACTTCTGTGACCGCACTGATCATTGGACAGAGCTTACAGTGCGGTTTACTGCAAGGGTTGCACACTTATTATGGTTTTTTGTCGTGCCCATAAAATTCCCAGACATCAAGACAGGTGATGAAACCATTCACAAAAGCTACTTTTGGGTCATATGTACTGCAAGACACGGGTTCTTTGTAAACAGTACGATGATGGAAGCCTTTATTTGGCGTTTTTACGTTGACAATACTCCACCAGCGAAGAAGGATTTTGATGAAATCTGTTGTTGCTGCCGCATGTTGAAAATCAGCTTCACCGCTGCGAGCTGCCAGGGCTGTGGCTACGTGCGATTAAAAAACCTGCAGTACCAGCTTCACATTTTGCCGTTCCAAGTTGCTCGGATTAAGTGCCTTGGATGTCAAGCCATACCTATATTTATCAGTAGAGATGACTCCTCTTTATGTAAATCTCTCAGATTCTTAAATGAGGCAGTCATTTTGTATTCAGGCCGAACATCATTGTCTGAATCTGAAACCGTGGGTAAAAAAACCAAGTCCCCGCATTTTACTGATTCAGCCAATAGTTTTTGATACACTTCTAAAGATGTACAGCATCTACAACATAAATATTGGCCGATCTGGATCTGCCGGTTGTGGATAAACATGACGAAGCATTGACTTTGGCAGAAATATCTTCATTACATTTCTGTTTAGAGAGTTATTGGCAAAAACAATGGCCATGACCCTGCACCCAATCTCTTTTAAGCGTATGATCACCGTCTTCAGTATGACATGAAGTTGGTCGCCCTGTATGATTTTTACCGGAAGAATGTGTGCTACCACCTTGAATGAGCTCAGCAGACTTTGTATCATAAACACATGTACAGATGTGGCTGCCTCGCTGGAATTCACTGCAGCACCACATATGCTGCCCCCTTATAATCCAAACAAGGCTTGATAAGAATTTAGTCAAGCATCAACGTAACTGTCTTTTCATGTGTTGGCAGATGTGTAAATCTCTGGGAAACATACTGAATAAAAGTTGCATCACAGGAATCAATTTCTGAGCACATTTGTACAGACGAGCACACTTTCCTAATAGTGCTCGGATGGGGCAATGCTAGTGTACTTTTTTCCTCAAAGACTTGTAGGCATGGGGCGATATTGTGTGGAGAATGCGTGCAAACACAATTACCTGTGTGCTGTACTGAATACGCTCTGCAGAGAGCAGTGTTAGCTGTTCCTTTAAAAATTTCACAGCCCCTTTCTTGTTTTCAAAATGCATGCTTCCAATTTGTCTAGAAGAGAATTTACTGCAAGCAACAGGTGGCGAGAACTGCAACGCTTGACAGACTCGTCAGGCAGCATGCACAGGTTGTTCAAAATTTCCAACAAGGAGCTTACTTTGTAGACCGAGTCTTTTACAACAGCGCTACCAAGATTCTTGATCGCGGATCCTTGGTAGCAGGCTGAGACTTTGAGGTATTCGAACACTGTCAATGACGCCTTCACAAGGTTCACAATCGTTGGTGATGTTCAAAAACATCGTACACTTTTCTTTATGAATCACAGTCCACTGCACTGACATTGTGGCCACTTGCCGGCGCGCCTTTAGTTCTTGGAGTGACGAAAATTGGTCTCTCTCCTGCTCCGCTTCATATGATGCCAGTGATCCTTTGACCACATGGGCGAGTTGGGAAGCTTCTAGTCGGCTCCTCTTAGCATCAGGTGCAATTCTCTCTTGATGTTGTCTGGTGCTGAAAGGTACGAAGGGCAGTTGAGAAATACGGTAGGCACCGATCCACGGCGCAACCGCGGTACTGGCAACTGAACTGTAAGAACATCTCCTGTTCATGGATCCATGTACGATGTCGTCGTCTCGATGCATGAAGCGTCGAAATGATCGGCGCAAACCTGCACAAACGTACAAATGCTTCGTAAACATCTCAGAATTCACTTGTTAAAATAGCCTAATGCTAGCCCCTTTGTCTATAAGCGTGTTTGCAGCAAAGAAATGTGGCCACAATCAATCTGTCTGGGCTCCGGAAGCATCACAATAAACGTGCTGATTAAGTAAAAGCCACCAGGAGCACATAACAGTACCATAAACATTACTTACCTTAGTGTACGAGGTGGGCACGAAGTCCTTCCTTGGAATGGCGCGTAACCACTTCTTGAAAGTGTCGCCGTCTTTTGGGAAAGAAAACACTTATATCTTCATGCCCGTATCGTAATTGCCGCTGCACCCCGGCACAGAACACTTGATCGGCATTTTAGTATCCACTGCACATTGCACACGGGAATAAAATTGCCGCAAAACAACGACGAGAGACGACAAACGCGACCACGCCACTGCAACCAACGGGCCCGCGCGGCGCAGGGAGCGTGAAAGAAAGAACAGCAGGTACTAAAATCATGTCGCTGGCGATGCGGCTTCTCCAAGTGTCAGCCTGCCGGATGTGACGTAAAAATTTTGGGCGCAGGCGTGAAAGCTGTTCAGGGGATAATGGCTCAGCTCGACAGCCGGTGTAATCATCGCAGAGTTGTGTTCAAAGCTCACAAAGCTACATTATGAAACTATATCGAAGCGTATACGCACAGCACAGAATGCAACGCTAAAAAGGCCAAACTGCGTGCGCTATCAGCAAACCGCTACGAGCGGATAATGAAGAAAAACATGCGTGCAGGCCGCAGTGCACAACCACGTCGAACAATGATTTTAGGATATTTTCACGGCGTTCGCGTCGAAACGGATACATTATGAACCGACAGGCCAGACAGTGACTCTGTGTAGAGCGAATTTTGCCACTGCAGAAATAACCGTGGACAATGTCGACGGGTAACAAACGCTACAGTGCCTCAGCCCTTTAGTTTTCTCCTTAGTGCTAGCTCGTTAATTAGCGCAAGCAAAATTGCGCGCATTCCTTGGCAAAATTACGGGACTTACCTGAAAACGAAGACTCGACGGCCTTCCAGTTTTCGTTTTCTTCTTATGTAATGCGGTTCCGGTAAGATAAAAGACGCAGCGGCTTCCATTGCTGAAGAACAATGTACTGTCAAGACAAAAAGCCAGCAGGCTTCCCGGCGCGGTCACTTTTTCACGGAGTACACGAAGGGCTGAAGGTTGTTCTACAAGCGGCGCCGAAAACTATGATCACCACTCAGCCCAAACACGACTTTGGAGCCGAAATTTTGACATCATTAACACAAAACTATCTCTCAACTTCAGAACATCAAACACAAACGGCAGCACGCCAAAACGGATGGCGTGGTCGCGTAGTACCCGGATGAGACTTGTCCTGCCACGTGACCCGTCAGACTGCGCGCTTGATTTGAACGGCGTAAGTGGCGTTAGGAAGTCCGCGAGGCGCAGGCGCAGGGTACATGTTGCAGTAGGTATGCCGCACATTTGGCCTTCAGTTGGTGGGCTGAATATTGCTCTCTCAAGGTATTTTAACATCCTGTATATTTATACGCCATGTACCAATCAAGATGATGCCATCATATCAGTTGTTTCAGAGAAGACTTTCAAAAATTTTCAAGTAGAGGATTTTTGGGGCAAAAATATTGCTCTTGAGGCATAGTGTTACCGGTGTCGGGGGACAACAGAAAGCTGTTGAATTTTTTCAAGTAGTAAGCTGGTAAACTAATTTCTGATAACTAACTTTTAGCTATCACAGATAGGCAACTGGTTGCAATTAGATATTTGTAGCCGGTCGATAGTGATAGCGATTTTCAGTTTTTAGAATTTAGAAACGCAATTACCCTCGCCGCTGTTTCTAGACAAAATCTGGCTGCATCGCGCTATTTTCGCATTTGCTTTCGAAAGCATACAGCGCCAAGCGTAATCGCGTTTTGTAAATTCTAAAAACTGATGTGGCTATTACTAACGACCGGTTACAAATATATATTTGCAGCTAGACGCCTAGCTCTAATATTTAAAGGTTAAAAAATAAAAATTAGTTAACCAGCTTGCTAAAGACGATTCACTGGTTTTTTGATGTCCGCCAACACTGGTAATACGATGCCGCCAAAGCCATAGATTGACCAAAAAATACTATATTTGAATATTTTCGAAAGTGTTCGCGAAAAACCCGGTATGCAGGGCTGCTACTTCCACACTATTGTACTGTCACATTTATGAATCAGTAACAAAAGTTAGCTCTCTGCTACGTTGCGCAGTTTAATTCTAACCTGAGGTAAAGTTTAATACCACAGTTCTCTCATGGTACCAAAAAAGAATATTGTTTTCAGTTATACGTTAAATTCCACATTGCCAAGCGACATCTTGAACAATATTTTTCAAGTCACCAGCCACGACCAACTTCAACACCGTGACCTCTCCCATAGCTGATATAATATGAATAAAATTTGTTCAGCTGAAACGGGAATCGTTTCAACTGTCGTTGCGGTTGGTTCCATAATCAGTAAAAAATTGCCTGTAAATTTGATTTTTGTTGCTTGAGTTTTAATTAAGTTTAAGTCAATTATTTTAGCATTGGGCCATATCAGTCAAGAATATATTGACTGTTTAATGACCTGTGAGAATTTGGCTGCGAAGTGATTTTTGTGACTTCATTTTTAATTAACTTATGGTAAATTAACTTGCTATTGGGTCATATCAATCAAGAACATATTGGCTTTTTAACCACTTTTGAGAAACCGGCTATAAATTTATTTTTTTGTTTCTTGAGTTTTAATTCACTTGTAGTCAATTAACTTTATTATGGTTCATATCAGTCAAGAACATTATGACTTTTTATAGACCAAACTCATTAGGATTTGAGTATTAACAGACTTTTTTTAGACTCGATAAATACTCCTTAAGCAGTTAATTGAATCTCTCTGTTCATTTTTGTGAGGGGACACCTAAACCGCGCCGTAAAGGCAGGGATAAAGGAGGGAGTGAAAGAAGAAAGGAAGAAATAGGTTCCGTATTGGAGGGCTCCAGAAGAATTTCGACCACCTGGGGATCTTTAACGTGCACTGACATCGCACAACGCACGAGCGCCTTAGCGTTTCGCGTGCATCGAAACGCTGCCGCCGCGGTTGGGTTCGAGCCCGGGTACTCCGGATCAGTAGCCGAGCACCCTAACCACTGAGCCACCGTGGCGGGTCCATCTTGAACTGTATGTAAATTATTAAAAGATTCATTTGTACCGCCACTTGTTGGCAGTCTGTTTTCCAGCTGTGCTTCTGTATTTTAGGAATGATCTTATATAGTGAGATGCACTGGAGGCTCCAGAAAAATCTCCAAAATCTCACCCAAAATCTCTGCCTGTTCTTCTAATTTTCTTGTATACTAGGGGCAGACCGAAAAGGGACTGTGATTGGGCAGCACCTGCAATTTGTATTTTACCATCGATCACATTTATTTTGATGTAATTAAGCTGTTTTCAGTCGACACGTAACCATGCCAAGATGTTTTTCGGCGTTATGGACGGATATATCGGGCTTTTGCTCAGCACTATTAAAATTGTATCAAATTATCTTGCGTTGGGTGCCTAAGAAAAATTCCACAGGATTTGTTTTTTTCTTTTTGGTGTTTCGGCATTCTTGGTTTTACCTAATTTTGCGATTTTGTTTCACCACTCAGGAAGACTGAGGAATTGCTAGGCGTGCAGCGGTTAGAAAACAGGTTGCGAAAAATTCATTTATTTCGTCTATGCTGAGATTATTCAAAACTGTTTTATCTAGTCCGGCCTTTTTGTCTAAACAGTGCCCCGTCGGCTGAGTGTAGCATCCAACGTCGTGGTTTTCTTGGGATGACTTCATGTGCAGATGTTAAACGGATAAGTAAAGGGAGGTGCTCGCTGCTGTAAGGGCTGTCGATGAAAATCCCATTTAAAGTAGATAAAACAGAGGGTAACCTCAAAGATAAATCTGTGGAGCAAATTTTCCTATGCTCAGTGACCAGTATGTGTTTCACCGGTATTTAGGGGGCAGACGTTATTAATTACAATAAATCTTCCCCAATAAGCGAAGTTGGCATTAAAATTCCCCACTAGCTGGTATGGCTCTGTAAGCTGCTCCAGAAAGGTTTCTAAATCATGAAGTGCTACTTTTGTAAGATAAATAGTGGATATTGTGATTCTTTAAACTGAAGGACGGTGGCTGCAACAGCTTCGTATTTGGTTTTAAGTTTGATTTCGCGGGTTGCAACACCAGTCTGGATGACATATGCTACACTTCCAGACAGTTTACTCGCTTGTTTTCTGTCGCAGTAAAATACATTATGCTTGTTTAAAATATTTGTTTTGTTTAGGCCCTTAATTGTTCTCCTTTAAGCATAATGCCACCGGAGACAATGTGTTTAAAAGCTCTGTTATGTCACTAGCTATTTATTGGTCCTCCGCAGTTACACTGTATAAGGAACGCCATATTTGATAATTTTTTAGAGTGGTTAAGAACTTCAGATACCGGTTTTAGGGGTGCCATTACTGGGTTCTTCTCTTTTATTTATCGCTCAAGGGAGCTGCGCCGCCGCTGCTGCGGGGCGAGTTCTGCGTTGTGTCCATCGCCTCACTAGAGGCTGTGGATGCCCGCGTAACACCCACGTGTGTTCGGATTCTGGCCTCCCCCAACTGGGGGAAGCCTTACCGGGGGCTGACTGACTGGCCGGTAGGCCCTTTTTCAGAGGTTTCAGGGCAGCCTTTCCTGCATCCGCCTGGGTTGGAGGTGACTCTGCCTCAGGCTTTGCACGGGCATTGGCCGGAGCCCGGTGTGGTGTGCCACCCCTACGCACCACATCGGCGAAAATTGTTTTTCCTCTGTTGAGGAGAGTTATTTTCTTGCATCTTGATATGTTATGTTTTCCTTTGTATTGAAAGTCACTGTCTCTTTCTCTCTCTTCCAGGTCAGACACGACCTCGAGTACGCGAGCTGTTCCCCTTCACAGTTGACGCACTGTGGTACAGCGTTGTGGTCCACGGGTTCACGATCATTTGATGCACATTTGGCACATGTTTCGCGGCCGCGACCACTCTGGGCCCCATGGCCGAATCTTTGACACATGAAGCACCGTCGGGGATTTAGAATATATGGTCTTACAGTTGTTTTAAGGTGCTCTACTTCTATGAATTTGGTAAGATGGCTGGAGGCAAAAGTCTGGACTATTTGATTTGTCGATGTTTCCTTGTTGGCTTCGCGAATTTTTATAGGATGGATATCGGTAACGATTTTGTCTCTCTGACCCTCCAACATTTCTTCTTCTGAGAGGATAAGAAAATCGTGTTCGGATACTCCGTCTTTCACTGGGCTCACTGGCAGGTAAGTAGCTCCCGATTCGGGCATATCTTTAGAGGAAACTATGGTGGGGAGTTTGGAATATGGAATTTTGTCGCGGATTTGTAGAAGTTCGCCACTGGCTAGCTTTGCTACCTTGTAACTCATGCCCGAGGCGTCAGTCAGAGTTAGAAACAATGAAACGAGGTATGTTCTATCTGGTAGGTCTGTATCTTCACTGTGTACAACATGGAACCCAGGAAAAACTTCCTTTCTTTTTGCAGGAACTCTGCTCTTTCGTAGGTCCCCACTCTTTTTGAGAGCGATCGTTTTGCTGGATAGGGCAGCTATGAAATGTACGCTTATTTCGGCTTTGGAGCTAGCCATCCAACAAAGAGAACAACGAGAGGACGGGGTAGGAACTTGCAAGCAAGTCCTGTCCACGCCAGCTGTACAATTCATCTCAAACCAAATATGGTGAAACTGACGGTCGTTGGCCACACAAGGTTAACCCTAGCCGACTATGAAAAGTGAAAAAAAAGCCATGGAGGAGACAGGATAGTTGTGAGGAAAGTTGTTGTTCGCCGGACACAGCGATGCCATGCATGGCAAAGTGCTGGTCCTCAGGCCCATGGTGACACTCTGCTCACCATCATCCCCGTGCGGAGATGTCTCCATGGGTGCTCAGGAACCTATGGTGCCGCAACTTACCAACATTTGCATATTGGCTAGGCTCCTACAGGCGGGTCGCGAATGTGGCCAGAAAACAGCTGCTCGCTCACCCCCACGCATGAGGTGCCTCGGGCATAGCAGTGTCTGCCAGCTTGAAAAGTCGTGTCATGTGCTCAAAAATATGGCCACGCATTCATTGGGCTGCTGTGACCTCGAGTGAAGGGCAAATTCAGGGCATTTCTTTCACTTACTTGAGTTGAATTTAGCGAAAGTTCTCGAGGCAAAGTTATCCAGTTGGAGAAGTATGCCTCATGGTTCTCGAAGCAAATCTTTGTCGAGTCTTGCAACGCGAAATTTACGTTCATCAGCTTCCGATGGTTGTCCCATTGGCTCAATGCGGCCACACGGTCAAAACCGGCGAATCAATCTCTAGAGCCTCGAAGCTGCCGCCGTGGAATGATGGCGGCGTCCGAGATGCGAGAAGGACGAATGGCGAGGCACCGCCGGAGTATTGACATCTTTGGCCGCACATAGCGGATGTCATGGCCCGCACCAGAGTTGTCAGTGGCTCAAAGTCGGGTTGGAGGTCTCGCAGGCAGCGGCTCCTTTTGTGGACGGATGTTGTCTTCGTGCGTTGGAGAACACCATCAAGAATATGGTAGCGGTCAACGGGATGGGGTGACCCCTAGGACCTCGATCTATTGCCAAGAACTAATGTAGCAAGGAGCGGTACAGCACGGACGTTTACTCGGGCGAGACTCGCCGAACGACCGCACTTATTGAGAGGAACAAGAAGCTCGGCCGCGCGCTAAGATGTAAGGTTCGGCGAGATGGTAGCACCGAAAGCATTCCAGCAGTGTGGGAATATCTTTCAAATGAAGGACTCAGTAGAAGGCTGTACACATGCACCCATGTTAGCGTCGTGCCTGCATCACATCTCGATGATCAGCCTGCTGAGACAAGAGCACCATTGCAGGCAGTATACGCCTCCCAGATCGCCACCTACCGACACCGCTCACTCATCGTCAATTTGGCATTACCTCACAACTTCCTGTTTACTTTTTTATGTTATTGCCTACCAGGTTGACTCCAGTAGCTGCGACTCGCGGACCGAAACCACCCGCTTGTCAGTGGTTGGCATCTTCGTAACTGTAGCCACGACCACCATCCTCTCTCCCCAGGCCATTTGATAACTGCCGTTATACAACTTTTCTCATATCATGGCTGGCTTTCCCGCCATCACCAGGCCCAGCAGCTTAGCGCTTACTGTCTACGAGACCGTGAGACATCAGATCGTGACTACCGGCCCTCCAGTGTTTGCTCGCTATCCCTGCCTTTCTGGACACTATCTCGCCATTTCTAGTCGCAAATTCGACCATTTGCTGTAATTGGGAATTGTTCATGAATCGTTCAAGAGCTGGTCTGCAAAGCTGCATATTGTGCTGAATTGTGACCTCGGCGACTGGTGCCCCAACGCCGACTATAAAGCACTAAATGTTTGCATCGTCCCGGATGGATACCCTTGCCTTTTGTCCACGACTTTCTGGCTCCCCGGCAGGGCATAGTATTTTTCAAGATGAAACCTCCTAAAACCTATCACCAGATCCCTATGAAGTTTTTAGTAAATCCAAAGATAATGATGTCGAGTTTTCATGGCGCAAAGGCAACTTTTGGCCAAGGAGCACCATGGAACGACGTAATATTCATTAAGACACGGTCAAAGAGCCATTTCCCAAGAATTTCACCCTAAAGAAGCCAAGAACCAGGCAGCGGAAAGCCTGAACCCATTCTATTACCGATGGATGCTCGGCGGCACTGGGGATCGAACCCAGCACCTCCCGTATGCGAGGTGGATGCTCAAGCCAATAGGCCACCACTGCGGCCTAGTAATCCCAAAGACGTTTGTGGTAAAACTTTTATTTCTTTGAGTACGTTCACATCACCTTTCGTATGCGGAACGCTGCTGAAACCTTGCAAAATTTGCCAACGACGTCACTAGCGGCCAGCGTTTTGTGTTCTGTGGTCTGCCTGTCGCCAGTTTCTCAACTGTGGAACAGGCAAAACATACGTATTCATGCCCCTGCTGATTTCATGACTTGATCTGCACGGCTTCCTTATTAAACCACAATTTCCGTTTTCTCCGCGAGTGACTTCGAGTCCCGTGGCCATTATATGACTGCGCAGAGAAATCGGCCTTTCGCTAGCTGTTAGCTCTCCGTTCTTGACTTTCGTGTATCTAAATCGCTCCGGAAGCTCCGAGAGATCCTTAGCCGGTTAAATTTTTACTGGCGCTTCCCGCTGCCCGAAATTTGCCGTCGGAATCACCCTGCCCCGCACCGAAGTCCCCAAATAAACGCAATTTTCTACCACTCATCTCGAGTGGGCGACAGCCATCTGAGCATCTTTCCAAGCAGCCACGAAAATTCTTGCGGACGCTGCTGCGCTCGCACACGCTCTGGCCGACATTCCGTGAGTCTCACCATAGATGCTTCCGCTACAGCCGTCCGCACCCTGCGGCAACAGTTCCAGCATGACTCCTAGCGTCGCTGAGTTTCCTGCTCTCACATGCTTAAGCCCGCTGAGACGCGCTACAATGTAATCCGATGCGAGCTGCTCGAAATAGCCTAAGCATTCGGCACTTGCGCCACCTCTCGGAAAGAGCTTTTTTGATGTGTTGGCGGGCACGAAGTGCTTAACCTTTCCCCAGCACAGGCTACATACACCACGGTTAATACAGCATGTAACCTCTATTTCACAATTTATGGGACACCTGTGGTACGTTAAATGTCCTGTGAACAGTTCCGCGGATGCGCTCTCACGTGTCTACGCGTCGCGTCAGGCGGGCTCGTTTTAAAATCAACGGCAATCAACGAATTTAAAATCAACGGTTTTAGATGCATCTCACCTTCTCTCCGGCAACATCTGGTATCACGTCCCCGGTGGTCATCTACGTCGTTTTGTTCTCACTGCTTTCCGTCGACAGGTCCGACCAACTGTACACCGCTAGCCTCAAAGGCATTTCGGCTACTCAATTACTCGTGACGCTTCGGTTCGTCAAGCTAAGCTTCAAACTAATTTGCGCTGCTGAGTTCGCGAGTGACTATCTCTCTGCGTTGGAATACATGCCGTGCAATATTGTTTCACCAACGTTCCCGCCCATCGGACTGTCATTTCAACCATTTCAACACCTTGGCCTTCTCACACCGTCACGCTAATTCCGTTACACATCTTCGTGTGTAGACCGCTGTAGCGTCCTTATTTGACGCCATATGGAGTTCGCGCTGCGGCTGCCCCAGCATCCTCACGTCTAATCGCGGTCGCCAGGTTTTGCCAGTCACCAGAATTCAGGCCCTTATCCCCTACGACCAGACCTCCAGCCGGCATGTAGAGGGTGGACGCGACTACTACGGCTAGCCTCGGAAGCTCACCCGCTAAGTTCCTGGTTCTCCTGCCACGAACACCAACGACCTTCCATTGCGACGTGTTCAATAACGGGGAGGGCTGGCCCGACCAATCCGAAGTCGTCACGAGGTACAACGGCTGGGATACAGAGCGGAAGCTCCACAATGTTTACTTCGCTCTCGATGACTCGGCGCGGACATGGTATGAGAATCACGAGGCAACGCTACTTTCTTGGGAGTGGTTTCGTAGCGAGCTGCTGGTGACCTATGTCAACAATGACCGTTGGGAACGAGCCAATGCTGCGCTGCAGTCTAAGAACCAGCGTCGCGATGTATTATGAAGACATTACCCGCCTGTTGAATAGGGCGGATCCGAACATGCCCGAAGACAATGAAGTGCGCCACCTGATGCACGGTATCTAGGCAGAACCATACGCTGGGTTTGTGCGTAACTCACTTGGCGTCGCTGCTCAATTTTTAGCAGAGGCCACCAGCGTCGAAAAATCCTGCAACGACGCCCTCGCTACAAGAACCGCCACGTGGACACTGTCCCCAGCCGTGCCTACGTCCGATTTCAGCGGCTGCCCCGGTGCCCTGAGGGAGCTCGTCCGATGTGTCGTGAGAGTAGACGTGCGCCAGATGCATACCTCTGCACAGCCGCCAACCGCAGTTTCCGTCGTTAGCCAAAGTCATTCGAGACGAAGCGATGCAGGCGGTCCCTCAACCAGTTGCGCCTGCTGCCCTACTACCGGCGCTCATTCTGCAGACGTACGCTACGGTACTCCGGCACAACAGCGGCCTTAACTCTTCCAGCGCCAACTCACCTGCGTTCCAGCCGAGCTCCTTTCGTGTTCCTCTGCTGGCCGAAGCGCGACTCCAGAGGACTACCGTGTGGAGGGAGCCCAACCTCCGGTCCCTTAGTTACCACTGCGGCGAGGCTGGCCACATGTTGCAGCTGTGTCCTTATCGCCAGGCTGACCTTCGTGGTTTGATTCGAGGGCCCTGTGCCTACCCACGCAATGGTGTACGCCAACGCAAAATCGGGGATTACCGGTCGACGTGTCGGAGCTACCCTACTTGCCGGAGCTACCCTGATAGTCCTCATTCCGACTATTGCTCACCAGCCTCTTCCCGCTATCTTCGCCTTTCACCCGTTCCTCGACAAGCCGTTCTTGCCGCTCATCGAGCCCCGTCGGGAAATCTAGAATACGCGGCGGCCTGCGGAGGTGAGTCCGCTGACGGGCTGATCGCGCTTACGAGCAGGTGACGGCTTTCTTCCGAGGACAAATGATGCTAACAACAGATACACAGCTATGAACTTACTGGTCGCTATCGACGATTTTGCAGTTACCGCTTTGGTCGATACGGCAGCGGCCTATTCGGTCATGAGCATTGGACTGGCAACGGAAATAAAGGAGTGCTAACCGCGTGGACTTTGCCTCAGATTCGCACAGCTCGGGGAATCTAACAGGCGTCCTGCTAGCCGGTGTACTGCGAACATTGTAATCCACGGATTCATCGCCGTTTGTGACTTAATGGTCTTACCTCATAGTTCGCGAAACGTCATACTCGCGCTAGACTTCCTAAAAGCTAACGAGCAGTTATCAATTTACAAAGTCCACGCGTGATGTTTTCGCCGACCGAAGGCATTGCGCAAACCGGCCCAGACGACGCCGAAATGCCCGCCTTATGTGTTGTTACTGACGACGTGACGCTGCCGTCGAGAGTCAGCATAATGGTGCCAGTGCAAAGCGACTCGCCCGGTGACTGTAGTGTCCTTGCGGAAAGAAACGGTAGACTTCTGCTCGAGAAGCGGATCTGCGACGCAAGAGGGCTTGTTCGCTTAAGGCATCGCTGTGCGATAATCTCGCTTACCAATTGCGGAACCGAGTTTCAGCCCAGTGCGAAAGGAACGGCTGTCGCCTGTGTTTCCGACTTTGTTGACCCCACTGAATTATGTTCTCTGGAAACGATGTTCCCAGCAGGACGAGATGCAGCTAATGTTCTGTCTACCGTTAATATTCAATTCCGGCTTCCAGGCGGGTCAAAGACGTTGCCTGTTTGAGCTCTCTCAGGATTTTTCCGGGTGCTTTACCACGTCCTCAAAGGTACGGCGCACCCTAGTAACCAAACACCACAGTGCATCGACGGGGATATAAGCCCACTATTCCCGCACCCATACAGAGTGGCGCCGATGGAACGAGAGGCCACACGCAGCCAAGTGCAATAAGTGCTTGCCGATGACGTTTTACAACCGTCCATCAGTCCCTCGACTTCACTTGTTGTACTGGTGAAGAAAAAAAGACAACACCTTGCTGTACTGCGTCGATTATTTGAAATTAAATCGTGTCACAAAACGCTACGTGTACCCAATACCGCGTATCGATGACGCCTTAGATCTACTGCGTAATGCTGAATATTTCTCCTCACTCGCCCTTAAGAATGGCTACTGGCAGATCGAAGAGTATAAAAAAAACAGAGAGAAGACGGCGTTCGTGACCTCTGACGGCCATAAATCAAAATGCTTTCCTTAGGCCTCTGTTCCGCGCCAGCTTCCTTCCAACGCAAGATGGACACCGTTCTCTCTGAATTAAAATTGCAGTCATGATTCCTGTACTGTTATAGCTCGCTTCTCTGCTACTGATGGCACCAGTTGTTACGAGTCGGTTAGCAGCATCCCACCGCTGTCCCCAGTTGTTACGGGCCGTGTAGCATGACCAGTTGTTTTACGGGCCGCGTAGCATGACCAGTTGTTGTGATGCAGGGTAGCGTGGTTGGGCCGGAGAAGGGACGAGGAAGGATGGAAGCTTGACATTTGGCAAGAACGATAAAAAAGAGTTTACTGGCACTTCGAAGAAACTTATTCACATAATATATAAAAGTGTAAACAGTTAAAAATTAAAAATTCATAACGTCGAGCGACTAGACGAGCCTTGTCGTCAGGGCCCAGAAAGTTCGTTCCCACTCAGGACGCATTTTAAATACAGTAAATCTCCGCCCCTTCATCAGGCGGTGGCCAATTCAACACGAGGCACAGATCGGATGAGTCACGCAGCATAGCACTTAACACGCGAAGATACTCGTCGAATAGGCGAGGAGGAAACGCAAGCCGGCAGCTGTTTCGCATTGTGGTTCAACAGTACTGCAAGCGGCACCTGTCTATGGAAAACACCGGTGAGGCGCGTGGGCTACAATTCGTCGGGCTCTCTCCGGTCTGGCTGACTCTTGTCAGACACGCTTAATCACGGCAAGACACCGTTCCCCTCTTCCCTCGTCGTCTGTCCACCGTCGGTTAAGTCTCTCGAGGTACCAGTCAAAGGAAGGTCATTCGCACCGAGCCGAGCGTGGGAATAACTCTTCAACTTTCTTCCCAGCCAGTCATCCTTTTTTTTTGTGCGGTCGTCGGCCACCTGACGCTACCGAAATTGCCGCTGTTGTTGCCGCCACCGTGGTCAGCCCGGTCGACAGGATCTGCGCCTGAATCCACTTTGGCTGATGTCCATCCCGTTCATAACAGCACCTTGACGATGTCGTAATTTTTGCTCCTAGCTTCGAGGAACACCTCAAACGATTGATAATGGTGCTACAAGCCCTTCCTTCCGCGCACCTGATGATAAAACCACAGGAATACCCCTTCGCTTTTGAGGAGCTACTTAATCTTGGTCACGTGATCAGTGTTGAGGACGCCCTACCAGAGCAGGACTGGTGCTGCGGCACAATTCAGTTCTCGTTCTCGACCGGAAAAAGTCCGTTCGAAAGTTGTTGGGACTCTGTGCCTACTTCTGGTGTTTCGCCGAAAACTTTTCAACATTTGCGCAGCCCCTACACTACTTACCAGGGATACTGTCGTGCCTGGCACGAGGATTAAGAGGTCGCCTTCTACGAGCTACGCAGGTGGCTCTATACTGTCCCGATACTCCCCCATTTCGATGAACAAGCTGCCACCAAAATTCATGCCGATGCCAGTAATCTTTGTCTCAGCGGTAATCTAATTGAATGGCAAGATTTCAGTGAGAACGCTATTAAGTGTGCTAGCTTCTCCCTCACGAAAGCAAGGTACATGACGCAAACTACTCCGCCGGAGAGAAGGAACGCCTTGCGGTCGTCTGGCCGATCAACAAGTTCCGACCTTATCTGTATGGTCGCACGTTTCGAGCTTAGAGTGATCATTATTCGTTATGTTGGGCTGCCAACCTAAAAGACCCTCGGGTCGGCTTTCGAGGTGGAGTCTCCTGCTCCATGAATATGACATCACAGTTGCCTACAAATCCGGTCGTAAGCACAACGATACCGACTGTTTGTCGCATGCTCCTGTCCACGTTGACCCGCCTGGCACCGAGGACGAGTTCCCGATTTTTGCTGTTTTCATGTCGTCCGATATGGCCTAGCTTCAGTGGGCTGACCCCAAGTTAGGCCCTCTCATTGAGCATCTAGAGGGCTTTGACCTAGCTGTTCCACAGGCTTTTGTACGCGGTCTGTGCTCGTATAGCCTCCGCTATCACGTCGTCTGCAAGAGGAACTCAGCACATAAGAAGGAAAACTTTCTTGTAGTTGTACGATGCGAACTACGTCCAAAGCTCTTGCATGCGTTCCACGACGAACCGTCGGCTGCCATATGGGTGCCACCCAAATCTTTCGCACCCATCCGTGCGAAATGCTAGTGGCCCAAATTGTTGTCTTCAGTCCAGCACTATGTGAAGTCGAGCTGTGACTGCCAGCGGCGAAAGACGCCGCCTTGAAACCTGCGGGGCTTCTCCAACCCATACGCCGCCTACAGCACCTTTCCACCAAACGGGCATGGGACTGCTAGGCCCATTCCCAGTATCATTATCGCGGAACAAATTGATCATTGTAGCGACAGACTACTTCAGCTGGTACACAGAGACACAGCCGCTGCCAGCACAATGGCGGTCGAAGTGGCTCAGTTTTTTGTAACATCCGTAGTTTTCTGTAACAGTGCATCTTCGCTCGTCTTCACGGACCGTGCCAAAGGCTTTACGGTTGACTTAATACAGAATCACATCGAGCTTACACCAGTCACAGAAAGATCAGTGCTTATCGTGCGCAAACAAATGGACTGAATGAACGCCTCAACTGAAAGCTCACACATATGCTTTCTATCATGTCTATGTTGAACATCGCACGTGGATCGATGTTCTCCCGTAAGCAACCTTTGCCTACAATAAGGCAGAGCAGGAGACAACCTGTCTACCCCTTTCCAGCTGGTCTACCGACATTGTGTCACAGCTATGCAGGACACCCCGATACTCACGGGTGACGACGAACACGACAAAGACGCCTATGCTGACATCGACACATTCATCCAGCAGGCTGAAGAAGCCCACCAACTCGAAAGATTCGGAATTCAGAATAATGGCCTGAGGGGCGAGTTGGTGCATGATGAAATGAACGGCGGCGCAAACAAGCACAGTAACAAGAAAGAGACACCACATGCGCAGACTACCAACTGTGAATTGCGCGGGAAGGTGGCAAATATAAACATTCTGCTCAAGCATGTGACATCGCATTATCGCTCCGAACCGAGCACGTAGAAGAAAAACATCAACATCAGGAAAACGAACAAAAATATTTAACCCCTGCAGAAAAAAGTTAAAGATCCTGATAAAAAGAATTAAAAACTAAAAGGATGGACTCATCTCTTAGCAAAAACAGTGTCACACAATCGTAGCAATAGCACAGTCATACATGAGAAGCAAAAGCAGTCATACATAAAATACCATTGACAAATAACAATCGTAGCAAAAGCAGAGTCATACAAATGAAACAAAAGCAGTCAGAAACCAAAAAACAACAAACACTTAAGAGATAAACCCAATAAAAATTAAAAAACACACCACACACACACCACAGACGCCCCTAGAAAAGGAGGGTTGAAACGTCGTACTTAACATGACGTCACAAAACACTCAAGAAATGAAACTTCATTTCTACGGAGGGATATCGAAAAATCGCTATCTCAAGTGCTTCCCTCCTTTTTAATCATAAAAGCCTTCAGAATTTCACGTGCCACCTGATCGCGACCCCTGCTTAGAAACCTTATTTCGTTAAGCCTTATTTCGTTAGAAACCTTATTTCGTTCACAATTGCATTGTTTACCGCCACTGACACTCGTGAAATCTTATAAGTATCTACCTTAAAAGTTAAGTATCTAGCTATCTCACGATCTATATTGGCGCGCG
The DNA here is from genome assembly GCF_052857255.1 of Amblyomma americanum. Classification (NCBI taxonomy): domain Eukaryota; kingdom Metazoa; phylum Arthropoda; class Arachnida; order Ixodida; family Ixodidae; genus Amblyomma; species Amblyomma americanum. Next base: position 119,770,843 of record NC_135502.1, on the reverse strand, counting down.
TATGTCATTAACAATATCTCGGCAGCTAACAGCACCTGCGGGTTTCTAGAACGAAGCACGCGAATGTCCGGCCAAACGCAAAATTACATTCTTATAACTGCCTTGTCAGTCCATATCGCGAATATGATTTTTGACTGGAACATGCATCAAGCGTATCTCACCGACGCATTATAACAGTTCAAGATTTGATGTTAGATTTTTTCGTGCCCTATACTTATAAGCCGTAAGCGTTCGATCTCTGAAATCAAAATCGGGCTTGGTAGTGCTAGCATGTCGATCTCGTGTGTCCAGACTTTGGCTTTATTACAAGTCCTTTTTTTCGTCATTATTCAGCACCGTACATAAGATCTGGAGCACTCATTTCTCATCGTACTAAGCTTTAACTACATGCTAAGAGCCCACATGTGCGTACAAAACCTTCACTGCCTTGTTTTTTGTTTTCTTGAAATTCCACGGATTGGAACAGCCTTCCCCGCAGCATCACTTCTGCCACAAGCCCATCCCTATTTTTACAACTTGTAACTAATAATTTTATTCAGAGTAATCACGCCGATATTTGTGCTATTTATATTAAAATCCATCTCTTATGTTATGCGCCTAGGGCAGATTTTAAGGCAATAAACACCTGACTTATCTTACTTCCGGTGGGTGTAGTCCTGAGGGGCGCTATATCCACCATGGGCGGTGCGCCACCTCGCTGAACACCCTTGCGCCCACTTCTGGAGCCACACGCTAAGTAGATAAAAGAAGTAGATGTATCCTGATAGTGGGCCGGATCGCGTCGTCCGTCGCGTCCCCTATTGCTGGAAGCTAACAGGTCATCGTGTCCGCGCCTGGTATGCAATAAACATAAGGTAACCGCTTTTTATCGCCCCAATACAAACGGCCTTTCCGAGCGCCTCAACCGTATTGCCACCTAAACGCCATCAATGTACATTTGGCCGGATCATCGTGGTAGGGATATCGCTTTCCCGTATGCTGCGTTCGCATACATCTCCTGCAATGATGCCGGCGCTTAACTACAAGCCTTTTTACTCTATCTACGGTCAAAATCGGCAATTGCCTCGGTACGCGGTACTTCCCTACCCTGACTTCTTCGATGTCTACATACGCCCACGCCACGGTCTTCTGGAATCCCTTTTCGCCGTCTTCCTGAATGGCGGATTGCCGCCACATCTACATCCCAATGTGGGGTATAACGGAACATCGGCGTCCCCACAGGAGAGGGAGCGTATGGCGTCTCATCGTAGCAGGCGTGCGAAACTCTAGTTATGCAATCCATGCTCATCGATAGACATTACAGAAATTTTGAACGAAAGTGTCTAGCATACGATAGTTCTGTAGAGAAGCAAACGAAAATTGAAGAATCAATATCCAAGTGTACAGCGATGGCGTCCGCTTCCCGAAGAGGAGGAAGCACATGGTGGTCTGACCGCAAAAACGCCTTTTCCAGCACGGCCTATAAGGTAAACCAGCCTTCGTGAAGCTGTACGCTAGAAAATCTATCATTCATAAAGAAAACAAAGACTTCGACTTTTTTTTGCCCAGATAGGTTGCATCCGTGTTCAACATTCACGCAGCCACACCTCTGTTGCTAAGGCCGGGCCGACCCGAAGTCTCATTGCTTCCATAGTATCAGAAATTTCAGACGCATTTGTTGCTACAAGGATTATCCCGGCTATCAGCAGAGCAGGAAATCTATTTCCTTATTTGCGCCTCATAGGTGACGGCCAACCACATTTATTATGTACGGATTCAATCCGCCTACCGATCGCGACAAATACAATGGGCGTGTATGCCTCGGATGCGTATCAGTATACGATGGCTCTCCTTAAAATAGAATTTGTCACATCTTAGATTATTATCCTTAAGGTTAGTGATTTCAGGGAAAAGGACACGCACAGGGAGAAACAGTCTCCGAGTATATTGCAGCCCTCCGAGACAGTCAACACTCCCAACATGCCCCGTCAGAAGAAATGATACGCGCCCAATGTATAACTGGCGTCGCCTTTCTGCAAGTTCGGGAGAGACATTTGCTGTAGGGATCCACCTTGACGCTTTCGACAGCTCTTCGCATAGCGGCTCCAAGTAAAAAAAAGGAAAAACTAGTGAGTCCAGTTGCGATTTCAAATTGGACCCCTTCGGATCCAATTGGAAGACAAATGGATCCCGTGGACGATATTCGAAATGGACAGCGCTATCTCCTGATGGTCCAAGAATTAAGCCCGCCATGTTATTTCGGTAGAGAAAATGAAACCACAGTATAGCTTTGTGTTAAACTTACCGCGTTTCGTTTGAAACTTGAAATGCCGATGCACTATATTTCGATAAAGCTTAACAACACAGCGGCTTTCCCCTTCAAAAGGCCCCCTTCCTACCATTGACGTCGGTCGATTCTCATCACCCTGCTGCTGGGACATAGGATGGAGTGGTAGATGAAGGGAGATAATTTCTTCCCTTTATGGTCAGGGATAGACCTCCCTCTCCACTGTGGCGCCGCACTCTGCATTGTCACGCTAGCGGGGTCATGAGTATCGGCCGACGCCATTGGCTGGAAGGGGGTCATTTGTAGGGGAAAAGCCGCTGCGCTCTTAAGTTGTATCGACTGCAGACAGTTTTAGTTGCACGTACTTAGAAGCTTCATGTACATAGAGCTCTTACGAGTGCCAGTACGCATGCGCAGTGCGCAAAAGGTCTGGGTGAGTCTCACGGGCGTACGTGAGATTCGAATTTTTATGTTGAGGCATCGCCTCCTGTATTCTCCATTCCTGTTCAGCGGCGCAAAGGTCATTGGATGCCGACCGTCTCGCATTTCGTCAAGGCTGCCAGCGCCGCTTCTTGGCGATCGGCAAAAGTAGGCGTGCGGCGACGAATGAGGCGTTCGCCACGATCAGGCGCTCTCATCCGAGAAGACCTACTAGAAACCTCTTTCATCGTCTGGTTCATCGCGGCGCGCTTAGTTTTGCCACTGGTTGCGATGAGGCGCTCGCATCGCAGACAACCAACGCGCGGCAGAGATATTGATGTGCGCGCGAACGCGAACCAGCAGCACGCGCCCACTGGCGCGTATTCAAAACCTCTCCTCGCCCCCTCACACTTGGCGCTGAGGCAGAGCTGGTGGCCTCGATTTTACTTGAACCGCCACTTTTCAGCCGATGCCCAGGAATGAAAATGTAGGAGCCTGTGTTTGAGGCATAGCCTCTTAAGGTTAGGACATTTGCGTCGCTTGCGTACATATGTGTACTGAAGCAAACGGAGCGCACCGCACGAGATAAAAGTGCGTGTGAGCGTTGCATAGTCCAGCCGGCCGAAAGCTCAAAATTGACTTAGGCCGGTCTCGAAGACGGCGCCGGCGCGCGCTCCCTCGAGACCGACAGTGGCGCCACGCGCATGTGCAGGCCTCCAACGGATGCGACCCTCTCATTGCTCCACTTGACTAGCATGCGGCCAGCGTCTGTGTCGTGCTGATGATGATCGTGTCGGATGGTCGCGCCCTGTGTAGTGAGCGGGCATTTCGGAATGCACAGACCACGGCCTTGATAAGGCAGATCGCACGAGAACGCCTCTACCATTAGGCCGCTTCGTCTGAGAGAGCTAGAGCAGCGGTTGCGACGCAAATAACCCACGTGTTTCGAACCCTTGTTGGCTCCGGGACTCATCTGCGTCTGGCTAGCAACCAAATGCGCTCGAAACACTCAGCGTATTTCCAGAGTTTCGCGTTAATTTACTGCAGTCGTCATTGATGATTATTGTTGCCCCTTCGAGGTGCCTACGCAGCACCCTGCAGGCACCCTGTCTCTCTCATGTGATGTACTCTCCCCCTGTACTGGAACATGCTCCCTCCCCCCCCCCCCTCCCCCCCTCTCTGCTCTTATTGCTTATCGCTACCGAGACAGTGCGCTGTATATCGCGCTGTTATATGCAGAGCAAAGCTCAGGTAATAACCTTTCATGCACCTTCGTATCTTAGGATGAATACAAATAAGCTGCTGCTGCCGGCCGCCACTTCCTCACATGAGTATCGCGGCAGCGGTGCGTCACTGTTGTGTCCCGCGTGTGTGAAATTCCGCGCATACGTACTCTTGTGCCCCAGTAACCAGAAAATGAGCCACTACAGACACAAGCCACTGATTTTAACTCCTCGGTCTGAGCTATATTACTTTACTGCTACCGGTTACATGTAGACATCGGCCTTCTTTACAACATGCGCGTTGCAACGCAGCAGCAACATCCAGAGCCTTTAGGAGCAGTCACTACCCTTAGGAACTCAGGATCTCGCTGCACAAAGTTCCAGGAGCGACAGTTATATTGTGATGAATGGGACCAACGTGTGGAAAGCACTATGTTGGAACAACGTATGCTTCTAGTGGCAGTAGTTCTCGGCGTTTAGCTTTTCGTGCTTTTGTGTGTGCGTGTGTGTATGCGTGTGGGTCTGTGCGCGCGTGTGCGTGTGTGTATAGGGTAGAATTCCAAGCACAACAAAACATGACCTGCCTATTCCACGTTACAAATGCACACAGTACGCAGCCGTTTTGCGCCTGGTAGAGAAATGGCAATGTAGCTACAGCTGTCTGAGTTGCGCACGTCAAAGGCACAAGAAATGTTGCCGGTGACTATCGCCACGAAAATCATTTTTCTGAATTCCTTTCCCGGCGTTGCTCGCTCACAGTGAGCATTAAGCGTTTTAGGCACTGGACTGCTATAGTAATGAATCTCTAGAAAGGAAAAAATAGTAACACACCTTTACAGCTTCCAGCATGTCGCTGCACTGTCCTAAGAATGCTTTCGTTTTTTAATTGCACACATCCGGCTGTACCATCGCAAACTGCGCATGTTTTTCCGGCTGTGCTTTTAAATAATTGTATTTCAAAGGACTTTATGTGTTCAATGGTGACACATGCAGTTTCGCCAAATTTTTTCAATGAAAAAAGTACTGGCTCTTAAATTTCGCCGAGATATGTAATAGGGGCTTTCACTTGCGCTGTAGGGTAGTGCCGTAAAGAGCTTACTATTTTACAATGTGTTTTGTCATGCGTGTGGTATTGGCGCTGATTCATTCGTCTGGCTGTAATCTCATTGTTTTTCTGCAGCAACTGAAACAATGCTTTAGGGATGTCAATACCAGAGCACTAGAATATCGTGAGTTTTTAATGTGCGTGTAACTGAATGGTGTCATTTATATGCAGGCAAATGATTATGCTGGTGAGCAGCTTGAAAAGTAATTTGGCATTGTTAATACACCTACTGTCTTTTTACAACAATTTCAGCACTATCAACCAAGCGGTTATTAGAGCAGGAAAGCGAAAATTTTTCTAAATGGAGCACGATCAGAATTCACGAAGTGCTCTCCTCCTTAACAAAAGGGGTTGTCGGCATCACCCTCTTGTCGGATGTTTCGTGATTGCAAATACTGTGTTTGAGGTACCAGTCCGAGAGAACCAGATGTAGATATTCTGTGCTGCCTATCAGCTATCGAGGTGGAGTGACAGCTGTTCTCAGTTTTCACTGCACCTATTTTTCTGACTGCAATTACAAGCCACTTGTAAAACACAGAATGTGAATTAGTTCTATAAAAAGAAGCGGTTGTGAATGTCGTGCATTATATTGGCAATAAATATTATGTATTAGAATAATATCGTTACAGGCTAATGTAACAGTAAATCCATTGTCATGAAATATTTCAATTTGGCAGGGGTATGTGTCAGAGCTGGATGGTGTTTACAGTTCTTTTCAAATTGTACATTGCATTTGTTTTAAAGTCATACTGTCTGTATTTTGCGGTTAGCAATCTTTTCAAAGCTAGATTACCAGAGTGCTACTCTTTAAAGATACCGACATGATTGCTGCTTCTGTTTTCATTAGTGTGAAAGCAGTGGTGTGCTCGGTCTCACTGACCGATTTACTATTAGTCTATACACAGACATCTGTGTACTTCAGACTGGCAAGGATGGGTGGCGCCTACCCGATACCTCCTCATCTCTGCACAGACAACCTCATAATCTGCCAGCCAGGTAACACCATTGGCTTGCCCCAAGTCATGAGCATATTTATGATAGAAAATACTGCTTTCTATGCGAGTGAATTATTTTACTGCGGGATATGCAAAATGAAGATCAGATCCACAGAATAGCTGGAATTGCCGACATGAACTAACCTCCTCCTTTTGCAAATTTTTATTTTCAGAATAATGCAATCAGTTAAAAGATCTGAATTACAAGCTAAATATGGTTACACCAGAATGTTTACAAAGGCAGGTCTCATATCAAGCGTTTGCATAATTCAAGTGTATGCTTTCAGTTGGTTGTTAACCCATTTGGGACCGCTGTAGTTTTAAAAGTGCAGCTACAATTCCATTTCTTTTTAATTGGAATATGAGTATTTCGTTCTGAGTAGTTCGCCAATCCGCCGGCAGGGGAACCGGCAACACTCCCAAATCAAGCAAGCGTGTTCGTAGCGCTCCTCGGAGTATATGTCTACGATCCACTATCGCCAATCTTCATTCCCACCAGCCGAACAGGTAAGTGCTTTGTAAACTTGTTCTTCTGGCTAGAATAATCAATATTTCATAAAATTTCGTTGTATATAGCTTCAAGAAGAGCAGTAGTAAGCATTGAGTGCTGTGAAATTTTAATATATTTCGCGATTTTTGTGTTTCATAAGAGTAAACATTGCTGTACTATATATAGTACAGCGGGACTTCGTGTGTCCACATTGGCAGTCGCTCTTGCAGGCAGCCGATACTATAGATCCAGGTGTTTTCTTCGGCAAGAAACCGTTCTGTCGGCTCAGCGAAGCACTCGAGGCTGCAGCAGACATTGCTCAGAAAGCTGGGGATGATGTGTATGTGGTCAAAATCCCTCCAGACCGATCAGCAGAAACAGATGAAGAGGAAGGCAAGGAAGACTCTATGGGTGCTATGTCAGTGAATGATGTTTCTGGTACGAACGGTTTTTTTCTGTTTAGTATGGTAGCGCCTAGTTAGGCACTTTGCGTATTCTCCTTGTTCGGCGTCAATGACCGCGACACCAACAAACACTATTATTCTTCGTTATTTACATCAGTAGTAGCCTCTACGGTATGTAGCGGGGCTGAAGCGGGGAGAATCGGACAGGGTTTGGAATACACGAAGGTTGGCGATTCAGTGTGGAAGGGGAGGAAGTGTGCACTGTGAATATTTGCATCAGTTTGCGCAGATGTCTCCAAGTGACCTTCGAGGTGCAGTTCACCCTACGCGGGAGCAGGTTTTTACCAATGTCACTGCTTCCTGTTTTCAGTGAAACAGTCTATAAGACATAGCCTTCGAAGCCGTGTAAGTCGTTTACATCAAACCATTTTTTGCAGGGAAACTCGAAGTTCATTGGTGTCGAAATGGAGAAGATGACGAGTGCGCCCTTGCGTTGAAGCGCGTAAAGGTTCTTGCCGTGAACTGGACCAGGAATAAACCTTAATATATCTGGGAGAATTCAACTGACGGGGCAGCGGAGCACAAATCCATGTTGCGGTCTCTCTACAGCGGTTATTCTACGAGTCAAGCATTCAGCACCATTCTTGATGATCAAATACTCACTCATGTAATAATACAGACTCACAACTACGCAATGCAGAAAAATGAACACGGCTTTGCTCTCGACTTGGATGATCTGAACAGGTTCATTGGTATTCTTTTGCTGTCTGGCTACCAAAGCCTCCCTCGTCAGAAACTTTAATGGTGCGTTGATGAAGATTTTGGAGTGCCTTGCGTAGCTAAGTGCATGAGCCGAAATAGATTTCTTGAGATAAAAAAATATTTTGCACCTCGCCAACAATGACTTGATAAGGGAGACGACTGATCGGATGTTCAAAATACGTCCCCACATTAACCTACTGAACGAGCGTTTTCATCAGCATGGTATCTTCCGCGGAAACGTTTTTGTAGACAAGTCTATGGTAAAATATTTTGGACACCATTCTTCAAAGAATTTATGCGTGGCAAGCCAATTCGCTTTTGGTACAAGAACTGGATGGTGTGCAGTTCTGACGGCTACTGTTATGGTTTTCATACCTACTGTGGAAAATCTCTCAACTCTGATAAGAATCCACTGGGAACTCGCGCTGTTCTCTGTCTGCCTGAGGCAACCTCTGATCCTAGTGACCACGTAGTCTTTTTCGACAATTTTCTTACAAGTCGGAATCTCCTTGTTACTCTGCGCGAAAAGGGGTTTAGGGTAACAGGCACTCTTCACGAGAACCGGCATATGAAGTCCCCTCTTCCAGCTGAAAAAGAAAGGGAAAAAAGCAGAGAGGAGAATTTTTTATTGTTTCGACCCTGTCAGTGAGGTTCTCGTAAAGTGGAAGGACAGCAGTGTTGTAACAATGGCTACGAACTACGACGGTATTGAACCCACGTCTTTTGTAAAGCGGTGGTCGTCTGCAGTTCACGAAAGGGTGAATGTTCCGCAACCGAAGCTGTTCAGCAGCTATAACAGCGGCATGGGAGGCGTAGACCTCTTAGATCATGCCGTAAACAACTATAGAGTTCGCATTCGCGGCAAGAAGTGATGTTGGCTTTTGTTTAAGCAGATGCCAAACGTAGCCGTGGGGAATGCATGTAAAATTTATCAAGAGGTTGCAGATGAGCAAATCGACCTCCTTGCCTTTCAAGGAAACATCACGTAGTATTTATTACCTGTGTCTCGGCACAAAACATAACGCCACTCGCAGACGGCCAGCCTCCATCATAGTTGATAATGTACTTGACAAGGGAGGCCACTTTCGAAATAAATTAAAAAAGCAGCTGCGGTGCCAATATTACCGTAAAAGGTCCATGTGAGCATGTGTGAAGTGCAATGTAACACTTTCTTTGAATAACGAGTGCTTCAACAAGTTTCATGCACCTAAGTAGCAGCATGGAGCAAGTGTTTGTTTTGCAATGGGGAGAACTCAGCGTACTATAAAAATTACACCTCTGTAAGTTTTGAAGGAATAAAGATATTTTCTTGATTTTGAAGGAATGTCTTCTATCTACTAAAAAGACATCGTACATCAAAATTAAACAGAATTGGTCGTGTAGATTTTTCTTGATCTCTAATGGGTTAATATCCCACCACGTTTATCCCACTTACTTTTTACTATAAAAGAATGTAGCATGAAACCATTTAGTTTTAGAAATATTTCTTTTGTTTCTCCTGTAAACCGGATATGGCTTTTCTTCGCAATATTATTATTCACTCAATTTCTACACCACAGCATACCTTTCTTGAGAACTGAATTTGGCAGCCTGCTTCTGATGATGTCTTAGATTGTTAGAAGCAAGCTGCCTATTGTGAATCCAGGTAACACTTACACACAGCTCAGGAGAGCATGTGCATAGGTATAAATTTAGTTGCATTTTGGCAGTAGCAGTTCAGTGAAGGGGGCTGCAAAAGATGACATTCACAGCTTATGTTGTTACCGAACAAGGATTGTCGAACAGCCAACTCTAAAGCGTCCTATTCTGACCGCTCTCTATTTCCTATGGGTGGTCCAAGCTGTGCATGGAAAGCAGTGCAGGAAAAGACAGGTGGCAATTATGTAATAAGAAAAACCAGTCCTTTTGTTTGGGAGAGTCACGGATTTGGTGTAAAGCTTTTTTGTGGTAAATAGCAGGCAATGCAAAACGGTCAGAATTGAAATGACAACCAATGTCCACCCTTTTGTGAACAGTAATATGCGTTATAGGTAACTGTCTCATTACTGCTCAGTGTCAAATATTATGTACTCCTTTAAATTTGCATTCTCATGGGACAATTTTTGTCATGTAGAGTAGGAACGAATATTGTACTTTTTTTCACTCTTGTATTTTGTGTCTTGGTCTTATTCCTGCTGCTTAATGGACCTAACGTATGGGAGAATGTTTTCTGCTTTGTAATGATGCATTATGCTTTGTTGTACATGGATTACCGCGTGGTATTCTGGTACAACTGCTAAATAATTTATAATAGAATTTATTTCTCACGCTGTCTCGGTTTCAACAGCCGAACGATGACTGTGATATCAAACTATGCTTATAGGTCACGGGAGACATGAAGAAACTGCAATGTAATAGCTTCTTTGTCATTTTAATTCGCTGCGATGCTAAAAGCAGCCGAACTCAACATCTGGAATCAGAACTAATGTCGGCGATTTGCTGTTTTTTCAGGCCTCATGTGGCCTATAAGCAGTTAAACGTCACAATCATTGTTCAGCTGTCGAAACAGAAACAGCATGACAGAAAAATTCACGTACAAATTATACCACCTGGTGATTCATGCACAGTAGTGTCTTCTGCATCATTTTAGAGATGAAAACATGCCAACAAAAATAAGTGTATATTCTTTCAATAACCGGTCACTTAAATACTCCATAGAACTCCCATTTGCTCTTCTAAACAATTTTGATCCTTTGATCATGTTCACTTCTTTATTATGCTCACAATCATTGGAATGCTGTAAATGATATCCTTTTAGAGTGCTACATAAAGGTACTTTGTGCTTTCTAAATTAATTCTCGTAGAATGAACATGCAGATAGCATGTTGCTGCGGCTCCAACTATCATTTTGCATCTTATATTACAGTGCTAATGACATATACACCTTTTCTCATTTGCCTTTTTTGGGCGCAGCCATATTTTTAAGGGGCTCCGTCAGCAGCGTTCGGATTGGTAGATTTTATACAGATATCTACTGCGCATGCGCGGCATGGTCCAACACCCCCATGTGCTCAATCAAGCCATAAACATTGAAATGGTCTATATTAATGCTGTGCAGACGTGCAAAAGTATGTAGGCCAGGAGACGCTTATCAGTAAAAAATGTTTCGGTTTTGTGCTCGAAAGAGATTGTCCAGAAATGTCCACTTGCGTGAAATGAATGTTCCATGAGTGGCGTGCTTCATGAAACCCGAAGGAAATGTCGAACGCCTGTTCCATATCGACCGGTCCGAGGGCATGATGAAACGGCACTCGACTTTCGTGGTTTTCCTTTTATCGTATTGTGGAAGAACAAAAGGTAAGGTGGCAGCTTAGTCGAGGGAAGTTGCTGAAGAAGCAGCTGACTGAATATCTTTGACATGGAACACACGGCACCGATTGGGTATGCTTTGAGTAGCCCGATAGAACGTTGAACCCTTTTCCGTCGAGGAAGATGCGAGAAAACTAGGAACAGCACTTCGGGAAGTGCATCCAAAACACTGTAAATCCGGCTCTCTGAGCGACGGCAGCCCTCCTTGAAATGGATGCTTGCTACTTTTTTTGTCGTTTTTAGCACAATAAGTATGCCAGGCTATGTGCGCTTACCCGAGCAGAGTGCTGCAGCGTCCTCGCTTCGCGACGATGCGCTAGGGCGTCCGTTTAGGAACGTTTGATTCCTATGGGATAGAAGAGTGTTCGACTATACTTCGGCAATTCGGTCGAGATACGCGTTAGGAAATGCTAACCATGCAATGCATAATATGCCTATCGGATCTGTTCTTTTGTGTGATGGCGGATGAGGGCTATGGAAATGTAATGAGCATGTCAATCGAGTAGGAGCAGTTTAAAGAGCATATCGCTCATTATAAACACTTTGGGCCCATTTTTGTGCATGGGCGTTGGGGTACGCACCAACTAGCCCCCCAGACGTGTTCCACTCACGGTAGAGCATTTAACTACCGGGCACGCTGGCGTTCGCAAAAACTGTGTCATGCTTGAAAACAATGGACTCTTTGACTACAAACACAGCGCGACGAGAAGAGACGAATTGCCTCATCGTCCCTGGTTTGTAGCCTAACAATACAACTAGTTAAGCTCTCCGTTTTAAAATAATACGCAGATCCCTAATATTATAGAAACATGCACACGGTTTCCAAAGGTTTTATGAAAAGCTTGCTGATTGGGTAAATTCTAGAGATGTACAAAAAATAGATAGCTGCGGTTTAACTACGGCTGAACTTGGTTAGACAGCGAACGCGACAGTGTATCGGGCAAGTAGACGCAGCTTGGCATCTGTAACGTTGAGTGCGTTCCGCATACTGGACAGACGGCGCGCCGACTCTGCCGCACTGGCAGGTGCCAGTTAAATTAATGGTTAGTTGCGAGAGGTTGGTCACCCCATGAACGCTGAGGCCTATGCTACCGCCCTCTACCGGCGAATCGAAAGGTAAAAGGCCAAGTCATGCGACACCAAGGTGGACAACATATGGTAAGGCCAATACCCACAACTGACCTCTGGCTCAACCGGCAACCCATGGCGAAGTTGGCTTTCCCTTGGGTAGTGAAGCTTTCGTTTCAAAAATTCACAAATTAAGAACTACCTGGCCCGCATGCATTCAAGGGGTATATGGCGTCCTCTCAGGTCTGGACCTGCAATACGCTTCATGCTTTATAGGGGCTTAACGTCCCAAAGCGACTCGGGCTATGAGGGACGCCGTAGTGAAGGGCTCCGGAAATTTCGACTGCCGTGGGTTCTTTACTGAGCACTTACGCCGCACAATAAAGGAGCGATATAGCATTTACCCTTCATCAAAATCACCACTACAGCCAAGATCAGCAGCCGAGCGCCATAACCATTGAGCCACTGCGGCGGGTGGACGTGCATACAGCAGTAAAATATGCAATCCTGTTAACAATGAAGATGAGAGGATCTTAGATTTTACTGGTCACGCCGAAGTGATGTCGAATTTTTTTCTATAGCAGTATTTGCCGCAGTTGTGCATTTATTCTGCAGTTTTCAATGGCCATTTGGTCGAATCTCGGAGGGTGCTCTTCCCAGATGCATCTGTGGTCCGTGTGGTCCGCATGGGCACGACGGATCACACGGAAAACTGGCTCTAAGCATGCCTCCCCTTCTGCTTATCCAGGTTCTGCTGCTTGGCTTCGCCGATGAAAACGACACGTGCTACAACCACACCCGCTTGCCAGTATCAACTGGTACAACTTTCACCGATCCACTTGTCCGTGACACAGCAAGGCTCATCCGGCCCCCTGCCGGCCACTTCGGTTGGGGAGTGACGTCGTCCTCAACAACCGGTATAAGAGCAGATCCCCAGCGCTTCGACTTCACTGGGCACGGCAGACCACACGGAAAACTGGCTCTAAGCATGCCTCCCTTCTGCTTATCCATGGTCTGCTGCTTGGCTTCGCCGATGAAAACGACTCGTGCTACAACCACACCCACTTGCCAGTATCAACTGGTACAACTTTCACCGATCCACTTGTCCATGACGCAGCAAGGCTCATCCGGCCCCCTGCCGGCCACTTCAGTTAAGGAGTGACGACATCCTCAACAACCGGTATGAGAGCAGATGCCCAGCGCTTCGAATTCACTGGGCACGGCGGACCACACGGAAAACCGGCTCTAAGCATGCCTCCCCTTCTGCTTATCCAGGTTGGTTGCTACTCCTCATGCAAAAGCGATAACCGTATATTGCTGGTCCTGCCGTGCCCACGGCGTTTGATGTGCATTGCATATGAATGCTTAATTGTTTGCAAACTGTTCTTATGCGGTGATGTAGAAAGCTACCCCGGCCCACCTGTTCAGGAAATGTTCGATGAAATCATGGAATCCCAAACCATCATGCAGGAGCAAATTTCGGATCTGAAAGCTTTCCAAAGTAAGCTAGATATATCTCTCAGCTCCTTAGCAACTAAACTAGATCGCATAGAACATCTTTTTGGCGACTTCAAGGCCGTTATAGAACCACTTGCTGCAATCGAACAGCATATGAATTCGATTATGGGGTCACTCTGCGTCCAGCCGGCCGGGAAGGCGAGCTTCCGTGCAAGCTACACGCAGGCGTTATTCAGTAACGCAACACGTTTCCCCAACCCGTGGCGCAGAGTCACAGCCACGGCATTTCCGGACGAAATAGGCTACGGCAGGGCACGCTAGGAAACAGTTTATTATCCTAACGCGAGGTAAAGCACACTGCGGAATAATGTTCTATCCCTAAAATAGTTGTTCAGCAGCTCACCAGGTCGTTGACGGCGTCTGGCGTTGGTGTTCGGGGGCCGGCGGGCAGCGGAGGGGTCCGTGGGGCACTTAGGTACGGTCCGGCAGCGAGAGTCCCTTCCCGCCGCGCGTTCCTCCCTTTTATCCCCACGGTCATTGCCTCCCTGGCAGCAAATCGTTGCCGTCAAGCTTAGCCGTGCTACCCTCTCCGCAGAAGGCAGCGCGCTGCCGTGACGTCACGTCAGTGCTGGGGCGGAGATGAGCAGAGTCGCTGGGGTGCCTACTCCCCACATGCCTGGTGGCCAGCGCACCCGTGTAAGTCACGATCGCCGCTAGCGCGGGGGACGAGGAGGGGATAGCAGTGTATCCCACACGATAAAGCAGTCATTTTCCAGGCAACACCAAAAGCTCACTGACCTGGAGGATAGAGTCGTCGCTCAAATTTGATTATACATGGCATAATGGAAGATACCTCTGAAACTTAAGAGGACCTTTGAAATAAGGTGATTTCTGGGGTCTTTGAAAGACACCTTGGTGTCTCAACGTCATCCATTGCCCGTATACATAGAATAGGAAAAGCAAATAACAACTCAAACCGTCCTGTAATCGCATTCTTCCAAGATTTTAATGAAAAAAGGCCCTGTATGCAAATGTTAGTAAACTTAAAGGTTCGCTTTTTCCATACAAAATGATTATTCTAAGCAGACACTAAGAAAACGAAAATTGCTCTGGGAATCTTGCAAAACCGAAAGGAAGGATGGAAAGAAGGCTTATCTCGTTCATGACAAGCTCAAAATCGGCAACAGTATGTATGCTTGGAATGATTCAACTTAACAACGGATTAGCGTTTCTCCTCTCTCTTCTAGTAACTCTGATTGACAGACCACCTTACATAAACCTGCTCTTCGCGACCTTGTTATCTTAAGCATAAATGACCAAAGCTTAGTGAACAAGGCAACTGCCCTTGAGATCGCTCTGTTTACTCACAGCCCTGATATAGTTGTTATTACCGAGACTTGGTTTCACCGTGATATCCCTAATGATTGCAACATTCCTCCACCATACACTGTATTTAGGCGTGATAGGGGGTCACGAGGAGGTGGCGTAGCCATTTTATTAAAACCGAATGTTTCCGATATAGTTCTAAATTCACCAGAAAACTATGAAAGCCTTGCTCTTAAAATCACGTATCTTGGCTACACTTTCATCTTATGTGCACTGTATAGGGCCATAATTCAGACCTGGACTATCTCCATAAGCTGAAAGATTTCTTGTTCAATTACAGAAATAAAAATTTGATACTTGCAGGGGATTTCAATGTGTCAACCATAAATTGGTCTAACGAAAACCTTGGATGTTCGATAATGGTGACGCTATCTTTGATATAATGTTGTCTCACAACCTTCAGCAAATAGTCACCGAACCAACAAGAATAGATGGTTCTACTGAGTCAATCTTAGATTTAGTATTCATAAAACGCTCTTATTGTGATTACACAGTATCTGTTCATGACAGGATATCTGATCACAGGTTAGTAGTCATATCTTTACCTGTAGCCCACGGACGTATAGAAAAAGCAAAGCATAAGAACGTAAAAGATTATTCAAAAGCACTGGATGAATCCACCCTTGATTACTTGGAATTGGCTTATGAAAGCTTTGAGGGAACCAGTGTATCACAGTTACGGAACACGTTCTAGGAACTCTGTAAATATTGTATCAATAGCTTCATACCCGATAAGAAGAAGAGCTTAAAGAAAGCAAATCCCTGGATAAATCGGCACATTATTAACCTAAAACGAAGGCTTAAACGGCTGAAAAAAGCTAAGAACGCCAGTTCTAGTCCGTTAGCTATTTTAAGAGAAGAGCTTTCTTCTAGCATTAAATCAGGAAAAAAACATTGCTTTACAGAGTCTTCAACAATTTATACGAAATGATCCCCATAAATTTTGGGATCACCTTCGAACTTCCCACAAGCAAATAAATCAAATCACTGTGCATAACAACGTGATTACGTGTCCTCAATCAATTGCTACGCATTTCAATTACTACTTTCATTCTGTATTTTCTGACGAAAGTGCCAATGAACATGTGTTTGACCTTCCACCTGAAGAATCAATCACTGTATCCTACGAAGGCGCGCGTGTTATATCCCCTACTCTGGTTAGATACCAAAAGTTCGCATGGTCCAGATGACATACCAAACGCCTTCTTCCGCCGTTATGCTGAATCATTAGCTCATTTCTTAACAAAAATTTTCTGTTTATCCTTATCGTCTTTTTCATTGCCCCCCGACTGGCTAACAGCCAGAGTTGTGCCTGTGCATAAAAAGGGGCACCGCGCGTGTTTAAGCAATTACCGTCCGATTTTTTTGACGAGTACCTGCTGCAAACTAATCGAACACATTATCGCTAACCACATACTTGAAATATTAAACTCTAAAGGATGCTTGTCTCCATTTCAACACGGCTTCAGGAAAGGATTTTCAACTGTCACGCAGTTGGTTACTGCTATCCATAACTTTAGTTCCGTATTAGATAAATCTGGACAACTGGACATAACTTTTTTAGACTTCAGCAAAGCGTTTGATAAAGTTCCCCATAATAAACTTCTTGAAAAACTGAAATTAATAGGCGTGACCTTGACCTTAGTAAACTGGATTGCTTCCTACCTAAAAAATCGAACACAGTTTGTGGATATTGGCGGCATCTCTTCCACGTTACTTCCAGTGACATCTGGAGTGCTCCAAGGAAGTGTACTAGGTCCACTGGTATTTTTGGTTTATGTAAACTACATTGTCTGTTCCATTGAGAGAAATGTTAAAATTGGTCTATTTGCCGATGACTGCATGCTGTACACCCCAATAAGTTCTGTGGCTGACCAAATATTATTGAATGATGCTTTCCTCGAAATTGTGGCCTTGTGTGACAGATAAGGAATGGTCTTCAATTCTGATAAGACTGCTTTTGCGCTTGACAAGAAAAAAACGTCCTATACACTTTAATTACCCTGCTTGCGGCACCACTATCTCGAAAGTCGAAAAATACAAATATTTAGGCGTTTTAATAAATTCACAGCATAACTGGAGCGACCATGTTGATTACATCGGTTCATCTGCGTTAAAAAAAAATTGGATTTTTGAAACACAAACTCAAAGGAGCACCCAGTCAAGTCAAGCTATTAGTCTATAACTCTCTTATTCGGCCCAAACATGAGTATGCGGCTATAGTGTGGGACCCGTACACAAATAAAGATATAGCAAAAATAGAAAACGTGCAAAGGCGGGCTGTGCGCTTCATTTACAATAAATTCAAGAGAACTGATTCCCCATCTGCTTTAATGGCCTCCAACGAAATTTAACCTTTTCATATAAGACGAAAAATTGCTCGATTCACGTTTCTTCATTCACTCATACAGGGAAAGTTTGGAATTTCTTCTTCACTTTATGTTACACCTTCTACTACACGAAAAACCCGTTACCAACATACCCATCCCCCTACACCATATTTTGCGAAAACAACCGTGTTTAAATACTCATACTTTCCGCGCATAATAACCGAATGGATTGCACTGCCTGAACAGATTTTATCAAGTGATAGTTTTGAAAGAAATCTTAGTAATGAATTTTGATGTGCAGATTGATGTGCAATGTATTTCCTTTGACTTGTTTCGTTCATTTGCGTCATGTGTCAAACATTTTGTCTAAGTAATAACTTTATGGCGTTTGTAAATATGCTTTGTTATCTGCCCTTCCTGGATGGACCACATGAGGTATGCAGTATTATGTAAATAAAATAAAAAAAGAGTGTGTTGAGTCGAACATACCCACTCCGTCCTACGAAATTTGTGCGCAGAATGTGAAAAAATTGCGGTTTCGCTTGCTCTATTTTATTGGGTTAGAAGTGTGGTTCTACATGTCAGATTGTACGGTTAGGATGCACACAATCAATTTTAAACCACTGTGAACAGAGTTATTATCAGTAAAGTTCAATGTTTTCTTGCGTCCTTGTGGATTAGGTGTAAAGATGTGTTACCTATTCAATTCTATGAAGTGGCAAGTCCAGTAGTGATAAACCGCCAAACAGAACGTTGTCAGATAGTCGATGTTTGTGCTGAAAACTAAAACTTGTATTTATTTACTTTCTTATTTTTCTTTACAACGTACTGCTAGCATAATCGTAGAGGCTTGAGCAGGACAGAGATAAAGTAGGAAAAGAACTCAACATATCGTCTTACAGACATTTGTTTCGAGAAAATACGTCAGGTCTTGCCTTTACAGAATTGAACATGTAAGGGCAGCCCAAGAAAATAAGTGAATTCAGCTTGTTAGAGTGAAGTATATTACCAAGAGGCTCATATCCTTAAGGCATGTTTCACTTCATCTGCGTGGAGCAATATAATGTCTCTCATCTCAATCTCATATTTGTTTTATGCCACTATGTTCACCGGACGTGTATTTGATCTCATGAGCTTTATGAATTTTACGCCCCCTCAAAAAGTTCGGTTGCCAAGAAAAATCGGTGTCAAGGGAGGAACCACGTAAGGTAATACCGCGCTTTTCTCACAAGGTTGTAAGAGTTTGTTACTAAAGAAAAAGAGAATGATTTTTTTTCGCTCGCACCTAAGCAGCACAGTGCAGGTCAAAAGGCGGAAAAAAATCTCAAAGCTATTTCCTTCATTCACCCACGTGCTTCCCTACGTCCCTACACATGCACGATTTGCGGTCGTAGTTTCTGTGCCTTGATTGAAGGGCAAGCCCTGCAAGGCTTAATGATCCAGCAATTATGTTGCAGGGGGAGCGGTCGTGAAATACGAACGAGGGTGCGCCCAGACAGTGAGAAATCAATTTAGCGAAACGATTAAAGAGGAGCGTTCCATCTGCCACCCGGCGCTCATAATGTTTCGGAGAGCCCCGAGGGATCGATAACCCTGGCGGCCTTGCATGAACCACTGCCCTCCGCTCTTGTTTCGCTCTCTCCCCTGCCTTGGCAGGTCGCTTGCTCGGAGGTAGGAAGAAAAAAATGAACTGATGCCTAATATATCAAGAACATGTGTTCGCCGCTCCATTAGATTAAGCTAGACAATTCATCAACCTTACTGACACCCGATGAGGAAGGAAAACCGTGGTTCTTAGCAGTGTTTGGATGGACGACTTTTTTCATTGCTATAATTGATAGGCAGCTGCTCTTGTTCAGTGAGAACACCGCCTGTTATTAAAGAAAAGAGGTTCTTCCATTTGAAATAGCGGCCGTCAAGTCTATTGTTTTCTTAACCGAGACTGTTGCACTAAAGTCACATCCAAAAAGATGTTGTTTCGTTTACAGAACCAAAGAGAGCAGAAGTCTGTACACAAGGAAAGTACCCGCTGCTGGAGTCCGGTGGTTATGGCGCTCGGCTGCTAACGCTCATGAAATCGGTTCGGTACAAGCCGCGATGGTCGCATCACGATGGAGGCGAAATTCTACAGCCCCGTGCACTGTGTGATATCAGTGTAATTTAAAGAAGCTCATGTGGTAAAAATTATCCGGAGCCGTGCACTACGGCGTCCCTCATAGCTTAAGTCGCTTTGGGACGTTAAACTCCACAAAAACCGTGATTCCTAACGAAGTGCTAAGGCAGGTTAATGTACGCTGAAAACAGCTTTCTTATGGTGCTGGCAACAGCACTAATAATAAATCACTACTGTACACAGTCTGGTCCATCATGTGAATAATGCAACTTCATCAGTGAAATGAGTAAAATATCGGGAAATAAATAACGCAGGCAATGGTTTATCAATACTGGTGTTTAAAAGTCAGCGTCAGTTGTCTGAGCTTTAGGATTGAAACACCACAGGTACAGGGTTGGTCAAAAGTTCTCAGGCTACAGCGTCTGCTTTCTAGCGCTAAAGTAGGGTAGTTACGACACTCCCAAAGCCCAAAATATCTGTAGAGAGTAGCAGGGGTATTAATCTCACTCTGTGAGCCGTGATAGCTCTACTGCTATCATAAGTGGCAGAATAGACCGCTGAAAACGAACCCTGTGGCCTGGGAACTTTTCTCCAAACCTGTACCTAAGCGATGGTACAAACTAGTGAAGGTGTTTTTTTTTATTTTCATCTTCGCTGTTGGCGCATTTGCCTTTGTTTTTGGTTCCCTGTGTTCTTCTTATAGAGTTCGTGAAAACATCTTGTAGCTCCCGACTGCGTGGCTTTCAGCGTTTGAAATTTTATATCCTGAAATAAAGTTGCCCAATCGACCAGATTTCTTTCACTCGAAACAGGTTCCAAAGTTAAGCTCTTGCATTCAGCCTCTAGGAACTTGTCTTTATTGAAGAGAGCTGAACGTTTCTTTTTTGTCGTCCTTTTGTTGGTGCATGGCGTGAATATGCTGCTTGAATGACACCTTATACATAGAGAAATTTTTTTTTTTTGCAAGCTTCAGTGTGGGCTTTAGTGATTGCGGTTTCGGGCTGAAAAGATAGTAAGCGAGTAAAAGTTTTGCAAACATGCGATTTTTTGTAATTAATAAACATTGTCGTATTTACAGTAGCTAGCTTACGTGCCGAGAATGCTAGGCTGTTGTCTGTCACGGTATTGCTTTTGCACAATATTTTGTCGATTTATTCAGAATGTAGGAAAATGTGGCTAATTCGATTTCTGCAAACTCTCAGCGCTGTTGATTGTTGTTCTCTTGAAATAACTGGAAGTGCAAGCAATAGTATACAATGATACAATGTGTGCACGCGTGCTTTAGTTTTATACAGAAGGTATTCGATACTCGCGTAATTACGCCCGCAGCAAAAAAAAATCATTCATGCAAGATACCCCAACTGAGATTTTAGTTCATTGACGAGCCACTTCGGTAGAGCAATTTCTGACAAGCCCGCCCGATAAGAACTTTATCGTTCTTGTGGGTGTTGAACGCATGTGACGTGACTATTTAGGTGGATAACAACAGACTTCAGTATTGTTTACATTTCGTTGCTTTTCTACTTTTCCGTCTCAACTTATTTGCTTGAAATTCGAGTCATTGCAAAGAGACGTTAATTGAAGAGGCAGTCTGTAAAGCAGTTGGAAAACGCTTGGAATCGTGTACTGAGTGCGGAGTGGGGCTGAAGCAGCCGCTCCTCCCGGCATTTTTAAATGATCTGCAGACTATTTTCAGTAGCGCAGCATTCCTGAGTGCCGCAGTCGGCAAATTATGTTGGAAGAATACAGCGATTCACGTGCACGAATATCCAAGCATTACAATTAAGCACTTTACCAACCGGAAGCCCGCTGTCGCGTACCATTGTAACAAGGCACTGTAAGCGAGGCCGGCCATACTCCGCGAAGTAATCATGCATGCCCGTTACTTTTACCGGCGCCTACATTGAGATATCGCTGTGCACTTGTACTGCGCTCCCGCGCAAATGTGCACAGACGACGCGAAATGACAGAATGCGTGCCAGCACTTCCTCACTGTCCAGCGCCTATTTAAAAGAAATGCATAGTGTGGCTGTAGCTGTAGCCTGCCTACACAGAGACTTCTGCAAGCGCGGATTATAGCTAGAAAAATCGCAATAACCTCCATTTCAGTGGTCACTCCACGTTTGCCCAAGAATTTATTTACACGAAAGTGTCAAACAAAGCAGCTGTGTTTGTTTTGGCACTTAGGTTTAGTGCGGTAGAACTACTAGGCGATTTTTAAGAATTCCGAAGTTCATGTGTATGCTCGACATTTTGCTAAAGGCCTTTGGCCTGGTAAAGCCATATCGTTAAAGGCTTTTAGGTCACATAAATTTAGGATGAAAGCCTCCATGACAACTACCTTCTGTGCCTCTAGGACAAAGCATTTATGGTAGAGACCTTTAGGTCAAATGCCTTTAGCATGTAACTAGTGCTACTGCACTTTATTTATTCCGCTGCTAGTTTTCTTAGGTTCACAAGGCGCTTTAGCGCTGAAGGACATTACTTCTGTTGAAATAAATGCTCCTGTGATTGCTAGAAGCCCGCACTTGTTTTCGCCTTATTCCATTCTGCTGCTAGGCGCCCGTAGAGCCATTGAGCTCAAGACCGCTACGCAGCAGTCGAAATATATGTGTTCCCACCGGCCTGCGAGCCGCTTGTCGACGCGGTCGGCATGGGAGCGCCGACGAATGCCCGCGCCGAATGGGTATACAGGTGCACGTTACGTGAGTTACAGCGATCCGTTGGAGGATCCCTGCCTCAGGAAACGCTGAACGGCACTTTCACCCACACAGCTTCTCAGGGAAACGCTCTTTTTTGTTTTGTTTGTGCGGGTGTGTGCCAACGCCACGTATTCAACGTCTGGGAAACGGCGCCGCTTCTGTGCGACGTGCGTAAAGACGGGAACACGAATTGTGCCTGGTCAGTGTCAGTGCCGCGCCTTCGAAATCTGGCCTACGGTTTCGTGTCTTTAAGGCAACCGGCCGCTTCGGGGGCGGTGTGACATAGTTCCAGAGCTGCTCGGAAATTTATACAACTCAGCTACGCTCATTGCATGAACCTGCAGTCTAACGGCGGCGCCGAGACGATTTTTCGTTTGGCCATGTGTTTTTGTTTCTGCTCGCTGGCGCCGTTTCGAAGAACACAGGGCAAATGACCGTCTATTCCTGCCACCTTTCGTCAACGCAGTCTGATTTCCTGAGGGGAAGATGCTATGCTACGATTCCGTTGCGTTTTAAGAGCGTTAGCTCTTACTCATCACGTTTAGAGATTTCGGGGGGTCTGCTGCACCCTTGATTACAGCGCCATCTGTGGCTGCAAATCCTCATCACGTTTCGAAATTTCGTAAGGCCTCCTACCATCCTGATATCAAAGCGCCATCTGTGGCTGCAAATTGAAAACGGCGAATCTCGCATTGCGACTTCAAGCGCGATCTACAATATCATTGTAGTGCATTGTAGAATGCAATAGCATTGTGGCATAGCAATAGCATTGTAGAGCACAATAGCATTTTAGTGCATTGTAGAACCAAATTCAACGTGCCATTGATGGTGTCACGGTCCAATATGATGCACAGGGGTGGAACTAGGTGAATATGACGTCAGGGGATGAAATGGCGGCATAGGTTCTGTTTTTGCAATCCAAGATGGCTGCCGTTAAAACTGGTGGTGCTCTCATCTCATCTCTTTTCCTCCCCTCCTCACCAACACATGTTCTAAAATGGGTAGGACAACTGTCCTGTTACGGGACCGCTATACTTATATACATTCGTTCCGCTATATATACTCCGACAACGGGCACCCATCCGAGGACTGTTGTATACCGTATACCGAATTTGGTAGACAAATAGAAGCTTATGGGTCGTGGAATAGAAATAAAACCACAAATAATTAATAGGTAGACATTTTATACATAGAATTACTAACTGAAGCGTTACCATATCGCACCGCAAGCCGAATTCTAGGCCTACCTTGAACCCCCAATTCCGTTTCGGACGGATCTTGAGGGGGTGGTGGTAGTGGTTTTATTAAAAATAATTGTAAAAAGGAAGGAAAATATTTTTGCTAGCCCCAGCATCTTCCATCGATAGTGAAGCACCTGAGGTGGGGCAGCGGAAGTAAAGTATAGCAGGCAGAATGGAGAATTGAAATGAAAGAGGTGAGGGGACAGGAAGAGAGGATAGGGGGAGAAGTAATATGCACAAACTCTTTACACAATAAGAAATTTGTCCAGGTTGTGCGCGTGATAAGTTCATTTTAGAGATTTAAATCACACAGGCGCACAGCACTGTGTTGGTTACAACTGGAGTGGGGCGTCCAGTTATTAATCGTTCAAGGTAGAACTCGCGGAGCGTTCGGTCACTGCGTGTAACTACCTGACGGAGAACAGGCGGGACGTCAAGCCCGTGTGTTCATGCAATGCACAGAGGCTCACCAAAGTTCGCTCACGAGTGCGCGCATTGCCCTGCGGCCACAATAGCGTCTTGATGGAGTCTAATAGTATGCCATGCGCCCTATAGGCCGCGACCATATCGCGACGAGCATCGGCGAACGCGGCACAGTGAAGGAGCAGGTGTTCTAGTGTTTCCACTGCACCGCATCCGTCACACACGTCACTCGCAACTCGACAATGGGTGGACGTGCATCGTAATTTCTCTGAGAGATGGCGCTAGGTGGCTATCGTTTCGCTAGGCGGCGTGCGTGCACGCGCAGCCGAGCATGGTGGCAATCCACCCCGTTCCGAATGGTATTTATGACATTCCGTTTCTCGAGACGAGCGGCATGTTTTTCTTCACTTTCTTCATGTTGTAAACCAAACATCTAACGCTCGTTACTTCAACGTCTTCCAGACGGTGGCGGCCTGTTTTTGTAGCGATAACTACATTATGGTAGCATTTCGAGCCTTCAGCATGCCTCCGACCTGGCGGTGGCGGCGGCGCCACGCTGTGGCTACGCCGCCACGCTGTCAGGTGGTTGGTCACGTGTTGCGGAGCAGCTGCCGGTGACGCGGCGCCGTGGTTGATCACGTGGTTCGTCGCGTGGTTGGTCACGGGACCAAGGTCCACTCGGCCATCTGTAGCTCTCGCGTCACTCCAGGTTTAACCAAAGCTAAACCGCCGGCATTTTTTATGTTCTAAGAGGTGTTGGCGGGAACCTGGGGGCTCTCGCCAGGAGCTTTGGACAGGGCTTCTCCACCATGTTGCTGCTTTCCCTTTCTTCTTTCTGTCCTGACTGTATCATCTATGGTACTCTAATATACATAAAGTTTTTCGTTTTCCAATGGAAGTCGTCGGCATCATCCTTCGCGCAAATGCCAACCACAAGAACAGGCCCTAATGACAATGAGATCGCCTGACCTTGCTAGGCAAAAGCAGCGAGGAGGAAAATAACCTCTAACTGGGCTGTCATTTGAAAAAGTAGCCACACAAAGGGTTTTCCTTCTTAGTTGTCTTGCAGGGCACTTATGGTAACTCTTGATACTGCAAACTTCAGCAGGGTTAGGAGAACCGTTCCCCTCACCTTTGGAGGCCTTTTGCTCTTTGTGGTGGACTTAAAGGCTAAGATTTAAAGGCTAAGGCGGTACTGTACAACACTAAGAGATGAAGGAACGTACTTCACCTTCGATGTCTTTAGCACTGCGTCCGCAAATCTGGTGTGCTAAAAACTCGAAAGATGGAGAGAAACGAAGCGTGTCGCTGACAAGGAGATACGTTGTTTTTGAGCGCCCAAGTCGACAATTTATGTGCACTTTTTTATCGATGCATGATCCGAATGAGACTGCACGGCACAACAGCTTGTGAGTGTCTTCGCTGCGGACGCCCTTTCTATTTGTAGATTTATTTTCTGAAAATTTTCGACTTCGAAGCTGTTCCTGAACGACGCTTTCGTGAGACAAGGCGTAGTAATGCGGGCTCAGCGATCTGAAAAGGGCATAGCCTAGCAACGGCGAGAGCAAACGCCAAGCACAAGTGTAGCGTAAGGGGGAGGGGAGAGCAATCGTCAAGCACAGGTGCAGCGTAGAGAAGAGAAGGGGAGCGGGCGCCAGGCGCAGGTGGACAGAGTCAAGAGGAGGAGGAGAGGAGTCGGCTAATCGGAGAGCGCGCGCCCAACAGATGGTTCGGAGGAGCGCGCTCGGCGGTCATTTCTGGAATGTTCGAAAAATGGCTAAAGTCGCGCGCTCTAGGCTGCCCGTCGGGAGCGCTAGCCAGAGTCGGCGCGCCAACGGGCACGGCGTCGTCGGGCTAATTCAGAAGTCCTCCCGATGGATACTGAAGCCATACGCAAGCGGAGGGTGGAAGGTCCCGAGTTTCGAGGGAGAGAAGTCCGGCACGAAAGGATTGCGACGAACCCCGAGGCTAAAGCGAGGCAAGTCGACGCACAACGCCGTTACGAGGAGGCCAGTCGAGAGAAGAGGAATGAAGCTTAGCGACGACGAAGGAACGCCGACCCGGGTCTCCGAGTGCTCGAAGCCCTTCAGCGCCGTCAGCGAGGTTCTACCAGCGGTGCCGACAGACGGTTCAGCAGAATTTTGACAGGAAATTTGGGTACACTAAAAAAATAACTAATCAGGAAAAACTATGCTTTAGGGGTCACCAGCGGCATAGACCTGGGCGAGCGCATATGCAACACTTCTTTCTTTTCTTGATTCGCGCGTCCCTTTAGAAGAGCGCTTGCGTCAAGAGCCCCCTCCTCCGAAATCATCGGCCCGGTGCTAAAACTCAGCAGGGGGTCTCGAGAAGAGTTAGGATGTCCTTGCGTGGCAGGGCTTCAGAAGAACCACGCGGACCACCTCGACTCGATGCAAAAACAACTACAACAAAAAATCACTCCACCATCTTACTGTGTGGCCGCATCCAAAGTCGCACGGTGCACTAATTCGTCCATCGGCAAAGCACACTGTCATGTGCCACGCTTTACAACGAAAAAACATTGCGGCAGAGCATGGCCATCTACCAGCTCAAAATAATTGCTCTTCGACGTGGTGGTCGGCGGAGGTGGTGAAGGCGCCGTCCTGCTGAGGTGAATGTTCCACATATTCTGCGTAGCACGTGCTGGCTCCATCCCCTCTTCCTGAGCGCATGGCGGACGCTGGTCGCGGGCATGCATAAAAAGGTACAAAAAAAACGTGCGCACTTTCGCAAGGGAAGAAAAGATAAAGGAAGGAGAGTGGCTATTGATCAACACTCCTTTTTTTCTTTAAAGGGCGTCTCTCTCTATCTCTCAAGTCCCTATGCGGTTATCATTACCAATGAGCGGTCCTATATTGCGGTACGGCTATCCTGCAGTGAATTTTATGCTTACATCTCTTGACGACGAGATAGTCTGTGAAATTTTGTCTGCCAGAATTTGCAATATTCGCATTTATTTCATGATCAGAATTCCGGACGTGTCTCTAATGGTACGCCCACACTAGCGACAAAAACGCGCTCTACACGCCGCGCGCGGCAAGATTCACGAAAAGCGGCAGCAACGCGCGGCAAACGCGCGAGACCAATTTTTCGCGGCAGCCGCAAAACGACCACCAATCAGAAGCGAGCCGCTTTACGAGCCGCGCTGTTGTGGCGCCACCTGTGGCATAAGCTAAGAATCATAATCTATGGGCTCCGTGACACTCCCCTCGTAAATCTCAGACACGCACGCCGTAAAATCTGAGGCCATTTCCAGTCAAGGGGGCTGTTTTTGTTAAGCCATCCCACACTACCACCGAGACCAATGTTACTAGACCAGGTTAGTTTTCAAACTTCCCTTTCGAGCCATGCATTGGAGATGGCACATTTTCCTTCTCCGTCGCCAGGTGGCAGTGGCGTCGTATCAGGCTCCAAGTCCCTCGCGTCGTCTGCTCGCGGAGGCGTAGTTTCGCTGCGTGTGAGCCTTATTTTCCGCTCCGTTTCATAGAATAGATGCTATGAAACCACACATTTTCGGCGGAAAAATTAACTACGCAGGTAAAGAGAATGGAGCGACACCCAATGCTTATCTCCCTGAGTAATTCCGCGAATATGTTGCGCTGGGCTCACGTATCACACGCGCGTGCTTTGTATGCCGCTTTCTCGAAATGCGGCCAGCAACGAAGCCCACCCGCGATCTCGGGTCTAGCAGCGCGACAGCAGTGGGTCGCGCATTATGTAGAGCTTTGAGCACCTTTAATGTGATTCAAGTTGTCAGCCACCAATAATAAAACAAGCGCAACAATTTTGAAGCCCTCGGCGATGTTTCTAGAAATCTTTATAGCAAAGTTTTTAGTGATGCAGCTGCAAGGTATTTTCTGCTAGATGGGCCGATGCAGATAGTATATCAGACGTATAGAAATGATAAAAGCCAGGAGAAAGTAACGATGAGGGGTTCAGCGGCTCGCAGCTTCCCTCCCGTTTTTTTTTTGTGCGCTCAAGCGTTCTAGGGCGATATAGGACTACAGCCGATGGTTGCACATAGTACGCATTTGCCATAAAAGAAATCAGGCATAACATGTGGTCCAGACTCCAACAGCATAAGCTTTTGAAAATTCATCTTTTTATTAGGCTGCCTTCACAGCACTTTCCAATTAGCGCTACAAGAGTTTGGCTCTCTTCCTAGCTTGCTTAACATTCACACTAGAGCTTTGACGCTGGTGTAGAAACTTTAAATAAAATACATGCGGGTGGTTAAATAAAATTTGATAACGCGAGCACTCAGCTCTTCATAATGAAGGCTGCATCCTACTCGAACTAGAGCGGTTTTTGAAAGCTCCTGTAGAATAGACCAAAACAAATCTCCGAAAACCTCATTGGTCTTCGTCTTTTTTTCAATGACACATTCAATGACATTGATCATATCAGCCAAAGCACCTGATGGGTGCTGCAGAGCGCCAGGCTTGAATGACCTCATCTCGGTCAGTACAGCTGCTGGCGGCACATGCTGCGTTGACACACAGTCTATTAGGCAATCGTCACAATTGGTGAACTTCTGGATTTTCTTCACAACGTACCCTGCAAGATAATACAGGGCACTCTCTTTGGCAGTGGGGCGGCTGTAACTGTGCTGGAGCCTGTCGTCCATCGCTGGTTCACGCAAGTCACTCTGACTGATGATCTTCTTCTGTTCTTCCTCACGGGCTTCCTTCTTGGAAAGTGCATCAAGGCTCATACTGTTCAAGTTTTCATCAACAGCCACAAGGACTGGGTCCACTTCACCTGTGCAGTTGCCTTTTATTGCCACCTTGAGAGGTGTGCAGAGGCTGAGAAGCCTAAAAATCTGCCCGAAGTGAGTGATTGTTGGGTGATCTTCGTGACCTCCGAAACATCTCACCACTCCAAAGAAGCGCTAGAAATCCAAAAACAAAAACACTTTTAGGCATGTTGCACAGTTCAAAGCAATTACCAAAGGTCAAAAACAGCACTGACAACATGGAAAGTGTGCATGCAAACTTTTGAGGTTAAGAAGGCCATCTAATTGGTTTGGATGTCAGAGATTCTATAATATTAGCTTTTTCATGATATGAGTGACATCCAAATGGTTGTATGAAATACATTCACAACAAAGAAAAAGGCCCATACAACAAAGAAAAAAGTACACGTACCTCCAGAGGGTCCTGATTTAGTTTTGCAGTCAGAACATATGGAACACCTTGGTTATGGAGGAGAGCAATTATGTCTAAGACTGACAACAGTGTCACTCTGAGCGACTCCATAGTCATTTGTGAGGCAAACATTTTAGTATTTTGCACTATGCTGCTCCTCTCAGTGGAATCAAGCATCTCAAGGAAGTCTTTAATCACCTGCAATAAATCAAAGTATGCTTGTCAGGATAATTTGGTCTTCTGTAAAATGTAAACAAGAAATTAAATTTGTCTCACCTTGATTTTGGCAGAACCTTTTCGGATACCTTCAGCTGGACACCTTGCATTAAGCGTATCAAACAAGTTGTTCATGCGGAGAGTAAAACTATCAGGGTGTCATGAAACTCTGGGTGTTGTTGTTCTCGATAGAACTTCAGGCCAATGGCCACGCTCCTGCTGAACAACTGAAAGTAAAACATAAAGAAGGATCTTTTTGGATGCATCAAAAGCTTAGTAAATAAAGCTTTTTGCATACAGAAAAATACGTCACGACCCTTCACGACTAGCATAAAAAGGCAGTGGTACCGTACCTGAGTTGCCAGCCGCACATTCATTTTTTCGAGCTTTCCCGGATTTACATGAGATGCTGTAAGTTTGGGCACAATTTTCAACTGCTGGTCCTTTTCCGTGTTGTGAAGCAGCCGATAATGGCCGAAGTTTATCAGATCTGAGCCAGCCTGAGAAAAATTAATAAAGCATTGAAACCTCCAGGGGCAACGGTACTAATGAATATACAGTAAAATAAAGAAGTGAATGAGAAGAAAGTATTTCATACCTTTGCAAATGTGTGACTCAGTAGGTTATTTCTCACACACTTCACAATGTGCGGCACATCACAGAGGAAGTGCAAAAAACGTCCATCTTCGAGGGAAGGGTGTTGAATTTTGTTGACTACTCTGTCTATTTTTCCGGACACTCCCACATGCGTCCACATTGACCTGTTGTTGCCAGCTCCGTCACTAACTACTGCAATAATTGAAGCACTATGACGCTCTAGCTGCAGTACAGATTCTAAAACTAACTTTGCCAGAACGAAGCCAGGAGCAGCCCCTCTAGTTGCAAAACATGCAATTGGCTGCACCCATTTATGAAATAGTGGCACGAACATGATTTCCATGAGTTCCAAAATCAACGAAGCCGTCAAATTTATACGTTGACTTATTGAAATCAACTGACTGTCTCAGCTTTATTTCATCCAGGATAAGTGTACCAAGCCTCTCAACAGTTGATTTGTCTTTTAAGAAGGCTTGAATTGTTTTCAAGGCAACTTCATTGTAGCCGTAGTCACATGGCACTCCTGAAATAATCTGACTTAGTCGGCTGGAAGTAGGCAAGGGAAGCAGTTTCATATTTCTTATCATGTTGTATGCTTTTGGACTTGCTATACGGAGGAGAAGGCAGTTCAGTGACCATGTTCTGGAGTATCTGACTCCTTTTGGACTTTTGGCTTGTAGCTGCTTCAGTGACATTTGAAATGCCAGTTGCTGAAGAGGAGGAAGAGAACTCACTGCTGTGGCAATCTTGTTGGTCCTTTCATCTGTGAGCTGCGTTTTCAAAGCCTTGATGTTTTCCATGAATGAAGTTTTCCTGGCTGCAGCTCTCATAAGCTTTTTCTGCAGATTCTTTACTTTGTTATTCCTTCGGGCAGCTACATTTTTTTTTTCCGCATTCCTTCTCTGAGCAGTTTCTTTTTGTGAACCCTGCAGGAGGTACAAATCTCTTGTGGAGAAGGCACTTTGCACTTTTCTGAATTCCAGTGGAGAGAATGGCCTTGACTTTCTTGGCAAGCATGAAGCTTGTCAACTTTTTTCAAGAAATCGGACAGGACATCCGGCGTGGGGACGGGCACATTCAGGAAAGCAGTCGCTCTACGACCGTAAGCGCTTGCTGTCGCCAGCCTGTCACAGCCTACGACTACACATTTTTCAATTGTCAAAGTTTTGTCAGAAAGCTTCAAAGAGAAAAATGCAACCTGCTCGTTGTCACCGCTGTGGAGCACTATCACGCGCCAGCGGGGAGGCAACTGCACATGTTTCAGTTCATCAATAGCAGGTGGGTCAACGCCCGAAGATTCTGGGAAAAAATGCTCATATCCACCTGGAGATTCTTGTCCTTCAGTGCATTCGACGTAGTGCTCTTCATGCACTTTAGGCGCAAGTTTTTCCCGCCTTTCTCTGCGCCTTTTTTCTGGCGGCTTAGATAAATATGACGGGAGATTGGGAAAAATTCTCGGTACCGCATTTTTCGTGAGGCTCCACTTCCCTCGCGGAATTTCCACGGTTTTGCCCTCAATTACGTGTGTGAACGTTTTCAGCACATCTTGCTCGTGGAAATGAAGGTCGCACACTCTCGACTTTGCTGAGAGGTCCTTGTCCACACGTGGAATGGCTCTATTCCACGCAGCCAAAGTTCCTTCGTCGCTCGGAGGTGAAAAGTGCCTGAACTGCTCTTGTCGTTTCGATAGCCACTCGTGCAGCCGGGCACGCAGCACGTCGGCATGGTTCCTCTTAAGAGCACAGCCCACAAATCATCA
Organism: Amblyomma americanum; assembly: GCF_052857255.1. Taxonomy (NCBI): domain Eukaryota; kingdom Metazoa; phylum Arthropoda; class Arachnida; order Ixodida; family Ixodidae; genus Amblyomma; species Amblyomma americanum. The sequence continues at coordinate 119,739,369 of NC_135502.1, read as the reverse complement.
CACTTGCACCGAACAGACACGACACTTTCACAATGTGACGCCGCGGCCACGACGTCGGGAGCTCGCACTGCTTGGACGGCGGCAACGGCGAGTTGTTTTGCCTGGATTCCTGTAGCCTGATACGACTGCAGCGCCACTGACTCGCACATGCGGTGGCAGTTCCGCGCACCACAACGGAGTTTGAAAACTAACCTGGTCTAGTAACATTGACCGAGACGTCGTCGAAGAAGTCGCAATGGAAGCGTTTTTGGAAACTGTTCGTGATTATCCGTGCAGTCACGAGTAGCTCCGCGTCTGTATCCGACATGCCTAAGCGTGGTCGGCAGTGGCGCAAGAAAACAGAGACACTTCCGATGGAACGAAATCGGCAGTACGGAGAGCGCGTTGTCACGAGAAGTATCGAATGGAACGAGACAGCGCGTGACTTTACGCGCCGTTGCCGCGTGCCGCAAAACGCGACTGTGGACTTGCCCGCGTGCGCGTCTGCCGCGCGGGCGCTCTCCGCGTGCGGTGTGTCGCGAGCGTTTTTGTCGCTAGTGTGGGCAACGCTTTAGAAGCGTCTAGATAATTGTAACCTCTCAGTTACGAAAGCTTTGTGCAAGAAACCAGTGTTCGCGGTTTATGGCGCCTCGGTTTCATTTTAATCCGTGAAAAAGTGTTCCACCCGCATCTACACCTGCGTCTGATGCTAGCAGGTTCACCCGGAGCAACGAAATTCTCGCGCAGACGTCAGTGTCGCAGCAGGAGAAAATGAAAAGTAACTTTCTAGCTGGTTTGCGGTATTCATGCCATGTGCTGGTGATATGACAAATCTGAAGATTTGTCGTCAACGGAAATATATTCAATAAGTTTTATTGACTGAAATCAAGTTTTGTACCTCAATTACACTACCCGCCGCAGTGGCTCAGTGATTAGGGCGCTCGACTACTGGTCCGGAGTTCCCGGATTCCAACCTGACCGCGGCTGCTGCGTTTTTAAGGAGGAAACTCGCTAAGGCGCCCTTGTGCTGTGCGATGTCAGTGCACGTTAAATATCCCCAGGTGGTCGAAATTATTCCGGAGCCTTCCACTACGGCACCTCCGTCTTCCTTTCTTCTTTCACTCCCTGCTTTATCCCTTCCTTTACGGCGCGGTTCAAGTGTCGAACGATATACGAGACAGGTACTGCGCCATAGCCTTTCCCCAAAAACCAATTATTATCACCTCAATTACTAAATCCTCCAAGTGACTGTGACCACATTGCATAAACAACCTCAATGTGATTGTGGATGAAATGCTCAGCCGCCGACTGATGAAGCAGTGAAGATTCCGTTTAAATCCCCATACCTCTAAAAAGGGCAAAATGTGGAAACACGAAAATTCGGCGAAAGCAACATGTCATTCGCAGAATATGTGAAGCTAGTTCATTGATCGAGACAGTGTCCGGGAAAGTAAAAGTTCCATGAGCTCCGGCAATATTGAGTTATTGAGCTCCGGTAAATAAGTAAGTAAATCCGGTAAGTTGACTCCGGTAAATAATAATAATTATTTTAGATCGAGTGTTGCGCGAAAGGTGCCGTTTTAATTTCATCACAGAACCAAACAATGATTCTGAATTAGTCATTCATGAGTAAAACATAAAATTTCATAAAAGCAGGCAAAATTAAATCGAATGCGAACCCTCAGTCGCTAATGAGTGCGAAACGGTTTTAGCTTTCGAGGGAAAGAGACGGTTATAAATTTATGCTAACACGCACAATTTCACACCATTTTCGCATGACAGATTACACAGTCGCCTATCAGAATTTTTCAGTGTGCTTTTAGACTCGCCACATCCACCGATGCCTAAAATAAATTAGCGACGCCGGAACAGTCAGCATTTTCTCAGTTCATTTAAACTGTAGCAAACCATGACGGCCGCGCCTGATGCCGCATAAGCAGATCGTTGATCAAGCGCCGATGAAGACGAGGCGCCAGTGAAAGACGAAGTTCCTCCGCGCTGCACGAGATCGCTTGGTTTTTTTGGACTGGTTGTCGGCGCTGCCCGCTGTCCTGCTCGTCGTTTTGTGTCGCCCGCCGTGAACTCTTTCCCCTGACTTATTTGTGTACAAACCCCCTTTCACTTCGTGGAGGTGCGGATTTGCTGACACCCTGCAGCTTCGAAGTCGTATGCTTCCGGTCATCACCATGCCCAAAGATTCCAGCCCCACTTTTGCCGCCCTGCCTCCGACCGACGTCTACGCTGGAGCATTGCGCCAGCGCAATCCTGCTGTGTTCAGTGGAACCGGGGACCATGACGTCGAAGACTGGTTAACCTCGTACGAGCGGGTAAGCACCCATAACAAATGGGACAATGTCCTCAAACTGAACAACATCATCATCTATCTTACGGACGTTGCGAATCTGTGGTACCGCAACCACGAGGCTGACATCACATCGTGGTCCGCCTTCAAGCAGAATTTCGCCGACGTCTTCGGCCGGCCTGCGGTGCGCAAGTTGCGCGCCGAGCAACGCCTACATGCTCGGGCTAAGCTGCCTGGTGAAAAATTCACCAGCTACATTGAGGATTTGGTGGACCTGTGTAGGCGTGTGGATTCTTCGATGTCGGAGCGCACCAAGATCGATCACATCCCGAAGGGCATCGACGACGACGCGTTTGAGATGCTTCTGGGCAAAAATCCAGCAACCGTCGTCGACATCTTTACCCAATGCCAAAGCTACGACGAACTACGCAAGCGCCGTCTTCTCACTCGCTGTCCACTCTCGAACCCAGAGCCTCTGGGGGTTTTGACGCCACTGTTACCCCAGATAAAGCAGTTTGTTCGCGAAGAAGTTGCTCGTCAGCTCTCTCTCGTCCACCCGAGTCCTGACGCTGCCTCTCTCTTAAGCCTTCGCTTCCGCGCGTCATCCGAGAACAAGTCGCCGAGGCTCTTCCTACCCTGCCTAAAGTTGCTTCCATCCCTCCTTTGTCGTACGCTGAAGCCGCGGCACATTATAGCCCTTCCACTCCTGTGGCGGCGCCATTGACGTATACGCCGCCGTGGCTGCGCAGCATCGGCCTGTGGCGTTTTCACCCAGTCCGCCTGTCCTGCGTCCGGCACCGGTCCCACCAGCGGTCCCGCTTCATCCTCCCTCTTCGCCACATTACAACCCTTGGCGCACACCGGACAATCGGCCTATATGCTTTTGGTGCGTTTTCTCCGGCCGCGTGGCACTCCACTGTCGTCGCCGCATGGTCGCCCCTCCAGCGTTTGCGCCTTCTGCCGGCTCACCCCAGCTGCTTCGGGCTGCTCCACCTCTGGAAGCGTATGCCAGCGACCAGCGTCCGTATACGACCCGTCGATCCGCGACCCCACGTCGCTGTTCACTGTAGCCTATGCGCCGTCGCCCTACGTCCGCTGACGAGGGAAACTAAGTTCCGCAGTCCCAGAGGCAAGAACTGCGTGCTGTTCGAACAGTTCAAGGCCTCGTCTTTCTTCCACGAACATTCTAGTGGTGTCTGTCGACGGTCTGTGTGTGTCCGCGCTTGGCGACACGGGTGCTGCTGTGTCAGTGATTGATGAGACACTGTGCCGTCGCCTACGGAAAGTGACGACGCCATTTTCTGGTTTGTCGCTTTGCACTGCAACCGAAGAGCGGAAAGCACCTTTGGCCACATGCACAGCGCGGGTTGTCATCGCCGACATTTTGTACAGTGTGGAATTCTTGGTCTTGCCGTCTTGTTCCCACGACGTGCTTCTCGGGTATGACTTCCTGTCAAAAAATAACGCCGTGATCAATTGCGCCCGCGCTGAGGTAGAATTTTCTGCATTGTGCGACGAACTGGCCGACGACCTCCATTTCGTGTGTCCGCAGCAGCTCACCGTCACTGAAGACGTCCATGTCGCTCCGGAGGCTTCAGCGCTTGTATCCCTCTCGTGCCCTGCCACGCCGGCCGTCACCGGTTTATTTACGCCGTCTTCTTCCTTTGTCGACCACAAAAACCTGCCGCTGCCATCTGCGGTTCTTGATGTTCACGGAGGTCTCACGAAGATGCTTATCAAAAATCCATCTTCTTGCCCGCTTACCCTGCTACGTGGCGAATCTCGTGGTTCAATTCAACCTGTCCACATTCTCTGACCTGGATGCCCCCGTTACCTCCCGCCGTCCCTTCATCAACGCTCTTCATTCCGATTCGTCACCTGATCCATTGCCCGACGCCGCTTTCCAAGCCACCATCGCGACGCTCTTCCTTCCGCCCACCAGACGCAGCTATCAGCCCTTCTGCGCACGTTTCGCTCCGCTTTAGACGTCGCCTACACTCCTCTAGGCCGGACTTCCATCGTCGCTCATCGCATAGAGACTGGTTCTCACCCGCCTTTTCGACAGCGGCCATATTGTGTGTCGGCAGCAGAGCGCCGCGTGATTAGTGAAGAAGTTGAGGACATGCTACACCGTGGTGTCATCCGTCCGTCTCACAGCCCTTGGTCTTCGCCGGTGGTACTTGTAAAGAAGAAAAATGGCTCAATCCGATTTTGTGTCGACTACCGCCGCCTCAACAAAATTATCCACAAGGACAATTAGCCTCTTCCCCGCATCGACGACGGGTTTGATTGCCTCCAAGGCGCTGAGTAATTTCCTTCCCTTGACCTACGTTCCGGCTACTGGCAAGTACCGATGGCTGTACCTGACAGAGAAAAGACAGCATTTGTTACACCCGACGGCCCCTATGAGTTCACTGTGATGCCATTCGGTCTGTGCAACGCACCCGCCACATTCGAAAGGATGATGGATAACATCTTGGGTAAGTTCCCGCCGCAGTTGCTCAGTGGTTAGGGCGCTCGACTACTGATCCGGAGTTCCCGGGTTCAAACCCGACCGCGGCGGCTTCGTTTTTATGGAGGAAAAACGGTAAGGCTCCCGTGTGCTGTGCGATGTCAGTGCACGTTAAAGATTCCCAGGTGGTTGAAATTATTCCGGAGCCCTCCACTACAGAACCTATTATCCTTTCCTCTTTCACTCCCTCCTTTACCCCTTCCTTTACGGCGCGGTTCAGGTGTCCAACGATATATGAGACAGATACTGCGCCATTCCTTTCCCCAAAAACCAATTATGATTACTACTATTAGTTCAAGTGGCAGATATGCCTCTGCTACTTGGACGACATTGTTGTCTTTTCCGCCGATTTCACCACGCACCTCGCACGCTTACGACAGGTTTTGACTTGCCTGACTGAGGCCGGCAGCTGAATCTCAAGAAGTGCCACTTCCCCGTTCGGAAGTTGATCATCTTGGGGCACATCGTCTCCAAAGAAGGCATTCTCCCTGACCCGGCCAAGCATCGTGCTCTATCGCAATTTTCTAAAACTCTGTTGCTCAAGCAACTTCGAAGCTTCATATGTTTGTGCTCCTATTTCCGGCTCTTCGTACGCAATTTCGCGTCGATCATTGTGCCACTGACCAAGCTACGTGGCGGAAACAATGACATGTTGGGCTGGTCGGCCGAGTGCGATGAAGCGTTCACTACCCTGCGCCATCTTTTGACTTCGCCGCCCATACTCCGGCACTCTGACCCAACAGCACCTACCGAGGTCCATACGGATGCGAGTGGCGTTGGCCTTGGAGCTGTCTTGGCTCAGCGAAAAGATGGGTTTGAAGAATACGTAGTTGCGTATGCGAGTCGCGTGCTCATCAAAGCTGAATCCAACTATTCCGTCACGGAGAAGGAATGCTTAGCTATTGTATGGGCACTAACAAAATTCTGGCCCTATCTGTACGGTCGCTGGTTTGACGTCGTCACGGACCACCATGCGCTCTGCTGGTTATCGTCTATTAAAGACTCACCCGGTCGCCTCGCTCGATGGGCTCTTCGCCTTCAAGAGTTTGACATTCGCGTCATCTACCGTTCCGGCCGTAAGCACATGGACGCCGATGCTTTGTTTCGGTCTCCCATTCCCAGCGACGCTGCCTGCTCCTCGGCGACAGATCCCGTGCTTTCGTCTCTTATCGTCGCTGATATGCTTGCGAAGCAGCGGAAAGACCAGTGGCTTGCTTCCCTAATAGACGCCATGTCTCAATCACAAAACGTTGCGCCTTCAAGAACATTCCGGCGTCAAGCACCGCACTTTGCCCTCCAGGACGGCATTCTATACCGCCGCAACTACATGCCTGATGGTCGGCGGTGGCTTCTCGCAATTCACCGCAGTTTACGATCTCAAATTTGCGCCTCTTACGACACCGACCCTCAGTGTACGCACACTGGTGTTCTGAAAACTTTCAAAAGACTTTCTCAGCGCCACTATTGGCGCGGCATGTACGCCTATGTTCTGAAATACGTCCGATCGTGCATCGCCTGTCAGCGGCGGAACACCTCGGCTCCTCGTGTGACCGGCCCATTGAAACCGCTCCCTTGCCCGGCACGTCCCTTCGATCGTGTTGGCGTTGACCATTACGGCCCGCTTCCCTCTGCGGTCTCTGGGAACCGCTGGATTATCGTCGGCGTCGACCACCTCACCCCGTATGCCGAGACAGCCGCCCTTCCTGCTGTTACTGCCCGCGAAGTTGCGATGTTCCTGCTGCATTATTCTGCTACTCTGCTCTTCGTCACGGCGCGCCGCGCGAGATCCTAAGTGACAGAGGCCGCGTCTTCCTTTCCCACGTCATTGAAGCTCTGCTTACCGAATGTCGCATCGTCCATCGGACCACCACTGCCTACCATCCCCAAACTAACGGGCTAACCCAGCGCTTAAATCGTACTCTCGGAGATATGCTCACGATGTACGTTGCAGTGGATCAGACCAACTGGGACGCTGTCCTTCCTTTCGTGACGTACGCGTACAACACCGCCACGCAGTCAACCACCAGTTTTACCCCTTTCTTCCTGCTGTATGTGCGTGAGCCGTCGTCCACGATGGATACCATCTTGCCATATACTTCTAACGCCTCCGAGTGGGCGCCCCTCTCCGAAGTCGCAAAGCATGCGGAGGAATGCCGCCAGTTGGCGCGCTCTTTTACCTCGGCATCCCAAGGCCGCCAAAAGCATCGTCACGATCACGATAGCAGGCAACACATTTTTCTGATAGGATCCCTAGTTTGGCTCTGGGTTCCAGGCACACCACCAGTATTGTCGTCGAAATTCCGTACACAATACCACGGCCCTTATCGCGTCGTCCAGCAAACGTCGCCTGTGAACACAATCAGGGAGCCGCTCAACCACTCTTCGGACTTGCGCCATCGCGACCGAAAAACCGTCCACGTCAGCCGCCTGAAGACCTACTACGACCCGCTCATCTTGTCCTCGCCATAGATCGCCAGGGTGGCTCTTCATTCCCGGGGCAGTTGTAGCGAACCATGACGGCCGCGCCTGATGCCGCATAAGCAGATCATTGACCAAGCGCCGATGAAGACGAGGCGCCTCTGAAAGACGAAGTTTCGCCGCGCTGCACGAGATCGCTTGGTTGTTTTGGACTGTGTCACGGATCTCTCCGGAGAACACTCGGACCGAAAGAATGGACTAGGGGACGGGTGTACCCGAACAAACGAACATTTATTGCACCCTACGCGACACATACACTAGAAGACAAAACTAACACAACACACAAAGGCTATAAATACACACGACCCAGGCACACTGCTACTAGCGTCTGCTACTAGTGTTCTACTATTAGCGGTCGGCGTTCGTGCTCACGGTTGGTTCGGTGGGGCTAGAGCGTAGTATGGATCTAGTAGGTGGCGTCGAGGCGGCGTTCGCCGTGCTTGGGCTGGCGTCGCTGGCGGTGTTCGACGTGCTCGGGCTGGCGTCGCTGGCTGCGTCGTATAAGCTCCAGGTTCAAGCGCCCGTGGAGGTGATGCCGGTGTTGTTGGCGTGGGGGCACCACCCGGATGGGTGGCAACAGCGCTGGAGACACCCCTGACCGTAGCAGGTGGTAGCGTCCTCCGTTGACTCCCCGGAACGGGCTCAGGCACGGCATGAAGTCCACGATGTGATGTCGTAGAACGCGAGCTCACCGGAGCAGTAGCCGGCGTCGCTCTCTTCCAGCCGATGCGTCCCTGACCCGCCGGAGCCTCCGCTTCTCTGCTGTTCCACCCGGGCCTCGCTCTCACTCCCCCTTTTATAGCCTCGGTGTTAGTCCACGTAAGCCTTGTCGTCTTCCTCTCTTCTCCACCAATCATCTCTCTTTACGTCACCGTATGCTTCTCCACCAATCATCTCTCTCCACCTCAACGAATGCTTCTTCCTGTTTATTCTTCGGTTAATTCGCGTCGTCTTCATCACCCCTTTTTCCTTTAAAATTTAATTTAGGCTCCTTAATATATGTGACAAGGGCCCCTCCCTCAAGAGTTTTGCCATGAAAAACTGCTCACGTCATCCTCATCTTCAAGCCATCCAGCAGGCCGACTATCTTCTGTGGCGATTCTGGACTCAGCACACACCACACCGCAGATGTCCATCACACACCAAAAGCACACCACTAACACAGCACACCAAATTGCGTTTTCAGAACACACCACTGCCGCTGTCCGCACAGAGTCCTTAATAAACATGTTCGTGTCCACAACACACTCCCTTACATAATCACATAACACCAACAATGGCAACAACAACAACAACAATAACATCAACAACAAGGCAAAACCCAGAGACACATTAACACAGCAACAACATGATATATCCGAGGCACCCAGAGCTGACCATTCAGTTCTATCTCTATACAAGTCTAATTTGTGACATATGACCTCAATTTGGCTTGGCCCATCCCAAAACGTCTCCCTCTTGATTTCGAGTAGGGCTGTAATCCTCTGTCTGCATTCAAATTGGGCTTCTTCAGTACCTCATCCCCTCCTGCGTTTTTCTTCCCACTGAACGTGGACACCTCGGCAGCATCACCTGTCTCCTCGGCCACTACCGAACAAGTTTCCCTGGGGGCGTACCGCCATACGGGACCTCGTTCTTCATATTTCTTCAACATATTAACATGGAAAACCCTCTTAATGCCATCTATCAATATCTCATAATCGACATCCTTTTTCTTCCGCGTCACAAGGTACGGGCCCTTCCATTGCATCATTAGCTTATCATGATGCATGGGTAGCAACACAAGAACCCTGTCGCCCGGCTTCGAATTTCTGTTAAAGTCTTTCTTTTCATAACATCCTTTGTGGCATTCACGCGCCTTTTCCAGGTTTTTGTGTGCAAGCCTGCATGTTTCCTTCAATCTATCCCGCTTCTCAAACACGTATGTGTAAGTTGTCTTGAGATCTGACGCAATCTCTTTAATAGCTCAAATCTCCTTGAGTATTGCAAGTGGACTTCTAACGGTTCTCCCATACAACATATCGAAGGGCGAGAATCCAAGACTCGTTTGTGGTACTTCGCGGTAAGCGAACAAAAGAGCTGGGAGATATCTATCCCAATCAGTAGGTCTCTCCTGGCACATTTTCTTGATCATATTTTTGAGAGTGCCGTTGAACCACTCTACAAGGCCATTACACATGGGATGGTAAGGCGTCGTCAGTAACTGCCTCACTGACAAAAGGCGGTTAACCTCCTTCATTAGTTCCGAAGTGAAGTTCGAGCCCCGGTCACTCAAAATTTCCCTAGGGAACCCATAACGCGAAAACATTTCCACAACAACCTCCGCCACTTGGATACTGTTAATAGTTCTCAGAGGAATAGCGTCAGGATAACGAGTGGCCACGTCAACCAGAGTAAGCACATATCTACTGCCTTTGGCGGATACTGGATAGATTGGCCCCACAATGTCAACTGCCACTCGCTGAAACGGTAGGTCGATGGCTGCCATCTTTCCCAGAGGTGCAGGACCAACTCCTCTCTTCGGAACTGTGCGCTGGCACATGTCACATGAGCGAACAAACCGCTTAACATCACTCTGAACACCCGGCCAAAAGAACTCCTCGGTGATCCTAGACACCGTTTTTTGAACACCCTGGTGTCCGGCCATAATGGCGTCATGTCCTAAGCGTAGCACGGTCTCTCGCATATCTCTTGGTAACACCAGCTGTTGGACACGCCTTCCTGAACTAAATACGCATTCCCTGTGCAAAAGACCATTTACCAATTGATACTCGAATGACGACCGACTCTTCTTTCTTTTCACCTTTTCCCCGACTCTTTAGAAGCAAGCCTTCAAGCTCGGGTCTTCCTTTTGCCTAATTGCAATTTCTCCCGGTGTTACGCTCAGGCACATCGTAACAGGAGCAGAGAGCGGACGCTGCATTGCTCGGGCTGTCGCTTGAGCTCTTGTCTCCACTGCCGACGAGAAACTGACTGCACCCGTCAGAGCTGTCGCAGGCCATTCCTCCTTTGGATGTTCTTCAACGTCGAGCATCCTCCATTCGGGATCGGGGTCTTCGACACCTCTTGCACCCGTAATGTTCCCCAAGATGAGATCGTAGATGGGTTGGTGTACGCATTTTGCCGCTACCTGCCAAGTATAATATGGCGTGGACACTAAAATCCTGGCTTTATGAAGGTACCTTATTGTGCTGTCTACCAGAGTGACGGCCAACGCTTCCCCTGTAAGATCCTCGTCGTTCACCAGGCTTCTACGAACCAAGACTGTATTAGCTCCGCTGTCTCTAAGCACCAATATAGGATGGTCCCCTATTTGCCCAACCACCACTGGCATTGCTGCTTTCGACTTGGGTGTTCCACTCACTGCCTCATTTTCCAGCGGCGTTTGCTCTCCTTTCAGCTCTGGAACTTCGGGTGGCGTGACAAGTTCTACCATTGAGTCGACAAAGCATGCAGCTCGGTCCTGCGTTCTGTATCGGCACTCGTCCAGAGTATGACCCCTCCTCTTACAACCTTGACACACAACCTGTGTTTTCTGGGCAGCGCTACTAGTCCGACAGTCAGCTGCATGGTGTTCCACCTTGCTGCAGAGAAAACACCTTACTGGCGCCTTAGACGCACCGCCATAAGCTCTTGGTTTTGCCGCATCTGTCTCCAGGACATTTTGGGTGTCCTCCTTTCCCTTACTCAAATTTCTTAGCCCTTGAGCCTCGAGGAATTGGTCTGCAGTGTCGGCGAACTCTTCTAATGAACACAACTTTCTTTCCTTTAGGAATAGCGCCAGCTGTGAGATGCAACACGCTAAAAATTCCTCTGTGACCAACCCCTTCAAAGCTCTTTTCTGTGTTTGACATATCAAGCCACCTGTCAAAATAGTCGGTCAGCCTGCAGGAAAACTGCTTCGCGGTTTCCGAATCCTCAGGTTTCGCGGTGCGAAATCGCACGAAAACCCTCTGCCGTAAGCCTGAATCTTTGTAGGAGCGCCTTTTTTACTTTCTCGTAGTCCATGGAATGAGCAGCGGGCATTCTTCCAAACATATTCAGCGCCTCTCCAACTAAACACATGCTTAATGCCGTGGCCCATTCACTGCGCTCCCAGCCTTGCCTCAAAGCTATCCGCTCGAATCGTTGCAGATATGCATTCAAATCATCTCCTGTGTCATCAAAAGGAGCCATCAGCTTCCTTGGGCAAACTCTGGCTGGTCTAGGAGATTCTGTACCCGCTAAAGAACGCTGATCATTGTCCGTGATCTCCTGATATCCTCTCGCCACATGCGCCTGTTTCCACAAAATAAACACCTTCTCCCGTTCTATCCTTCTTTTCTCCTGTTCTTCTGCCTCGCGAGCTCTTTTCTCTTCTCGCTCTTCTGCCTCACGAGCTCTTTTCGCCTCGCGTTCTTCTGCTTCACGAGCGTCTGCGCGTGCTTGCGCCCTTTCTTCTCTCTGCCTTTTTGCCTCTTCTTTCTCCTCGTCACAGAGACGCATCGCCTCTTCCTTGCTTAACCCTAGCTTGAGCGCCAGCTCTAAGGTTTTCGCTAAGTCCATACTTTCTGCCGTCGAGAGACCGGAAAAATCCGAGACAAAGCAAAAAAAAGGAAATGTATCCTGGCACAGGCTCGCCACTTATCTTTGCCACGGATCTCTCCGGAGAACACTCGGACCGAAAGAATGGACTAGGCGACGTGTGTACCCGCACAAACGAACATTTAATACACCCTACGCGACACACACACTAGAACACAAAACTAACACAACACACAAAAGCTATAGATACATACGACCCGGGCACACTGCTACTAGCGTCTACTACTAGTGTTCTACTATTAGCGGTCGGCGTTCGTGCTCACGGTTGGTTCGGTTTGGCTGCGGCGTTGTATGGATCCAGTAGGCGGCGTCGAGGCGGCGTTCGCCGTGCTCGGGCTGGCGTCGCTGGCAGTGTTCGACGTGCTCGGGCTGGCGTCGCTGGCTGCGTCGTACAAGCTCCAGGTCCAAGCGCCTGTGGAGGTGATGCCGGTGTTGTTGGCGGGGGGCACCACCCGGATAGGTGGCAACAGCGCTGGAGACACCCCTGACCGTAGCAGGTGGTAGCGTCCTCCGTTGACTCCCCGGAACGGGCTCAGACACGGCAGGAAGTCCACGATGCGATGTCATAGAACGCGAGCTCACCGGAGCAGTAGCCGGCGTCGCTCTCTTCCAGCCGATGCGTCCCTGACCCGCCAGAGCCTCCGCTTCTCTGCTGTTCCCCCCGGGCCTCGCTCTCACTCCCCCTTTTATAGCCTGGGTGTTAGTCCACGTAAGCCTTGTCGTCGTCTTCTCTTCTCCACCAATCATCTCTCTCCACGTCACCGTATGCTTCTCCACCAATAATCTCTCCCCATCTCAACAAATGCTTCTTCTTCCTTTTTTTTATTCTTCGGTTAACTCGCGTCATCTTCTTCACCACTTATTCCTTTCAATAATAATTGGTTTTGGGGGGAAAAGAAATGGCGCAGTATCTGTCTCATATATCGTTGGACACGTGAACCGCGCCGTCAAGGAAGGTATAAAGGAGGGAGTGAAAGAAGAAAGGAAGAAGAGGTGCCGTAGTGGAGGGCTCCGGAATAATTTCGACCACCTGGGGATCTTTAACGTGCACTGACATCGCACAGCACACGGGCGCCTTAGCGTTTTTCCTCCTCAAATCGCAGCCGCCGCGGTCGGGTTCAAACACGGGAACTCCGGATCAGTAGTCGAGCGCCCTAACCACTGAGCCACCGCGGCGGGTACCCGTTTTTCCTTTAAAATTTAATTTAGGCTCCTTAATATATGTGAGAGACTGGCCGTCGGCGCTGCTCGCAGTCCTGCTCGTCGTTTTGTGTCGCCCGCCGTGAACCCTTTCTCCTGACTTATATGTGTACAAACCCCCTTTCAAGACCTTTAATTATTCCTGTATGTGCAGGTGGCGTTGGACACTCCGGCTATGATACGTGAAAGCAAATTCTTTTTCCCTTAGAAAGGTGCCAGGTCCGCCCTCTGTACACTTTACGTATAATACCCCGCGCCATTTGCATTTTAGCAACACGATGTAAAGCATATCTGCTGTGGAGGAACATATAAAGAAAGCTTTTGTGAATGAAACTACAGGTTTTACGAAACGTGCCTCGCTCAAAGACAGTCGCGTGCGCCTTCAGTGGAAAAGCTTTCCAGGCGTTAAAAACTGAGAAGTGGTGTACTTGTAAGCATACCTCTGTGTGCACCTTCCGTCAAAAGCCATCACGGTTAACAGAGATCAACCGGACCTCAAGCAAACAGGCAGCCACCATAATCCTTTCAGAGGGCGGTCGGCTCGAAGCCCCCTATATTCGCTGTTTCCCATGGCGGTCATAATAGCAGGTTGTGTTCCGCTATTTGCAGGAAGTAAACCGCTCGGCAAAAGAGCAGCTATGGATGAACGATCTCGGGTGATTCCAAGCAGGAGAGGCCGTACCCCCCAAGCGCTGCTGTTTCTCCTTCGAAAGCGCATTCTGGAGCTGTACAAGACGGCTATGCCACTTGCACGCACTCTTGGAGCAAACTCCATGTCCCGCTCAGGAGGCGGCGGGTGGAGTTGTAATGGGGTGATTTTCGTAGCCGGCTCGTTTCTGCCCATGGTGGAGACCCATCCGCGGACACTGAGTGGTCGCGTGATGCCTTCACGCTTAGAGAGATTGTTTTTTTTTCATTCTGCAACGAGCTCATTATACATACCGAATCGCCGGCAAAGTATGCGCAATGAAATTCAGTAGGATTTCGTAGCCCTGGCGAGCGTTGTGCATTGCCCGAAGTGATTTACTTTCAGGTAACCGGTATCGAGTTCTCCCAGTACCGCTCGCTTGTGGGAAGCTTGCCGGTGGCTCCGAATTGCGAGTTGCTTGCTGTTTTGCTGGGTAGAAGCCGCAACTACCACTTGTGAAACAAGTTGTAAAAGGTGGCACCGGAAATAAGTTGGAATCACGGGAGAAGAGCGCATGTCTTTTTTACTTATTTACAAATTCGGTTTGTTTTGGAACGGCAGACGCAATAAAATTGACTGCGGGTCGCTCCTAACCTTTTCACCACTTTTCACGTCCTCTTCTTTTTTTCACCAATTACCCCTCTTTTATTTTCTGTGTACCCGAAACACACGCAAGTGTGAATGGCGATCTCAGGAAATAGGCCCGCCGTATTTTCATTGGTTTACCTGTAACTCCACCGTTCATTATTCATGAACTCTGCTATGCCCAGCTTTCTTAGATATTCAGCAAATGGCGCATTTGTTGGCCGCCAGCAGCAAACAACGGGCAATTCAGTGACAATTTATTAACTTGTAATTTCGACCAATCTGTATACTCACGGGGCATTCTGCATGAACATAATGGCTGCCGTGGCCGACACTACAGCATCACTGCCAAATGTGACCGATAAAGTGTTTCTTCCACTCATACCACCTGTTACCGATGGCTGAGAAAATCAACGGGATGTACTACGCATCTAAAATCCCACAGTGGTATTGAATTGTCAGCACTATGCTGCATGAGGTAGAAGCCTTGAAAGCTGTATTTGATATTGGAATTTACATAAATGTCTAGGAGGCTCCAAAGGTCCCCTCCAAGATTTTAAGGTTATCTGAAAACGCCTGTTTTCGAGCAAATTTCCGAGCTACTTACGGACTCTGACCATGCCGATAAAGTTCTTTGTAGGTCCATTGGTGTGTTGAACACATCCCTCTTTTTACCTGTGCTCATCGGTGTTTTCCTTTGTAATGTATCGGAGATACCTGCTATTGTTTGCAGCTGGGGCACTGGTAACTAGAGATGACTGTTGAAGCACACTCAAAATTCTGGCACGTCACCCTTACCCCGGGTTCAACACTACAACAAGTCATGGTAGTCGCTCTAACGGGGTGTTCTATTTAATGCGCCGCTAAATTCTGAGCGGCCTTTTCGCTTTACAGATGTTTGGGTTGTACGAAATACAACACATCTTACACATATAAATATATCGTGCACGAGCTTGACCTTGGTGCCCGTTTTCTTTGATTTACACCCGTCTATTGCGATTTCCACCCGTCTATACTCCTTCTTCATCTTCTTTACCCTTCCGTTAATCCACGTCGTCCTTATCGCCACCCTCGTCGTCTTCTTAAAACCTCTTTCGTTCATACCTTTATTTCAGACTCCCTATTTTATGCGACATGCCGAAAGGTCTTGTGCAAGGGCTATAACGAAATCAGGCTCCCCCAGGTTGAGAATGGGCCCCCAGTGGACGATATTCTATCGGCTGTACGATGCCAGTGCTTACTGTTTTTTGTCGTCAGGCCATCCGCGAAGACGACGCTCCGATAATTGAGATATACTCGGCCATCTGTAATATCCGTTGTGGGGACCTGCCCTGCAGCCCCCTGAGTTTGCTTTCCCGCGAGGCACCGTGCAGCGGTGGTCTCACCTCGAGGCTGAGCGCATTCCCTTGTGAGTTACATTAACTGCCAAGAGAGGGCGCCAGCATCGCTGCGCGCAGACTGCCAAGCCCACGCGCGGGAGAGGGGGCAGGGGTGCTTCGGCTGGGATCGTCGGCCTGAGCGGACGTGTCGCTCGCGGCTCCGCTCTTCGCCGGCGGGGCGAGGAAGCGACGGGGAGACAGGCTCCCGTACTCGTCCCGTCCGGCCTTCGGAGTATATATCCCTTGCCCTAGCACGGGCGAACATTCGCTCGGAACCTTGCTGGTGAGTCGGACGTCCTCGATTCATTAGCGTACCTTGTTGCTAGCTGGCGTTATTGTTTCTGTAGCAATAAATGCCTGTTTGTGTCAGCCAATGTGTCGTTCCTTTGTTCCCTCAGAGCAAAGCCTGCCGTGATCGGCGAGCGCTCAGTAGCGTAAGCGATCACGGGGTGCGGTCCGGGCGGCTTTGAACCGTGTCAGCCGTGATTGAGTGGGGAGAACGTACTTCCCAATACAAACCCCACATCTGGCGCCCAACGTGGGGCTCGAACCCACGACCCTGAGATTAAGAGTCTCATGCTCTACCGACTGAGCTAGCCTGCCCTGCAGCCCCCTGAGTTTGCTTTCCCGCGAGGCACCATGCAGCAGTGGTCTCACCTCGAGGCTGAGCGCATTCCCTTGTGAGTTACATTAACTGGCAAGAGAGGGCGCTAGCATCGCTGCGCGGAGACTGCCAAAGCCCGCGCGCGGGAGAGGGGGCAGGGGGGCTTCGGCTGGGATCTTCGGCCCGCGCGGACGTGTCGCTCGGGGCTCCGCTCTTCGCCGGCGGTGCGAGGACAGATGTGGGGTTTGAATTGGGGAGATAAGTACGTTCTCCCCACTCAATCGCAGCTGACACGGTTCAAAGCCGCCCGGACCCCACCCCGTGATCGCGTACGCTACCGAGCGCTCGCCGATCACGGCGAGCCTTGCTCTGAGGGAACAAAGGAACGACACATTGGCTGACACAAACAGGCATTTATTGCTACAGAAACAATAACGACAGCTAGCAACAAGGTATGCTAATGAATCGAGGACGTCCGGCTCACCAGCAAGGTTCCGAGCGAATGTTCGCCCGCGCTAGGGCAAGGGATATATACTCCGAAGGCCGGACGGGACAAGTAGGGAGCCTGTCTCCCCGTCGCTTCCTCGCCCCGCCGGCGAAGAGCGGAGCCTCGAGCGACACATCCGCTCAGGCCTACGATCCCAGCCGAAGCCCCCCTCTCCCGCGAGCGGGCTTTGGCAGTTTTAGGAATTGGAAAAACAGCGCAATCAAAGACGAGACACAAGAGAAGCACAAAACACCAGCGCTGACTAACAACCAAATGGTTTATTGGCACGAGTAACAACACAAAATAAGCATGACAGACACCGCACAACCACACAACTTGACTAAAAAAGGGGCACGTCACTGATTGAGATACGCAAGTTCCTTTGATAGTAGATTTATCGATGGGCTCCTGATACAGGAGTTACCGAGCTTTCTGATATGGCAAGCCTCCGAAATGAGCCTTGTGGTCTCATCTTTATAACGGGCGATGATAGTGGTCTTATTGAGGTGCGCTTCGCAATCATCACACTCAGCACAGTGCACAGCAAGATGGTTTCTGCGAGACTTGTTCTCTATATCTTTTGCATGTTCACGCAGTCTATCATTGATGCATCGTCCCGTCTCACCGATGTAGAAACTGCCACAAGAGGTCGGGATCTTGTAAACGACACCAACACGACACTGAACGACCTTCCGCTTATCCTTCTTCTGGCAGCCTTTTCTGCTTCTATCCTCAGTAACACGCTTGCACAATCCGCTAAGTTTATTCCTGGCTGAAAAAACCAGCCTAATGCCTCCTTTGCTCACTATCTTCTTTAGATTGTGCGAAACTTTGGGCACATACGGGATGCACACTGTTCTTTTTCTTTTTGCCAGACCCGCATCGGTGCCCTTGATCTTTCGCAGACTACATTCTGCAAGCAGGGACTCAGCAACATTTGACACCATCTTCGTGGGGTATCCTGCTGCAGATAGCCTGTTCACCTGTGCGTGGAAACTGCCTTTTGTCTGATGCAGACATGATCTTTGCAGTGCGGCTCTTAGGCACGCCTTAGTAATACCGCGCTTAACAATCTTCGAGTGAGCTGACCGGAAAGGGAGAAGGCTCTTCCTGGACCGCGGCGAGTATGCTCAACAAATATGGTTGTTAGAAATTGTCAGTTCCATGTCTAAAAACCTGAGCCTATTATTAGAGGGGAGCTCTGAAGTCAATTGGAGGTCATTAAGTTCATAACAGAACACGTCAAAAATCTCTGCAGCCATTTGCTGTGCGTCATTAGTGCGATATAAAATTAGAAAGTCATCAAAATATCGCATTATCTTAACAATGGGCGCGTCATCGAGCTTAGTTCGAAGACGCCTGTCATAACTTGCTAGAAGTAAATCGCTTAGTACAGGAGCGATGCTCGAGCCAATGCAGACTCCTTGTTTTTGGATAAAAAACTTGCTGTCTATAGTGACAAAGGTTGATCTCATGTAAAAACTTAGCAATTCTAAAAACCTGCTAACGTCCATTCGACATGCGTTTTAGAATTTTGTTACGCCAAAGCGGTCGATGCAAAGGCTGACTTCCGCGGTCACAGAGCGCTGAGGCAAGGAATAGTAAATGTCCTTCACGTCAATCGAGAAAGCGCTTACATGTGGTGGGCACTCTTCCCGAAGGAAGTCTGAAACAGTCTCGGGCTTCCTGATGAGGAATGGGTCGTCCACCTCCAGGTGAGAAAGGCACTTCTGCAAGAAAACAGCGACTTCACGTTGTCACGTGCCTCTTTCAGACACGATTGCGCGGAATGGCCACTGATCCTTGTGTGTCTTCGCACTGAAGAGCATAGAAAGGCAGGATCCTTTCGATGCCCCTACAGACGAAGCCAGCCTCGAGAGGCCGGATTGTTCACAAAGCTGGACCGCTTTTTCTTGCACCTTGGAAGGTTTGACGGACTTTAATTCCTTGAATTTGGCTTGGACTGCTTCTTGAGCCTTTTCTTTGTACAGGCCATTAGACACGATGACAAAGCCACCTTCCTTGTCTGACTGTAGCAGCTTCACCTTTGCATCTCTGAGGGCTTCCGCAGCGGAGGTGAGAAGACGTGTGTTTCCTTTCTTGACGTCTTTTGGGAGGCACTCAACTTCTTCCAAGATGCACCTGTTGGCGTCATCTATGGTGGCCCTTTTTGCAGCCGTCCGCACAAGAGAACGTAGCTCAGTTTTGTCCAGACGCGGATGTTCATAGAACTTCGGTCCCTGCTTGAGAAGGCTGTTGACTTTCGTAGCGATGTTGACGTTGCCAAGCACAACCACTTCCTGTTGGACGGGCCCTGGAGGTCTCCTTTTCCGTGGAAGCCAGGGAACTATCTGGCGCCACATGAATTCTGCTGTATTAGATGCCAAACGGAGGTCTTGTCCAAATCTTTTGTTCCCGGCTTGTATAGATACCTCGCTTCTGCACGCGATGCTCAGGCACTCGGTGTAGAACCTGGCTTGCCTCCATGTCTCAGATCGCAGAATGCGGCAGACACGCTTTGCATGACCATCTGAGGGTGCGAGTCCCCCAAATAAGCTGAGAATATCAGGACGCAGATAAGAGTTCTTGGTTGAAAACGTGAGAAGACGAGCCCGGCATGTGGTTGCGGCCAAAAGATTGACACATATAACTGAACAGCGGAGGCATATAGAGGGTAGAAAAGTGCCCGATGTAGAAGAAATGAATTCCAGAAGAGGGCAAATACGTGCTGGTTGGTACATGTTTTACGAATTGGAAAAACAGCGCAATCAAAGACGAGACACAAGAGAAGCACAAAACACCAGCGCTGACTAACAACCAAATGGTTCATTGCTATAGGTGAGGCAGCATATAAATGAAATGGCACGAGTAACAACACAAAATAAGCATGAGAGAAAGATACCGCACAACCACACAACTTGACTAAAAAGTAAAGGCAGTCTCCGCGCAGCGTCTGGCGCCCTCTCTTGCCAGTTAATGTAGCTCAGCCCCGAGGTGAGACCGCCGCTGCATGGTGCCTCGCGGGAAAGCAAACTCAGGGGGCTGCAGGGCGGGTCCCCACATCCACCAAACTTAAATAGACCCACGCGCCTGAAGGAACATGCTATGGAGGAGTCTCCTGGTCTTGATGTCCTTGAGGCACGTCTTGCAGCGGAGGTCACGCCGATAGCGTCCCCGCCGACTTCCGCGGTATTCCGAAAGCGGCGTGAAGGTCTCCGCTGGGACGACTCGTATGGCCCGCGGACTACCGTGTCCGCAGGCCCGCGAATCGAAGGCCGGTGGGAAACCTGCAGGCCAGGATCCGGCAGTAGTCGCCAGGGCAGCAGCAGCCGGAGGTGACTGCTGACTGGTCTCGCCACAGCTGCCCCGGATGGATGCGGCGAACAGGATACAGGCCGCTCCGTCGCAGCAGGTGTCAGCGAGACGATGTGCACCGGTCAGCAAGCCTGGGTGGCTCCACCGGATCTGCAAAATTGCCAAAACACTCTCGGCGTGCCTTTAACGTAGGTCACGGGAGGGAAAACGGTATCCGCAAGGGCCTCGTGGCACAATGCCTAACTCGCTAGCAAAACTTGTCGGCGGCTGTGCAAACGCAAAGTTCGAGTGAACAAAGCCCTTTCTTGAGTTGAACGAGACTGCTCAGTTCGTGCAAGGTTAAAAAAACGAGCGGGCATCAAAGTGCACCCCTCTCAACGACACGGTCCGGTGGTCGTGTCTCTTTTAACGTGGTGCAGGCAGCTCCGAAAAGCCTCAGGCCTAACAACCACTCCGACAACGACCGTGACCACAACAAAGACCCGAAACGGGTTATGCCTGTTTCACATGCAAGCGAACCGCTCGCGAACTCCGCCGCGGCGGCGAGTACACCCTCTCTCAAGCGGCGGAGAAAGCTCCAGCGGCTGGAGCGGCGAGGTTGGGGCAAGTTGGAAATTTTCGCGGCGGCGACGCGGCAGCACCGCATCTCAACCTATGACGGCCCGGCGTTGCCACGCGAGTTTGTACGCCGCACGTACGAAATTTTGTTCAAAAAATAAGTTCTATAAAGTGCTGTTTAATGCTTAAAATGCAAGAATTATATTTATTTAAAGAAAATGTAAAAAGAATTGACAAAGTAATGCTTTTATATTACGCTTTTTTGTGTTTGCAGGCCACCAAAACCGGTTGTAGGCGCATATATTTTGCCAGCAACGTTGGTTTTCGAAGCGGTGGGAAACGCGCAGCGGCGATGCATGTGAAACGAAAGCTCGCGAACCGCTTCGCAGCGACGCTGTTCGCTCTGTTCGCCAATTCGCTTGCATGTGAACCGCCTTTTATGTGCGCGCAGCCACGAGGAGACATCAGCTTTGTGGGGTGGTCCTACCCCGGTCACTGCACAAAGCAGCTTCTAAGCGGTCGGCGCCCACCGTATCGGACGGTGTCGGAGCGCCCGGTGCCGAGCTGCAATGCCAGCGAGCTCGTAGCGGCACCCGTGGCCCCAGGCCACAAGGCTCCCGGAGCCGCGGCTCCGAGACTCGAAAAAGAGACAGTAGAGAAAATATATACAGAAATTCGGACCACCCACGCGGATTCCGTACTCACTCGCTTCGGGCTCGGCGACTCCGCAGGCGCTAGGCCTCGCGCTCCCTCGATGCGGACCAAGTGATTCTCACAAAGAAACTCCAGGGAAAAAAATGTGCTGAGCATGTCGATAAGTTCAAACATGCTGCAGCGCAATACACCTCGCACTCAAGAAAGCATGCCGCAGGTCCTAGAGATCAAAATTCACTCTAGGCCTACCACTTGTCAAGTCCGGACAAAGAGCGTTCCTCGAACCGAACCGACAGTCGACCAATGTTCCAAGAGCAGGCCCCACGTTGGGCGTCCAGATGTGGGGTTTGAATTGGGGAGATAAGTACGTTATCCCCACTCAATCGCGGCTGACACGGTTCAAAGCCGCCCGGACCCCACCCCGTGATCGCGTACGCTACCGAGCGCTCGCCGACCACGGCGGGCCTTGCTCTGGGGGAACAAAGGAACGACACATTGGCTGACACAAACAGGCATTTATTGCTACAGAAACAATAACGCCAGCTAGCAACAAGGTACGCTAATGAATCGAGGTCGTCCGACTCACCAGCAAGGTCCCGAGCGAATGTTCGCCAGCGCTAGGGCAAGGGATATATCCTCCGAAGGCCGGACGGGACGAGTACAGGAGCCTGTCTCCCGGAGCCGCGAGCCACACGTCCGCTCGGGCCGACGATACCAGCCGAAGCCCCTCTCCCGCGCGCGGGCTTTAGCAGTCTCCGCGCAGCGATGCTGGCGCCCTCTCTTGCCAATTAATGTAACTCACAAGGGAATGCGCTCAGCCTCGAGGTGAGACCGCCGCTGCACGGTGCCTCGCGGGAAAGCAAACTCAGGGGGCTGCAGGGCAGGTCCCCACACCGTAACAGTGACTTTTTAAGTCACTTGCACTTGCAAGAATCGTTTCATGCATGTTGCAAACTGAAAAGCAGTGGGGCGAGCAGTAATTTTGTGGTGCCATAACGGAGACAGCTGCGCTTGCGTGCTCTTCTTTATTAAGCCTTACTATTCGCCATTCGTTAGTCCAGCAAATTACTGACCTAAATCGTCAGAAATTTATCATTTAATTGCAAGTATCTGCAGAGCGAGTCACAGCTTCGAAGTTTGTCTGCGGTCACCGGGGAAATGAGACTTGTAATTCGCTTTTGCAGAGCGCCACAGGTAGCGCGATGTAAACTAATGTGCCTGACAGCGGTAAACCTACCAGTATATGACCTTGCGATGTAGTGCCAGTAAACATGCTTTGTTAACCTCCAGGATTGTCAGTACATAGATGAAAAAGTAGCCGCAGTGTCGTTATGGCCTTTTGCTTACTGGAAGCACGCGGCAGTGCTTCGATAAATAGCGTTTTGCGAAAGCGATCAGACCCGCCGCGGTGGCTCAGTGGTTAGGGTGCTCGACTACTGATCCGGAGTTCCCGGGTTCGAACCCGACCGCGGCGGCTGCGTTTTTATGGAGGAAAAACGCTAAGGCGCCCGTGTGCTGTGCGATGTCAGTGCACGTTAAAGATCCCCAGGTGGTCGAAATTATTCCGGAGCCCTCCACTGCGGGACCTCATTGTTCCTCTCTTCTTTCACTCCCTCCTTTATCCCTTCCCTTACGGCGCGGTTCAGGTGTCCAACGATATATGAGACAGATACTGCGCCATTTCCTTTCCCCCAAAAGCCAATTATTATTATTATTAAAGCGATCAGAGCAAAGTGCGCTCGCTACCGGCTGTAAGAGTAATAACTAAGCTTGGGGTAGGACTTTTATTTCATATTTTGTTTCATGTACCCTCGGGGCCATAGGCATTAGAGAGAGGAACAGTTACAGACATACAATGAAAACAACAAAGTAAAAATAGAATTGCGCTTTTATCAACACAGTAACTGATGTGTCTACTCATAGAATGCTAGCTAAGGCATTCTCGAAAAGATTGGAAGGAGTTGTACGAGTATTATACAGGATTGGTTCCTTTTACCGATTTTCTTACTCCAAAAAACGAAGCAAGCGTCCTTCTTGTCGGAAATGTACTGCTGACTGTCATTACCACAGCTTTTTCAACTGATACTGGTGTAGAGCGGTTTATTGGCACGATGGAAGCGCCGGCTACGAAGACCTTGGCACAGGCAATCTACGAGGCAGAGAGCCGAGAGACCAGACACAAGCGGCAGTGTTCCATCCAGCACGTGCATCCAACCGGCGGCGCGAGCGCTTCGTCGTCGTTGGCTTCGGGGCTGGTTCATCTTCTTCATTCCAAGTGCCCCGGCGGAAAGAGGGAGCCATCCTGGCGACTCAAGGAGAGGAGACTACGAGTGGGCTATAATACGGCTTCAAGCGGCTGACGTGGACGACGTCGCGGCTACGGCGGCGATGGTCCGAAGAAGGTGTCACCGGTTCGATAATGTAGTTGACCGGTGACGTACGCTCCAAGACGCGGTAAGGGCGATGTGCTTGGCCGAAAATTTGGACGTATTCGGAACAGAGAGCCAGACCAGTGAGCCAGTGGAGAAGTGAACCGCGGGCGCGTCTTGATCGGAAGCATGGGTACGGAGACCTTGACGGTGAAGGAGCGAGCCAACTGGCGGCACTGCTGAGCATGGCGGGTGATGTCAGAGAGGGAAGCATATTCCGAGCTGTCGGGGTTGTAGGGAAGGATTGTATCCAACATACAAGAAGGTTCGCGTCCGAATATAAGAAAGAATGGGGAAAAGCCGGTGGTTGCTTGAGAGGCGGTGTTATATGCATAGGTGACGAACGGAAGAACCTGATCCCAATTGGAGCTGTCGGAGTGAATGTACATGGCGATCATGTCCCCAAGAGTACGGTTGAAGCGTTCGGTGAGGCCGTTGGTTTGAGGGGGGTAAGCAGCAGTGGTGCTGTGGACTGTGTGGTACGCAGCAAGAAGCTCGTGAAGAACTTCAGACAAGAAAACACGGCCGCGGTCACTGAGAAGTTCGCGAGGAGCGCCGTGACGCAGGACAAAGTGATGAAGAAGGAAGAAGGCTACATCGCGAGCAGTAGCCGCAGGTAGGGCAGCGGTCTCAGCATACCGAGTGAGGTGGTCCACGGCGACTATGATCCAGCGATTCCCAGCGGTCGTGAAGGGAAGTGACCCATATAGGTCGATGCCCACACGATCAAAAGGGCGAGCCGGACACGGTATTGGCTGTAACGGGGCAGTCGAAGGGCGAGGTGTCGACTTCCGCTGCTGACAGGCCGTGCAGGAGCGAACGTAGTGACGAACGAAGTTGTACATGCCCCGCCAATAGTACCTCTGGCGTAGTCGCTCGTACGTTTTCAGCGAGCCAGCGTGAGCGCTCTGAGGATCGGCATGGTGGTGTTCACAAATCTCAGTGCGGAGATGTCGGGGAATCACGAGAAGCCAATTGCGGCCATCTGGACGATAGTTGCGCCGGTACAGAAGACCGTCGCGAAGGGCAAAATGGGAAGCCTGGCGACGAAGTGCTCGAGGGAAGGAGGCCGTAGAGGGTGCACGAAGTACGTCGAGCAACGATGAAATCCATGGATCTTGGCGTTGTTGATAGGACATGTCCATGGTAGTGAGCGCTGCGAGTAGGGATGCAGATATTGGCGAAGAGGGCGCAGGAGAGGGCAGTGGGGAGCGGGACAAGGCGTCGCCGTCGGAGTGCTTGCGGCCCGATCGGTAAACTACGGTGATATCGAATTCCTGAAGACGGAGGGCCCAGCGGCCTAGGCGCCCTGAGAGATCTTTGAGTGAAGCCAACCAGCACAAAGCGTGATGATCGGTGACGACGGTGAATGGGCGGCCATATAAGTATGGGCGGAATTTTGTTAGAGCCCACACTACGGCGAGACACTGCTTTTCCGTCACGGTGTAGTTCGACGCAGCCTTGGTGAGGGCACGGCTGGCGTACGCAACGACGTATTCAGGAAATTCGGGCTTGCGCTGGGCAAGGACAGCCCCGAGGCCGATTCCGCTTGCGTCGGTGTGCACTTCAGTAGGGGCACTGGGGTAGTAGTGTCGAAGGATAGGTGGTGAGGTGAGAAAACGACGGAGCGCAGCAAAAGCGTCGTCGCAGGCCGAGTCCCACATAGACAGGTCGGCGGGACCATTAATAAGTTTCGTCAGGGGCGCGACGATGGAGGCGAAATTGGGAACCAATCGCCGAAAATAGGAGCAGAGACCCACAAATCGGCGCACTTGTTTTGTAGAAGTCGGTTTAGGGAAGTCAGCGACAGCACGGAGTTTGTCAGGATCGGGCAGGACGCCGTATTTGGAGACGAGGTGGCCGAGTATTGTCAGCTGCTGGGCACCAAAGTGACATTTTTTGAGATTAAGTTGAAGGCCAGCATTGGTGAGGAAGCTCAGTATCTGGCGCAAGCGCTTGAGATGCGTCGGAAAATCGCGCGAAAACACGACAACATCATCTAAATAGCAGAGCCAAACAGTCCACTTCAGGCCGCGCAAGATGTTGTCCATCATTCGTTCAAACGTTGCGGGAGCGTTACAGAGGCCGAATGGCATCACGTTGAACTCAGAGTCCGTCAGGGGTGACGAACGCCGTTTTAGGACTGTCGGACTCAGCCATCGGGACTTGCCAATAGCCGGAACGGAGATCCAGGGAGGAGAACTCGGCGCCTTGCAAGCAGTCAAGGGCGTCGTCAATACGTGGTAGCGGGTAGACGTCTTTGCGCGTAATTTTGTTGAGCCGGCGATAGTCCACGCAAAATTGTATCGAGCCATACTTCTTTTTATCCAGGACGACTGGGGACGACCAAAGACTGGCGGAAGGTTGAATAATGCCGCGTTGTAGCATGTCGTCAACTTGCTCAGTTATGACGCGGCGCTTGGGAGGCGACACACGGTAGGGGCGCTGACAGAGAGGAGTATGGGTTCCGGTGTCAATGTGGTGCTCGACAGTGGTCGCACGGTCCAAAGATGTCGACTGGTGGTCGAACGATGAGCGAAACTGGTTGAGCAGGGCAAGGAGCTGCGCGCGGTGAGCAGTGTCGAGAGCGCGGTCAATGCAGCGGTCGAAAATGTCCGATGACAAAGCTGGAGTAGCACCACGTGGGGTGAGGGCAGCGACTTCGGCACTGCAGGAGGTTACATCAGTGTCGAAGGAAGAGATCAAAGCAGCGGTTTCAAAATGGCCGAGGCACTCGCCACGGAGCAGGGAGAGCGCGGAGAATGAGGTGTTAGAGACGAGGATGGCGGCAGCACCGTGGTGATTGACGATGACGGCGAAGGGAAGACATAGGTGTCTGCGAGAGGCGAGTACAGGGGAAGGCATGAAGAGAACTGTGGCGTCAAAAACTGAGGCGGCGCAAACAGGGACAAGCACGGCACTGTTAGGGGGAATGTCAGTGTCCTCGGCGACAACAAGCTTAGCAGCACAACGAATCGGAGGCTCGTCGAGGAGCGCATCGCAGAGTGGAGAGAAGACGACATGCGCACGGGCACAGTCAATGACGGCACTGTGCAGGGAGAGAAAATCCCATCCAAGGATGACGTCATGGGAGCTGGCACGGAGGACTAAAAATTCGTCAACATACATAACATCGGCGATGACGACGCGTGCTGTGCAAGCGGCAGAGGGAAGAAGGTATCGGCGCTGGCAGTACGGAGTGAGAGTCCAGAATATGGGGTTGTAACTTTGCGAAGCGAGCGGCAGATGTTTTCGTGAATAACAGAAACGGTGGCCCCAGTGTCCAAAAGCGCAAGTGTCTTGACTCCGTCGACAAAAACGTCAAGAAAGTTCGGCGGGGAAAGGCGAGGACTTAAGCAGGGAGATGAGTGCGCAGTTCGTGCCCCCGGAACTGCGACTGCTAGTTTTCCGAATCGGCGCGGACGTTGCGACGCCTCATGGGCGACAATGAGCGGCGGCGAGGCGAAGGCGAGCGGTGGGAAACGTAGGGCTGGCGACCGTGCTCGCGGTCAGGAGAGGTCTCCTGAGGTTGTGTTCCGAAACGTGGGCGAAAGGTACGGTCTGCATCAGGGTAGTTTGGCAGAGGGTGGACAGGCGCATGCAGAGTACGTCGACAGAGGCGCGCGACGTGGCGCGGAAGACCGCAGGCGTAGCATATCGGTCGATTGTCAGCCGTGCGCCAAGGGTTGTAGGTAGGAGGCGTGAAGCGGGTCCGTGGAGCAGCAGGCGCAGGCACCACTTGAGGAACGTACGTATAAGCCTGCGGTCGCGGTGGTCGCGCGACAGCCTCGGCATACGTGAGAGGCACGGGAGTGGGGGCAGGCGGCACTTCAACTGGAGGACCGTAGCTCAACGGAGCAGCAGCAGGCGGTGACGGGGTCGGCGGAAGGCCGACCTGGGGATCCAAAGGGGCTGGTAGTGGAAGAGGAGGGAGGGCGTCAGCGACCGCCTGCGTGATGGCGTGCCGGATCTCAGCGCTGAGGGGGGTCGGTGTCTGATGTTGGCGAGATAGGAGCGAGAGCTTCCGGCCGACCTCGTCCCGCACAA
The DNA here is from genome assembly GCF_052857255.1 of Amblyomma americanum. Lineage (NCBI taxonomy): Eukaryota > Metazoa > Arthropoda > Arachnida > Ixodida > Ixodidae > Amblyomma > Amblyomma americanum. Next base: position 119,711,568 of record NC_135502.1, on the reverse strand, counting down.
AGTCTTTGATGGTAGCAAGTAGATCTGGATTGATGGCCAGGCCGGAGATGGAGTCGCCAGGCGGAGGAGGCCGACGAGCGCAAAGACGTTGCTTGCGCAACTAGTCGAAACTCTGGCAAAGGGCATACACCGAGGTAACGGTGGTGGGACTCTTCGCTAACAACAGTTGAAAAGCATCGTCATCGATACCCTTCATGATGTGTTTGATCTTGTCAGCCTCGGACATAGCCGGATCAACACGCTTGCAGAGGTCTACTACGTCTTCAATGTAGCTGGTGAAAGCCTCATCCGTGTGCTGAGCTCGGACGCGCAGGCTTTGCTCAGCGCGCAGTTTCCGCACTGCAGGACGGCCGAAAACCTCCGCACGGGTGCTCTTTAGAACGGCCCAAGTGGGAATGTCGGCCTCGTGATTGCGGAACCAGAGGTTCGCGACATCGCTGAGGTGGAAGATGACGTTGGTAAGCTTGACGCGGTCGTCCCAGTTGTTGTGGCGGCTCACCCGTTCGTATGATCCCAGCCAATCTTCCACGTCCTGGTCGCTATGGCCGCTGAAGACAGCGGGGTCGCGCTGCCGGACGGCACCGGAGCAGATGACTGGCTGCGACGTGGCGGCGGGCTGTTGACTGGCCTTGGTACTGGACATCGGGATGGTGCGGCTGCGAAGGTCCACGGTGATGGTGAAAACGGGAACACAGCAACCTCCACCAAATGTAGAGCGGTTTATTGGCACGATGGAAGCGCCGGCTACGAAGACCTTGGCACAGGCAATCTACGAGGCAGAGAGCCGAGAGACCAGACAAAAGCGGCAGTGTTCCATCCAGCACGAGCATCCAACCGGAGGCGCGAGCGCTTCGTCGTCGTTGGCTTCGGGGCTGGTTCATCTTCTTCATTTAAGTAGCACTACAGGTGGAGTGAGAGCACATTGTTTTAAATAGTCCTTCCCACAAAACTGTAAGCCGGAGAGATGCTATAGGGACATACAGTTTAATGTGCATTCGGTTTCGATGTCTTTTGTTTCATCTCACAGGTAACAACTCAATACTTCATAAAGTTTGCGTCCAGTTAAAAGCTATTATAACATGATCCAAGGCTGTCGAGGAGTTTCTGTGGTTAGAAACCTACAAGGAAAGTCAAGAAATCTTTGCAGAAGGTTTATAAAAATGTCACTTTGAACGCGCATTTGCACATTCTGTCTTAAAAAGAATTACACAAGTTTCAATATTGTCGCGTATACGCTTCAGTCTTCACAATTATAATAATGCCCCTCTATGGCAGTGGACATAAGTAAATATACGCCGTACCTGACGTTGCTGAAAGTAAGATGTTATGCTACGCAGGTGGACTATTTTCTTGATCTATTCCATCATCTGCAGACCATCTTATTTTCGATATTACTAGAGTTGAAGATGTCGGACTGAAGCTACCATTAGTTTCAAGACCAGTTATTTTGCCTCTCCTCCCGACGAAATTCCACCCTCGACCAGCTTGGGTCAGCATGTTTTCCTACAAACTGCCGAGTAAAGAAACGCTCCAGTGAGCGTTTTTTACTCTGCGTCCTTGTTGATGAGATTAAGAGTAACAGTGATCAATTACTACTGAATTCGAGTCTTAATAACATTCATGCGTGGTGCACTAATTAAGTGGGACAAGAAACTTAACAGTCATAAAACATTCTTCTCGAAAATAACAATCAAGCGAGTCGCACATTCACATAAGCGCAGTCTTTCGTCGCAGCCTGCAATTGAAGTTAGTGAGCATAAATTCTTGCAGCCACTTTAATAATAAACTTACTGGAACAAACGCGTTTCAAACATATGTGAATATTTGTTTCAAAAGCTTCGTTTTCTAAGCCAATAACTAAAGCAAACTTCACCGGATGTTAGGCTGTTAACTTATTCATCAATCATAAGACCTAAGCTGGAGCATGGTGCCACCGCTTTGGACCCGTACTCAAAACGTAACATGCACTCGAAAGCGTACAACGCGAAGCTGTTAGATTTTATTATTTCAAAATATCAAAGAGCGGATAAGCCAACTGACCTTTTCAAGAAGTATAATATTCTACCACTCCAACTGTGAGGCATATTCGAAGACTTAAATTTCTCTGCTTGCTAAAAGACAATAACCTGCTAATGAGCACCCTTCACCTGAAACCACTTGATACCTGTCTGACGAACCATCGGTACGAAAAATAAATAAAACCTTATAATTCTAAAAATAATGCCCTCAAGTATCCTTTTTTCCAAGTACAATACAAGAATGAAACCGAGTGCCACATGACCTAATAAGCAGTATCGGATTGATTGACCTAATTGATTGGTTGTGTAACTTAAAGGGGTTTACCATCCCAAAGCGACTCATGCTATTAGGAACGCCCTAGTGTGAGGCTCCGGAAATTTCGACCATCTGGTGTTCTTTAACGTGCATTGACGCCGTACATTACTTGGGCCTCTATAATTTCGCCTCCATTGAAATTTGGTCACATCGCGGCCGGGATCAAGCCCGCGTCATTCGGGTCAGCAGCCGAGCGACATAAGCTACCCCGACGGCACAATCAAACCTTGAGGAACTGGTTAATGCTTTTGTAATTTTGAGCGGTATTTCCGTGTTTCTGCAATTAAAAATTTCCCGTTTTCTTGATATTTGTTGACTGATGCATTAAAGTGTACAATTTTGTGGTGTGAGTTCATTATTGTTACCTTTAACACCATCATTATTGTATTCTGTGAACTACTTCTGTTAATCTTGCCCCACCCCTCCCCGTCAAGGAGTGTCCAAGGGTCGGCAGTATTATATAAATAATACGTCATCAAAAGTGTCCGGAAATTTTGTCCGCATGATTACGTCGTTTTGTGGAGAAAATGTGCAAAACACTGAGATACCGTGACGGCACAATTGAATCTTGAGGAACTGGTTAATGATTTTGTCATCTTGAGCGGTATTTCCAGGTTCTTGCAAATAAAAATTTCCAGTTTTCTTTATATTTGTTGACTGATGTATTGAAATCTAAAATTTCGTGGTGTGAATTCATTATTGTTGCCTTTGACACCATCATTATTGTATTCTGTGAACTACTTTTGCTCCTCTTGCCCGTCCTGTGAGGGAGTGTCCAAGGGTCTGCAGTATTATATACATAATAGGTCATCAAAAAGTGTCCGCAAATTATGACCGCACGATTACGTCGTTCTGTGGAGAAAAATGTGTCCATTCTGTTAGGCACTGCGTGACTAGATTCTGAAATGAGAAAGCTTGGTTGATGACTTGCTAATAGTTAATTATTTAAATTTAAATAATGAAAATAAATGCGGTGTTCAAACCAGATTTTATGTGACTGACTCGATGAAAAACGATGTAAATGCGCGAGCAGGCTTCCGTATTATATAAAAGCAAAATAACAATGAAGTGAAAAATAAGTACGAAATAAAAAGTGGCAAAGACAAAAAGCAAAATTCAAATAGAACATTAAACCCCGCCGCGGTGGCTCAGTGGTTAGCGCGCTCGGCTACTGATCCGGAGTTCTCGGGGTCGAACCCGACGGCGGCGGCTGCGTTTTTATGGAGGCAAAACGCTAAGGCGCCCGTGTATTGTGCGATGTCAGTGCACGTTAATGATCCCAAGGTGGTCGTAATTATTCCGGAGCCCTTCACTACGGCAGCCCCGCCGCGGTTGATCAGTGGTTAGGGCGCTCGACTACTGATCCGGAGTTCCCGGGTTCGAACCCGACCGCGGCGGCTGCGTTTTTATGGAGGAAAAACGCTAAGGCGCCCATGTGCTGTGCGATGTCACTGCACGTTAAAGATCCCCAGGAGGTCGAAATTATTCCGGAGCCCTCCACTACTGCTTCTTTCTTCTATTAGTCCCTACTTTATCTTTTCTCTTACGACGCTATTCAGGTGTTAGCCGAGATGTGAGAGAGATACTGTGCCATTTCCTTTCCTCAAAAACCAATTCTTAAAGGAGTTGTCATAAACAGGCAGCGTTAAGACTAATATGACAATGAAATAGCTTGTATATGCAAATTATGTTAAAGGTGCATTTAAAAGAAGGTACTATCGGCAGAAAGAGATAAACTGTACGCGGGTTCTCGGAAAAAAAATCATTTTAGATAGGCTTCGCAATCCATTCGCTGGGTACTTTTACTTCGGGTCTGTCTGTCTGTTGTTGCCAGGAAGAAAGAATAGGAGAGCGCAGAGGCCTGCTCACTGGCTCAAGCCGAGCCACATTCGCTACCACGTGCAGATAGTAGGAGAGTTGAGAGATGGAATAGAAAGACAGGATAGTACAGACGCGCTAAAGACAAGGCCGATCCCGTAGGTTGTGCAATACCGGGCCAACCGGTGGCGGGAGTGAAGCATCCTTCAAACTCTCCGCCACATTTCCAAAAATAAGTCCATTGGACTCGTAACAGATGCTGTACGGGGTCCGGACATTCGCTTTTTACTTGGGGAAAAAGAATGCATGTCGTCTCGTAATTCACTGCATTTTAGGCGAATGGATTCTCTGGTGGCACTGAAAAAAAAAAGTTTGTTCAGCAAATTTACCTCCCCTAAGCTTTTGCTGCTGATATTACAACCACTACAATTTCTCAAAATACGCTATAACGCCTAGAGCCACAACAGAAGCAAAAATTGTAAACACCCGGAAAGATGTTTAAAGACAGAGGGTAAGCAAAAAAGTTGAAAATAACTTTTTTTTGTTGAAATTCGGAAAGCACATCCTATTCTGCATATTTTCAAGCATATATAGTCCTAAGCAGCACGCCAGCAAAGGCCCACCGATGGCATATTGTCACGACCTGAGGAGCCGTGCAGGTAGACGTCGGGGGGAACAGAAAGCTAGGCGCTTTAGTCAGACAGCCAGGGTCCAAAGCACAGAGCCAGAGCGCCTCGGGAGCCAACCAACACTTCATCGTCGTCTTTGACTATGCGTGGAGGCCGCGCGGCGCGTTCGCACGTGGCATTATTCCCCCCTCCCCCCCCCCCCCCACGAAAGCAAACACCGTCTCGGTGTGGAATGGATTATGTACAGGGAGAGAAGAAGGGGAAAAACAAACGAAAAATAGGGGTGAGGTGAATTATACATCCGGCGCTAGTTGAGAGGTGAGGATAGTCAAGTTCACACGTGGGGTAAGGAGGTAAAGGGGCGACACACAGCGTGCACACAGCGCTCAGTCACGCGAATAGTACGGTTTTAGGCGCACTACATGGACGACTTCAGGCCGTTGACGCTGACGGCCGGCGACCACAGTTCCATCGGGGACAACTTCGTAGTTGAGGCTGTTCAGGCGGCGCAGGACCTTGTACGGGCCAAAATACCGATTGATAAGCTTTTCGCACAACCCCTTGCGGCGCAAGGGTGTCCACACCCATACCTTGTCACCCGGCTCGTAGTGCACGTCCCTGTGCCGAAGGTTATAGTGTCGAGCATCGACGGATTGCTGGCCCTTGATGTTCAAGCGGGCGAGCTGACGGGCTTGCTCTGCGTTTTCCACGAAGTTGCCTGCTTCAGGGGTTACCTCTTCATCGCCGTACGGGAGCATCGCATCCAACATCATGCGGACCTCCCTGCCATAGACGAGACGGAACGGGGTAAACTGGGTGGTTTCCTGCGCCGCTGTATTATATGCGAAGGGGACGTACAGCAAGATCTCATCCCACGTTTTATGTTCAACGTCAACGTACATCGAGATCATGTCCGCTAATGTTTTGTTGAGCCGTTCCGTTAGACCATTGGTTTGGGTATGGTACGCTGTTGTGGGTCGATGAGCTGTGTGGCTAAGCGTTAAGACGTCACGTAAGAGCCGGGCTTGAAACGCCTTGCCTCGGTCAGTAATGATGATCGATGGGGCGCCATGTCTAAGCATGATTTCGTGCATAAAGAAGAGGGCAACTTCGGCGGCAGTACCTCGCGCAAGGGCCTTCGTTTCAGCGTAACGGGTCAAGTAGTAAATGGCGACTACGATCCACTTGTGGCCGGACGACGAAAGAGGAAATGGCCCCAAAAGGTCTATGCCGACTTTGTCGAATGGTTTTTGTGGCGGCTCGATGCACTGAAGCAGCCCGGGAGGCTTGAGCGTCGGTTTCTTTCGCCGCTGACATTGCCGGCATGTCCGGACATAACGCTTGACGCTTGACGTGAGCTGGGGCCAGTAATAGTTCTGCCGGATTCGGGACAAGGTGCGGGTAACACCAAGGTGGCCGGAAGTTGGTTCATCATGGCATGCCAGGAGAACTTCATCCCGTAAATCAGACGGTATGACGAGCAGGTAAGTTGTCGGACTGGAAGTAGAGTTCTTTTTATAAAGCACCCCGCTCCGAAGACAAAACGATGATATCCCACGAGCTAGGTACCGTGGTATCTCAGGGTGCCCACCTTCGAGATGTTCTATGAGCAGACGCAGCTCGGCGTCGGCACGCTGTCTGGAGACGAGCTCAGACGTGCTGACGGCTCCAAGGAAGCTGTCGTCGTCGATGGTGTCTTGTGGAGGAGGTTCGACGGGAGCGCGTGACAGGCTATCAGCGTCGGTGTGGTTCCGGCCGGACTTATAGGTGACGGTGAAATCGAATTCCTGCAGGCGTAATGCCCAACGGGCGAGGCGGCCGCAAGGGTCCTTTAAATTTTTTAGGCAGCACAGCGAATGGTGGTCGGTGACGACACAGAACGGTCTGCCATACAGATATGGGCGGAACTTAGCTGCTGCCCAGACTACGGCTAAGCATTCTTTTTCAGTGGTAGAGTAGTTCAACTCAGCGCGCGACAGTGCCCGGCTGGCGTAGGCATTTACTTTGTCGACACCGTCTTGCCGCTGGACGAGAACGGCGCCAAGACCGACGTTCCTCGCATCCGTATGTACCGCCGTGTCGGCATCTTCGTCGAAATGTGCTAGGATTGGCGGCGATTGGAGTCGGCATCGTAATTCGTTGAAGGCAGTCTGCTGTTCGTTGCCCCAGGAAAATGATGTATCATCCCGGGTTAGGAGCGTCAGAGGGCTGGCAAGCTGGGCGAAGTTTCTAATGAAGCGACGATAATAGGAGCACAGGCCCAAGAAACGTCGGACTGCTTTTTTGCGAACGGGGACCGGAAAGGCAGCAACGGCAGCAAGCCTCTCCGGGTCAGCTCAGATTCCATCAGCACTAATGACGTGCCCAAGAAACTTCAATTCGGTGAATCCAAAGTGACATTTTTGTGGTTTGAGGGAGAGGTCGGCGGAACGAACGGCTTCGAGGACAGTTCTGAGACGGTGCAGATGTTTCGTGAACGTTGCGGAAAAAATAATGACATCGTCAAGATAAACAAGACATGTCTGCCACTTCAGGCCTGTGAGGACGGTGTCCATCATTCTTTGGAAAGTGGCAGGAGCGCAGCAGAGCCCGTAGGGGAGAACGCGAAATTCGTAGAGGCCGTCCGGTGTGATGAAGGCGGTTTTCTCACGGTCCCTCTCATCGACTTCTATCTGCCAATAACCGCTCCTGAGGTCTACCGAAGAGAGGTACTTGGCTTGGCGAAGACGGTCGAGGGAGTCATCGATACGGGGCAGCAGATACACGTCTTTCTTTGTCACACTGTTAAGTTTCCTATAGTCGACGCAGAATCGCAGTGTTCCGTCTTTCTTCTTCACCAGGACGACAGGAGACGACCACGGGCTGCTTGACGGTTGGATGACGCCGTCCGTGAGCATCTCTTTGACCTGTGTTTGTATAGCATCTCGTTCCCGAGGGGACACACGATAGGGCTGCTGATGGATGGGTCGAGCTCCTTCAGGCGTGATGATGCGGTGTTTAACTATCGACGTTTGTCGCACCTTAGACGACGACGTGAAACACGCACGAAACTCCCGCAAGAGGTCCTGAAGTTGCCCCTTTTCAGTGGATGAAAGGCCCGGATTTATGTTGACGTCGTCGAGCGCTTCTGCGTCACCTCCAGTGGTGTCCTCCTCGCAAGCAAAACATTCGGCCACTTCCTGGACATGGTCGACGTAAGCGATGGCTGTGCCACGGAATAGATGTCGATGCTCATTGCAAAAGTTGGTAATAAGGACCTCTGTCCAACCGTCATGCAGGCAGCTAAGGCCTCGTGCCACCGCAATCCCTTTAGTGAGTACGAGAGAGACATTAGGCTCGACAACCCGGAGTCCCCGATGTGGTTCATCACAGGTAACTCTAGCGAGAATGCTGGCACGTGGAGGCACCGCAACGTTATCCTCGGCGACTCGCAGGGCGGACTAAGAACCCTGGTGCGCCGGCTCTGCTGTGGCCAATTTGGTGGAAAACGTCACTAAGTGATTCGGGAGGTCTATTATAGCACCGTGCTCATGAAGAAAGTCGATGCCAAGGATGACATCGCGAGAACATTCGCGCAGAACAAGAAAAGTGGCGAAGAAGGTGCAGCCGCGAACCATAACACGGGCCGCACACATGCCGAGTTGTGCGACAACATGTCCCCCCGCCGTACGTATGTCGGGGCCTTCCCACGGTGTCGTCACTTTTTTCAGGGTCGTCGCAAGCCGTCCGCTAAGGATGGAGTAATCTGCGCCCGTATCAACCAACGCGCTGACCTCCTTAGTGTCGACTAGAACAGGGATGTCCGAGGAGATCCGGCCTTCAGCGCGGCCTGTCGATGGTTGTGGGGAGGGACTCAGTCGGTGCGGCGGCGGAAGCTGGTCGACGACTGGGGTTGCGACGTCGGGGCGATTCGGGTGGAGAGTCGGGGAAAACTGTGCGGCGGTGCGGCGTTCTACGTCGGGGCGAGTCGGTCGGTGCGCCGGTGGAAGCTTTGCGTCGGATCGGCGTTCGGCGGCCTCGCCTCCAAAGGTCGCCGGAGCTACTTTTCCCGATGTGGGATCGAGGAACCACGTCGTTCTGAGGCATAACGGGACCCAGAAGGCGAAGACTGGCGTGGAGAAGGCGAGCGCGACTCGCGGCGCGGAGACGGGCGGTGGGGAGGAGGCAGGGAACTACGCTGGCGGTTGACATACTCGGCGATGTCCTGAGGGTGCTCTCCGGGTCGTGGACGGGGACTGTCAAGACCAAATCCGCGCAGACCCATTTCGCGATACGGGCACCGCCGGTAGAGATGGCCGGCTTCACCACAGTGGTAGCACAGCGGGCGTTGATCCGGAGTGCGCCAGAGATCAGTCTTCCGCGGTGGCTGGCGCCGATCAGCCCAGTAAGGGAGCGGTTGAGCAGCGTGCACCGCGTCCACTGGAGGGGAGTAAGGGGAAGGCTCAGGAAATGGGGCTGGGCGGCGCACGACGCCCGTGTACGTGACTGGCTGAACAGGGGCCGGGTACGGCGCGGGAACTGATGGGGCCGGTTGCGGCGCCGGCACGAACGCAGCGGTTTGTGCCCTGAGCGCCTGCTGAACTTCCTCGCGGATGACGCCGGTGACGGAATCGATGCGAGGGGCAAATGTTCCATGAAGGTGCTGCAGCTCCTCGCGGACCACGGAACGAATGAGTTCGCGAAGGAAGCTCGGGTTCATCCCGGGATCGTGGTCGAACCGGTCCAACGTGGACAGCGACGGCACTGGACGCAGTTGCCGGGCGTACTGATTGGCCCTCTGCTGCAGCAATTTTTCCATGTGGGCGGCGTCGGCCAGAAACTCCGCGACGGTGTTGGGCGGGTTCCGTACGAGACCGGAAAAGAGCTGGTCTTTTACGCCGCGCATCAGGTGCCGCAGCTTTTTTTCTTCACTCATGGCTGGATCGGCGAGATGGCAAAGACGCGTCGCATCCTCTACGTACATTGCAACACTCTCGTCGGGAAGTTGAATTCAAGACGTCAGGGCGCGCTCCGCGCTCTCCCGGCGGTCACTGTTGGCGTACGTAGTCAGGAGCTGACGTCGGAAGTCCGGCCACGTAGACAAGGTAGCCTCACGGTTCTCGAACCACGTGCGGGCAGAGTCTTCGAGGCTGAAATACACGTTACGCAACTTGGTCGTGTCGTCCCAGCCGTTGAAGGTCGCAACCCGTTCATAGTGTGCCAACCTGTCCTCGGCATCCTCGAACTGGCCACCGTGAAAGGGCTTAGGTGTTCGTGTGGTCTGAAGGGTCAGATAGGTGGGGCTGGTCGAAGGTACAGTCATCGTCACGGCGGGCAGTGGCGTCGCCATGAGGGGAGTGAAAGGCGAGGGTTCGCCTTCACGAACGGCACGAGGGTTCGCCGTCACTACCTCGGGGGATAGGCCTCGGATCCTCCGGCTGGCACGATGGACAGGGGTGGTCACAAGAGGCGGGCGCGTCGAGTCTTCCGCAGGAGAAGGGATCATCGGTCGCACCTCCACCAGTGTCACGACCTGAGGAGCCGTACAGGTAGACGTCGGGGGGAACAGAAGGCTAGGCGCTTTAATCAGACAGCCAGGGTCCAAAGCACAGAGCCAGAGCGCCTCGGGAGCCAACCAACACTTCGTCATCGTCTTTGACTAAGCGTGGAGGCCGCGCGGCGCGTTCGGCACGTGGCAATATCATTGTCAAACATTGGCGCGAACATAAGGTCCTTCATTGGCGTTTAGGCAAATCGCAACACTTTCTAAGCATGACCCATTATACCCGCCAAGAATGGGCTGATGTTCAGCCACTCTGACTGCAAACAATGGCCCTATGGTCACTGCCAGTGCAAGGCCCAATATCCACGAATAGTCGCTTTTCAGTTATTGGCATAGCGTGGCTGCCTTCAGGCATTTCCAACATGGCAAACCAGTGGCATTTCCAAGAACAATAGCGGGGAATTATCGCATGCAATTAGAGGTCCAGTTTGTGTTTTTTAGTACCGTGGGACCTCTTGCATTGTAATGTGTGATTTGTTGTAACTCGTGAAACTTTGAACTAATACTGGAATCTTTTCTGATGCAGTCTGTCACTTGACAACAGTTAAGTGATTCAAACAATTCCACCATTTTTCTGTCGTTCTGATTATTTAGGTTGGTCTGCGCAGCTTGGCAAGCTGATGTGCATGGCTAAAATATCCGTAGAGTGTTTTGTGGCGCAGTTCTCCAGTGAACTGATGAGACGTATCGGAACTACTCATGATACCTGTATTGCAGGAGACCTTTTTCAATGTCCTGAAACGAACTCCTCATCCAGTTTTGCACGATGACCTCGTAATGCGTCGAAGCTGTAAAGAGATGTACGTTGTGATTATCAGTATATAAATGTAACGTAAGCAGGAAAAGGCGAATAATATTAACACATTTAATTTTGCGCCGCAAAGAACGCGAGGAGATACTCGCAAAACATTTCTATAAAATAATTTGTAAATGATGCTTAAGAACTATTGCCACATTAAATGCAAAATGTGTAATCGAACGCATCACATTTTCCTCGCTCTCAAAGGCAGATTCTTAATCTTAAAGGATAGTAGATACCAAATTTTTGCTTGCGTTTTTTCTTATTTAAAACGATTCTTTGGACATTCGTATACAACCTGTGGAATTCTTATACAACCGCTAGAAAACTTATAAATGAATTTCTTCTTGACGCTGTTTTGGTTCCATCGACCGAACAGAGGCTGTGACGTCAAGTTGATGTTTTGGTCACGCGACCCACTATATAAACTGTAATATAATCACTGACATATCATTTCTTGTCATTCAAGGTCTTGGAAAAGTCTGGATTAAATGTCATAGCGAATTAAAACATGTCAGCGATTGTTTTACAGCTTTTCTAGTGGATCACGTGACCGGAACATCAACTTGAAGTTACAGTCGTCGGTAGAAGAAACCGAAACAGCATGACCGAAAAAATTCACTAATAAATTATTTAACGGCTATAGGCAAATACCACCCAGCATTTCGTGTGTTCTATTGTCTAACGTAGTGCATGACAATAAGATACGCAATAAAATTAGGTGCCTATAGTCTTTAATGCGCCGTTTCACACCCATAAATACACATTAAATTCAGAAAGAAGTTTAATATATGTATACAAATTAACGTATATTTATCTGTAATACCCTCATTACGTATCTATAAATAACGAGCTTTTTTGCCTTTTTATCCCTGCAACTTACGCCACAGGTGGTAGCATCCATCCTCAATGGATGTGAAACCAACTTTGAACGAAGCTTTTTTTTTTCTGTACGGAATTCATCATTCCTTCCAAAGAAGCTTGCGCAGCTTAGCGAAATACGCTGTATGCCGGAGACTGGCGGCGCCTTTGTTTAAAAAAAAGAAAAGAAGTAAGCAGTTAACGTGACATCATGTGCATGCAACATGGGAGACGGAACTCTTACTAGAAAACCACACAACAATCCTCTGAGAGTTCATGGCTTTTTAATTCCAGCAAAATCAGCTGAAGCCGGCATTTACGGCATTTTCTAGAACACCCGCAAGTTGACAAGCGAACGAGAAACGGTATGGAACTGTTACACATATTCTGACTGGCCTGCTGCAGTGAAAGAAGAAGCGTGTGTGATTCCCATCTGGCGCAAACGATAGTTTCATTCCGATTTCCTCAAGATCTATCAAAATTCGTTATTTTCTTTTTGTCTCAGATTAATCTATATTAATTAGCCGCCTGAGAAAAACCTGGATGAGGTTTTTCTTGTTTGGATCTGCACTAAGCCCTGGCGAATCGCCCACCATGGGTATGTGTCATCGTATTTGAGACAACAACAAACGATAGACGACCAACGTCTTCATGAACACAGCATGTGTCGGGACACATATGACTCCCCACCCCGCTGGTTGAAAAGGTTGTCAACCTTCGGTGAATCCATTCCACAAAAGAATAAAAAGAGTTCTGATAAAATGCGGTTGCATTCCTTCGCGCACGTCCTCAAGCTACACATTTCGCATAGTTGGCGAACAGATAGGAGTAGTCCTAGCGCTTTATCGCACTTTCTTTTCCTGCCGGAAAAAAATGATCGGCGCGTACTCGACGCAGGCATTACAGCTTGAAACATTCATTTTATAGCGCGCTTAAAGATGAAAAGATAGTGATACTCACAAAGTTCTTGCAGGCCAGGCTACTGAATTACGTCAGAGTTCTCATAACGCATCAAGTGTGGATTTTAGCTAGCGCAGAGTACGAACGGCATCACCTCCAGTGCACTGTACATGCTTTTTCGGCGCACTGGTTGTGTGGCTATTCGCCGGCCTGACAATCACATGCTAAGCACGGCTCGTCGAAGCTTCGGGATTGCAGTGGATCGCGCTACGCCATAGCGAGTGCCGGGGAGACGAGGAGACAGCGAGGGGAAAGGCTGATTCGTTTTTTTTTACAATTTTGTTGTGGCAACAGAAACGGCAGCTGAAAAATGACGAGAGAAAAATCCGGAGAGGGTGAATGAGCGGTGCCGCGCGTAGCTAGGAGCGAGGGAAGCGAAACGACTGGTAAAGAAAACAAGAGAAGAGTTCAGCCATGACTACGCAAGTTGTGCCTATGAACTAACTTGGTCAGCGAATGCTTGCAAATAAATATTTGTACTCAACTTAGTTTCATTTCCAACCCTCTTTTATTATTCGCTTCGTAAAAGAAAACAAGCATTTCTTATTACAGCAGCGCCATTAGCCGCCGGGGTGGCTTAGTGGCGACGCTGCTCGGCTGCTGACCCGTAAGGCGCGGGTTCGATCCTGGCCACGGAAGTGTAATTTCGAAGGAGGCGAAATTCTGCAGGCCCGCGTAGTGTGCGATGTCAGTGGACGTTAAAGAATCCTAGTTGGTAAAAATTCCCGGAGCCCTTCAATACGGCATCCCTAGTTGCTTGAGTCGCTTTGGGCCGTTTAACCCCCATAAAGCCAAACACAACAGCACCATCAATTTGAAAAGTACTCTATACGGAAGGCAAGTTTTTGCCCGCACTTTGTATAAGAAACGAAGATTGGCACGGCGGCCCAAGACCGAGTCGAGAGGATAACACAATCACAGTTGTTAACTTCGAACATTATTGCATGGCTGCAAAACCCTTGAATGTTTGTAGGACAATATGGTCCACGATAAAGTAAATGATGACCAATAACGGAAAACACATGTACGCTCGGTGCGCTACGCGAGTCATAGCGCATGACCATTCGCAAGATAGATGGCAATCACTAAAAGCCTATGTAACATCTCTACAAGCCTATGTAAGCGCCGATCTGAAGGACATTTAGATACAAAGGAAAGAAAAAAGATGCAGCGAGCGAAACCGGATATGTCCAGGATGACGTGAGTAAAACATAAACGAGCAACTCTAACAGATGAAAGAAGACCTTAAGAGGGCTCTCCAGCTACGAGGCAACTCAGATTTGAACTTTATTCATCGATAGATGGCAGCACTTAAGTACCCCAAAAAGGAGGGAACTTCTATTTCCTCTCCAGGTCTGTAATTTCTACCGCGACAGCTCCTTGACCGCGCCACGAAAGTATCAGTTCTTCCGCGAACAAAAATTAGGGCCGAGAACTTTCTGTGTATATCCTGCCAAAGCTGGGAGACAGAAGCACAAAAGAATAACCGGTCTCAATGGGTGGTGTTCTTAGAATGGACCTTTTTCCAGTAACCCACCACTCAGCAGCCAAAAGGAAAAGTACATGGCCAGGTGACCGTGTACGAGTGTGGGCGCCGATTGGACGACGCGACCTCAGTGAAAAGCTTTTCGCGCTCTTATTGTTTGCGCTTTCCAGTGTTTATTTTGCATTGTCTTTGCTGTTGTTTACCGTACTTTTTGTTTAGGAATCCGGCCAATGCTTCTTTGACAGAAGTAATGCCGCGAAACTGTTGTACTTCTTGTTCGAGTTCAAAACCGTTGGCGCGCGGGAATATCACTGTTATGCGAGATGCGATCAGCGTTATCTGGAAGGATTGCAGCCAGGCGCAACTATTTCGACATTATTCTGGGTGGTTGTAGTTGTTTTTAATGCCTTACCTCGAATGTTCCTCTTCGATGACCACCGACCACGTTTCTTGCTATCGGCGTCGCCGAACTCTTCAGTTTATTTATCGGCGGTAGTCACATCAATAACTAAATTACTGCGGAAATACTTCGTTTCCTGTCCACTGCTCATAATTTCACGACGGAACAAATCAAACTTGGGTAAAAGAGTGAGATGTGTCGTTTCCGAAAGAAATGAGGTCGTCCTGTTGCTGTTCGCGGTGACTGAACGCAAATTTCGGCATTGCACAAGCGACTTCCAACTATTGTGGGCAAAATTGCTATTTGTGGTTTATTTTGAAAAATAATAAAAAAATGCAGTTTAATAGAAGAAAAGATGGGAGCTGCACCCACGCCAACCGCATGCGCTCTTTCTGTACACAAAAATGGCAGCGCACCTGAACTGTAATGACGTCACGGGTTTGAAGGCGAAAATTACACACCTACTATGCTTTCCGGAAAAGTTTCATTATGCACCCTGCTTTTTAATCGTTCTTTATATTTTATACACTATATACTTTTATGTATTATATATTTTATATATGTTTTGATACAGCGCCCATTCCGAGCATTTTTTATTTAAATATGAGACTTTTGGAAGCGTAGTGCAGGAGGTGCGACTTGGTGTGGCGCATTCCAAGACGTATCTAATCGGGAAAATGAAGACGGTTAGGGAATGCTTGACACATGTGAAACCGGTTCAGAAGCAGAACTGGATGATTACGCCAGCCAGGCCATGGATGTTTGACAACACTTTATTTACACCACGGAGATGTCTATTCTGGAGTAGGGTGCTCGGTAATCCGCGAGCTCCTTTCTGCAGACAAGGTTCACCTACGCTTACCCGCGTACAGCGGACAGCACATGGACTGATAATGCGAACATTCTGGCAGAGATATGCCTGGTCGCGGGAGAATTGTGGGAACAGAGCGACACTCGACCAAAGATGCGTTAGAGCACCGATGTTTCGATGCCGATCCGGCACATTCTGGTTTCACTAGCTTGGAGCCGTACTCAAAACGTCGTAGTTGCAGTGCGGCAGAGGCTGAGCAGGGAAAGAAAGGAACTGTCCTTTCTCACCTTGATATGGGCTGTTTCACTGCCACAGATAGTTGTCCGCGAGTATAGCGTGAAATCGCAGGTGATTGGCAAGTGCCTCGATCAGTAAAAGGAGGTCAATCGCTACGTCATGACAGTCAGTCGACGCCATTAGCCCTATTTACATGGACCCGATAGCGTCGGGTCGACTCGGGGGCCGGGTTGAGCTAGGTCAATCCAACTCAACCAGTGCGTGTTCACATGAACTCGATTTTAGAGATTCGAGACCGGTTCAACTGTAGCGACACCAAGAGTCTAGCAAGCAGCAGCAGCCTCCAAGACTGAGTCGCGCCATCGCTGTATCGGAGGCGCGACGGCGCACGTGAAAAGCAAGTTGGCAATCATCCTCTCCCCTCTCAATAACACCGCTTTTCGACTCGACAGCGTTTGCAAGCACATCGGGTCAGGGTCGAGTTGAGTCGCCTACCCCTGCGGCGGAGTTTACTTGACCCGACCCGTCGACTCCCAACTCCGCGCGCATTTACATGAACCCAATAGCGGTTTTCGGCCCGATAACTCAACAACCAGGCGTGTTGCGTTCATGTAAGCGCCACTGTTTGCTCGATGACCTCCTATGAGGGATATTTGCAGCTGCATTCTTGACTTGTATCGACACCTGGGTTACTGCGCCCCTGCGCTGGGCAAGGGACAATTCTGTTCTCCCACACTGTCCTGAATAGGGAACCTCCTTCCTGTGTTTAGCTCTAACAATGCCTTAATTTGTGGTTCCCTGGAGGGGAAGGAAGGGGGCGCTTTTGGGTGTGGCCTTGCATCCCACTTCCTTCCCGCACCAAGAGCTCCAGGAAAAAAGCAAAGCTGAAATTTTTTCCGTATTCAGCCCAAGCAAGAAAAAAGGAAAGAAAGAGCTCTAGTCTTGCCAAGTCCTGAGTAAGATCCTGCGCGCACGAACACATACAACCAAGAGGTTGGTGGCAGAGTCTAGTAGCGACGAAATATTCTGACGCCAGATGGAGCCACGTCGCGCTAGTTGAATTTAGCGCGAACTTCAAATCCCCGCTGAAAAGGCATACACAAATTTCACAGCCTGTAAAACGCAAATACTAAGCTCGTTATGAATGGAAATTGTTGCTTGACAATGAAGAAAGAAAAAGGGAGGAAATCTCGCGGACGAAATTCTAATATTTCACTTGGTTTTTTCACGAGATCACATGAAAGACCGACATATCTAAATGTAAAATTTTCTGGAAAATTTCCACTGATCTGTAAAAAAAATGAAACTTAAAAAATACTATCTGTCCGCAACATTTTCTTCATTTACTAAAGAAGAAAACGTTGCCACAGACCTCATGAAAATCGAGATATGTTTAGACCCGCTACAGGTTCTGAGAGTTTCCATGTATTTCCTAAGGGCACAGTCACTGGTGAACCCTCTTAAAACTCACGACGAGGTGCCCTGGGACTGGAAGCGAACAAGTAAAACCAGGTGAACGACATCGAAAAGAGCCATGTGAAAACAACATTAGCAAACCAGCACAAACACACGAAAACCACATAAGAAAACATGACACTAGAACCTGAAACGCCAGCAGAAACACGGATTGTGATAAAACCATTTAAAACGGGGAATTTTTTTTTTCATCGTAGGGTGCATTGTCCTATATACTACTATACGTGACGACAATCCGATGGAAACAGGACGACATAACAGATGGTAACGGCAAGATTTAATGCTGGCGGTTTGGCGCTAACACTCTGTGACGCTCCACTGCTCACTTAGTCGCAATATGTCTGAAATGTACTGTAATTGTGAAGAATCTTAGTATTATCTAATTTTCTGATGTAATTATCCTCATGGGAACTTAACGGAAGAATTACTTCACGTTAGGAATCGCAACCTGACAAGGTATCACGATCGAGATAACAGCGACACAGGAAACCTATTCTTCGTAACAAGAGCTTCTCCGCATTTTCACGATTGAAACCATGCTGGTCGCGACACGGATGTTCACTTTAAACACCTCTATAAGGCCGCTATGGTCAGCGCAAGGCGTTTCCAGTGCGCGTCGAAAAAGAGAAGAGAGGAAGAACTTTCCCGAAGGTTCCCGAAGGCGCCCGCGGCTGTAAGCAAGTGCATGGCGTCCCAGGGGTCAAGACCCCCTCCCGCCGCGGCCTTGGCGAAGCAGGGCATGCGCAGACAGGTTTTCTAGAGATTTTCCAGCGCTCTCTAAAAAACAGGGGGAGGGAGACGTTAATTAACCTCTGCTGTGGCACCTCCTCTCTCTCAGCGCTCTCGCCTTCGTCTGGCAATTTCGAAGTAGGTTATATAAGAGCGCGTTGCATCTCGGATCTATCGGTTGTACTTCGCGCTGCGGTATAGAGAAGCCCCTTCTTTTGAAAGCCGTATAGAGCGAGATTGGAGCTCGAGTGTTCCTTTGCGTAAGCTTTGGTAGCTAAGTGCGTAGCCCCTGTTTCTTCTCTCTGTGTTTTTGTTTCTGTCCAGTTCTTTTGTTCGTCCGTGTGTCATCGTCTGGCTTTCAGCTACGAGTGCAGCGCCGAATACACGAGCACCTCGAAGGAAACGAGGTGTGAAGAAGGATGAACCTTGTAACATCTTTACTGGCACAGTCACGGCAAGATTTGGCGAAGACCAGCACTCCGCAAGAGCCAGCCTGTTTCGCAGGCTGGCGCGACGTCTTCCTGGGCTCATCGAGATTCCCGGTCATTCAAGGCGGGTACGGGACCTTTAGACGTGTACAAGTGACCCGGGGACCGCAATTGGAGATGACGCTTGGCACCAACGTCCGAAGGTGGCCCCGCAGCGAGCAACGACGCGGCGAGAAAGAAGCAACCAACGAAGAAAGAAGCAACGGTGAGCGGGGTTTCTTGCGTCCGTTGCCTTGCGTAACTACGGCATCGGGAGCGGGAGGTGCGCGGTTTAGACGAATAGCATGAGAGCAGCCATGGGCAGGACGAAGACGAGGGGAGCTGGTAAGACTAGGGAATTGTGGCGACTAGAGTGCGAGCTGAAGATTGCAGAAAGGAATGTAGAAGCCGAAGAGGCTGTAGCAATAGCAGAAGCCCGAAAGCTAGCATCAGAATTATTAAGCGAATCGAAGCAGAGAAGGCGACTTGCAGACGGCAGATTGCGTCTGAGGAGCGCATCGCACTACAAGAATCCCAGTCAGGGCCGACGAGTGGCAAGCAGATGGCTGCAGATTCAGACCACGATGGGCGCGTTCACTCAAGCTTCGACTCCGTCGAGTTGTACGCTGAGATCACAGAGATTCTACGCGACGCGTTAGCGGGTCGGATTGCAAGCGCAATATGGCTGTCCAGCCTAAAATGGTAGACGAGCTGGACATAGTGACAGCTGTCTCAGAAGCTACTGCGCACGCTGGAACAGACAAGACGCTCCCCGGCGCGTTTGGCACGTTTAGACGATCGAAAGGCTCATAGCGTCAGACGGTCTTTACAGCGTATGTCGGAATCTGGCTGCACGGTGCTGCAGACACGGAGTTTTACGCTACCGCGTAAGAAGAGCCAGCTGAGGCGCTGTTCGGCGGGTCGAGTGGATCGGATCGCGAGTGCAAAACTACCTATAGGTCGGAAAGACAAACGGCGCCGTAGACGGCGTAGCAGCTCTGGAGGTAGAGACCCCGCACGATGACACATCTGAGGCCCTGCCCGACATGCCTTGCGGATCATACCGAAACTGCGATGCGGCGATGCAGTCAGACTCCGGCTCCATGCAAGACGAGGTCGCGGAAAT
Source organism: Amblyomma americanum (assembly GCF_052857255.1). NCBI lineage: Eukaryota > Metazoa > Arthropoda > Arachnida > Ixodida > Ixodidae > Amblyomma > Amblyomma americanum. The sequence continues at coordinate 119,691,893 of NC_135502.1, read as the reverse complement.
CATCGCCCCGCGATGAGACCACCGAACTCACAGAAGAAATTGAGTTGAACGAGTGGGCCTCCCAGGACCAAAGCAGGAACGGCGAGCTAAGCTCCACAGAAGAGGCTAACGACACGCATCAGGACACGTAAAGCAGATCGAATATTTCATGTCAGGCGGCGGTACACGGTGGACTAATAAACGGCACAACGGGCGCCGCGACAAGTCGGGTGGTTGAAGTCAACGCCTGCGACGAGGCTATCCAAACTGAATGATCCAAGGAGTTCAATGCGGTCACTGCCGTATTTTAGAGACCCAAATGTGCGATGTGATCGCTCAAACGCTCTGTGTCACGCACAGTGAAGCAAACGGTGACGAGCGCAGTGCAGCTAGGAAGCGTGCTAAGCGGTGTTGCTCACTCGTCGCGACGCACATGCCCCACTGCTGCGGCCAATTAGTAAGAAATTTTCCTGACCCTCAGTCATGCCGTGCCGGCGGGCGTGAACTCTTCCGCTCGCCTGTGGTCTTCTCTGTGTGTGCTCGAGTGCAGCGTCTGGAGTGTGAGACGCTCTAGGGGCACTGCACAGTGAAGGACGGCAAAAACTGTGACGCTTGTGAGTGAGTGAGTGAGTGAGTGAGTGGTTGTAAACTACCGGCGGGATTAGCCTTGCAGTTGCTGCCGGCAATTGCTCCACCGTAGCGACACTTAAATAGAAATCACAGAAACACTGTCCGCAAAAACCCAAATAGACACTCCTGAGGTCACCATGTGGAGGCCAAATCCGTGTCCTGCAGGTAGAGTAGAAGAAGGCGAGAAGCATCCCTTCTACTCGACTGGCTCCCGCGCGGGAAAACAATGTCCTGAAGAGAACTGTGAGGAACTCCTGCCAACTTGAGGGATCCGAATAACACCGCCCGTTCCGCGTTGTACAAAGTAAAGCACAAGAGGTAATGTTCTATGTCACCACACACACCACACGTTGAACACAATGGTGACAACGCTAGGCCAGGCTTATACATCCACGCCGGCGTACGAGCAGAATCCGTGCGAACGCGGTGCAGCAAAGTGGCTTGGTACTTTGTGACACCTTTGATCACACATGGCTGATCAGGAGAGCTCCACAAAGAACTGAAGTGGCACAACACCACATCTCTGAACATTTGCTTGACTTCATGAGGGACTCCATGTACTGGAATCCCTGCGAGAGCTGTATGTGTGAGGCTGCTATCTCGTTGCCTAAGACACCTATGTGGAAGGGCACCCATTGAAAACGTATAGAGAAGCCTTTGCTATGTAGATTCTGCACCAAACGTAGGGATCTAAGACTCAAGGCATCAGTGGGGAACCCGTACTCTAACCTTTAAAGAGCAGATTTTGAATCCGTAATTATGACAGTAGGTTGAGGCGTACAACACCGTAGCTTCTTTAGAGCTGCCTCAATGGCAACGCTTTCGGCCATTGTTGAGGACACGACTTTAGTAATACGAACTGACCAATCATACTTCAAAGACGGAATATGAAAAGCAGCTGCACTAGATCCTCTGACCTTGTCCACAGAGCCATCTGTAAAAATTTGAAGATGACTGGCATATTCGGTCTCAAGATGTTCCAGTACGAGCGAACGCATTGCCGCTAAAGGAGAATTCCGCTTAGCGCGAACGTGGGGAATTGTCAAGGAACAATCGAGGCTCGGAAAGGACCAAGGTGGCTTCAACGTCTTAGGTCGATCTCGAAGGTCGAGACCCAGAGAACGAAGAGTATTTAAAGCCAAGTACGCCCGGGACTCAGATCTCTTTCGAAGGCGCTGTAGAAGCGCTCTCCCGGCAACAGTCTCTCTAAGGCGGCCAATTTGCAGCAAAAGTCTTTGGGAAGCGGCTAGCCGAAGAGGTTTCGATTGAGACTCATACAGTACTGCATTGTTTGGAGCAGCCTGCGGAACGCCGAGAGCCTTCCTTAGTCCCATTCTGTGCAAAACCTCTAGGCGTTCCAGCTGCGATACCGAGGGGGAAATTAAAGGGAGCTGGTACATTATGCGACTGGTCGCCAGGGCATCGTGAAGCCTGATCATTGAAGCAGGATGGTTTCCCCATTGCTCACTAGCAACTCTACGAAGCACATTGAGACGCGAAGATAGTGAAGCCACAATCGAGTCCACAGCTCGTCGCCACTGTAGACGTGAGTCAATAGTGACGCCCAAAAAACGTATGTGGTTAACCTGACGAAGGCAAGACTGATCAAGGTCTATGCTCAGCCGTGCATACCGTCGTCCCCTACCTGGAAACAGGACGAAGCCAGATTTTTCCACCGAGAGAGTCAACCCAACTCCTTGAAGGTAACTTTTAACTGAAAGCACGGCCTGTCGCGCTAATAGAGCTAAGCGTTTGTGTTGATATCCGGTTAACCAAAGACAAATGTCGTCTGCATATATCGACATATGAAGATGCCTACAATGTTTTTGCACTTTTGTGGGAAGACCAGCCATGACAACATTAAAGAGCGTTGGGGACGGGACACTACCCTGAGGTACCCCACGCGATACCGCCCTTTCGGAGCTCATTGTACTGCCTATCTGCACTCGAAATTTACGATCACTGAGAAATGAGTGAATGAATCGCAGAAGATAGCCCTGTACGCCTATGACCTGCAGACTGTTCAGTATTGAGCTCTGGAGGACGCTATCATAAGCCTTTGATACGTCTAGGAAAATAGCTAGTGTTGAAAGTCCAAAAGCACTCTGATGTTCAATGTGGCTTATCAAGTCCAGGACGCTACCTTGCGCGCTTAAACCTGTGCGGAATCCAGTCATGCATGTTGGTAGTGCCCTTCTATCCTCAAGCCACCAAGACAAACGCTTACTTGCCATCTTCTCCATGAGCTTAGCCACACACGACGTCAGCGATACAGGACGATACGAGGCCGCGTCTGTCATCTCTTTGCTGGCCTTCAGCAGTGGGACTACACAAGCCACTTACCATGAAGGGGGAACGTCACCAGACTCCCGCACTCGATTGAGATAGGTTAGGAGCATCTTCCGGTGTTTCAGAGGCAGGTTCTGTAACATTTGATTGGTAATGCCGTCAGGACCTGGTGCACAGCGACGACGCGGGCTGCGGAGCGCTGTCTGTAGTTCTCCAAGTGTGAACGGGGCGTCCATAACAGGCGGAGACGTAGCAGGCAGAGCGCCGGGATGAATGCCTGGTCTGGATTTTACAAATGCATCCGCAAATTCCTCTGCCAAGCACACGAGATGTTTCTGCGTGCGCAATGCAAGCGCCTCGAAAGGTTTACTCGGACGAGAGCCACCAGCAAGACTGCCAACGACACGCCAAATTCTCGTTATCGGTGAGAAAACACTAAACCTAGCGCAAAAGGATGCCCACTGGGACCTACAGAGCTTGTTCGCATGACGTCTAATGGCAGAGTTGAGCCTCATGAAAGTAGTCTTCAAGGCTCTGTCGTCCTTCTTCCGCAACAGTTGTCGCTCCGCCCTTCTGCGCGCTGCGCAGAGGTTCCAGAGTTTTAAATCCGGAGTCGGATAATGATCAGGTAGCTTGAGCGCCGTGGTAGCAGCCATCTTAGCATAAATCATTTTTTCTGTCACATCCACGGAAACACAGGCTAAGTGCTCCCTGTATTTGTCCCAATTAACAACATGGCAAATTTTAGGACCGCGCAGATGGAAGTCGGCAGTGAACACAAATATCGGGTAGTGATCACTTCCCATTCGGTCAGCTCTAGTTGACCACTGCACACGGACGTCAGGTGAATGTAAGGTTAGGTCTATAGATGTGGGTGAGGTTGGAGGCCAAAAGAAAGTGGGACTTCCGTCATTGGCCACGCACAGGTCCAAACTGTCGATGACTTCTACAAGTTGGCGTCCGCGAGGATCTGTGTTCCTGTCACCCCAGGCAGGGTGGTGGGCGTTGAAGTCACCGCAGATGATTCTGGGTGCTGGGCAGCGGTCACAAAGTTGCTGGAGGAACAAAGCCATATCCACCTTCTTCCGCGGGGACACGTATACTGATGCAATGGACAGAGTTCGTAAGGCGAGCCGAATCCTCACAGCCACTACCTCAATACTGTCGGTGAAAAGATCGGTGATGTTCAAAGCCACATGAGGAATCTCCCTTCGTATGTAAAGGGCGGCACTTCCTGCGGGAAAAGACTTTATGCTGCAATTCTTGTGGGCGACGTATCCCGGCAAAGACCTCCCGCTTGGCAAGCCAGCCTCGAAAAGGGCCAGTACTGGAACACAGGTCTCTTTTAAGAACAATTTTAGTTCTGCTAATCGACTTATAATCCCAGCGCAATTCCATTGCATGATAAACGGCACTTTTCTAGGGTTTTAGTTGCAACAGGTTGAAGAAAACTAGCCATCTAGGAGTTGAAGTTCTCTGCGAAGGCGGTGATCAAAATCTCAAAGGAAAGCACAAGCTGTATAAAGTTCTTCAAAGTGCCAGGCTGCATCGCTTGGCTATATGAACACAGGACATCAAACAAAACGCGTAGAAGGTCGGAGAGATTCCGGCTTTTGAGCTCCTTATTTTGCTGCACGCACTGGCGCACCACTTCGACAAAAGACGGGGACTGGGCCACGGTAGCTGGTGTCTGCATCTCTTTTAAGGCAAGGGGATGTCCTCCATGTTGTCGAGTCTTGCTGTAATCGGGTCGCTGAGGAACATGGACACTTTTTAAAGAAGCAGATCAAACAGCCAGCTCAGCCTCGGAGCCCGTTGCCGACTTGCTCGGATCAGGTCGTGCAGCGACGTCGCTTGCTACCACGTCCCGAGCTTCCGACTCGAGCGCAGGGAACTCTTTACTTCCATGTATCGGCTTCTCAGTAGGTTGTGGTTTGGGGCCACTAATGAAGGACTTGCGACGGTGTAAGGCGCTTACACAGAACGTGCAGCCACTGAAACTCGCTGGATGGTCACCTCCACAATTAGCGCAAGCAAAATCTGTCTTGCAGTCTTTGTAATCATGGCCACCACCACACCGCTTGCAACGTTGATCGTTGGTGCAAACTCTCGCTACATGTCCAAAGCGTTGGCACCTGAAGCACCGGGGAGGAGTTTCAACGAACTCATGGACTGCATGTTTGGTGAAACCAAGGTCAACTATTCCAGGGCGCTCGGTGTTGGGAGCAAACGTTAGCACAATAGAGTTTGTATACTTCGCTGCCCATTGTTGTTCTCCGGGCTCCACCCGGCGCATTAACCGTCGCACGTGCAGAACTCCTTGCGGTTTCAAGTAGTCAAGAAGGGCACTTTCCGAATACAACACTGGTACTCCCCTTATAACACATGTGTTAGTCATGTAGGAGTGTGGCAACCGGGCTTGAACTCGTATGCCACCGATCTGAGAGCACCCCAGAAGAATTTCTACTTGCTCTTCCGTTGAGATATTGTAACTTGACGATGTGCACACCAAAAGGGAAAAATATATTTACAGGGAAACAGCTTACAGCCACGCAGCCGAACAACCGGGCACGCGAAGCCCAGCCGCAGAAACGCACTTCGTCCTCTTCGCGTTCCAAGCGCGAGCGCACCAAGCACGAGCGTTCCAAGCACAAGCACAACCGTAGCATAACTCCCGGCGGCAAAAGCACCGTCCCGGTGCTAAGTGGATGATGTAGCAGGCGTGTGGTACGGTTTGAGACGGACTACATGAACGACGTCAGTCAAAGGGCTAGTGGACGACGTCGGAGCATGAAGAGGTGTAATCTCGTAGGTCACGTCGGTCACCTGACGGAGAACTCGATAAGGGCCACTGTACTGACGTAGAAGTTTCTCAGAGAGACCTACACGGCGAGAAGGAGACCAAAGGAGGACGAGTGAGCCCGGCGGATAGTGTACTGGGCGATGCCGGTGGTCGTAAACTGACTTCTGGTAGGTCTGAGATGCGGTGAGCCGGTCTCGGGCGATTTCACGGGCCATAGTTGCTCGGGAGATGGCGTCACGTGCATACTCTGTGGTCGAGGCAGTAGAACTCGGTAGTAATGTATCCAATGGCAGCGCAGGATGCCGACCAAACAGAAGGTAGAAAGGAGAATAGCCGGTGGTATCATGCCGCGACGAATTATAAGCAAATGTTACATAAGGCAAGGCAACGTCCCAATCGCGGTGGTCGGGCGAGACATACATGGATAGCATATCGGTCAGAGTCCTGTTGAGGCGCTCGGTAAGCCCGTTCGTCTGGGGATGGTAAGCTGTAGTGAGCTTATGCTGCGTGCCACAGGACCGGAGGATATCGTCAACTACTCGGGACAAAAAGTAGCGGCCGCGGTCCGTCAGCAATTGGTGTGGAGCGCCGTGGTGAAGGATTACGTTCTGCAATAGGAAGTCGGCGACATCGGTTGCGCAACTTGTTGGTAACGCACGCGTGATAGCGTACCGGGTCGCATAGTCGGTAGCGACAGCAATCCAACGGTTGCTGGAGCAGGACGTCGGAAAAGGTCCGAGAAGGTCGAGTCCAACACGGTAGAATGGTTCGAGAGGTACGTCAATAGGCTGTAGAAGGCCAGCAGGCAACGTTGATGGTCTCTTCCTGCGTTGACAGAGGTCGCAGGAGGCAACGTAACGCCGAACAGAGCGGTACAGACCAGGCCAAAAGAAGCGGCGTCGGACCCGATCGTATGTGCGGGGGACGCCGAGGGGGCCTGCGGTCGGTAGGTCGTGTAGTTCCGCTAGGACAGATGAACGGAGACGGTGGGGAACGACTAGCAGGAGCGGAGGTCCGTCAGGACGAAGGTTGCGGCGGTATAGGACGCCATCCTGAATGACGAACAGTTGCAATGAAGGATCTCGGCTGGCACAGTTGAGGCGATCAATGAGAATACGCAAGGAAGAGTCTTGTCGCTGCTCGTCCGCGATGTTAACCAGATCGGAGATAGCGAAGAGGCACGGGCCGAGGTCGTTGTCTCCAGGATCAGGCGGCTCTACAGGGTGATGAGACAGGCAGTCGGCGTCTTGATGGAGACGCCCTGACTTGTAATGAACAGTGTAAGAATACTCATGGAGGCGCAACGTCCAACGTCCGAGCCGGCCTGTCACGACGGAGAATGGACGGCCAAACAGGTACGGTCGGAACTTAGCTACAGCCCAAACAAGAGCTAGACACTCGCGCTCTGTAATTGAGTAATTTCGCTCAGCTGTAGAAAGGAGGCGGCTGGCATATGCAATAACGCGTTCTTGCCCTTGGTGACGTTGGGCTAGCACGGCGCCAATCCCATAACCGCAGGCGTCTGTGCGAACTTCAGTCGGAGCCGACGGATCAAAATGGGCCAGAATAGGTGGGGAGGTGAGTAAGTCGACTAGCGAAGAAAAGGCCTCCTCTTGGGCAGGGCCCCAGGTAAAAGGGGTGTCTTTCTTTAGAAGGTCGGTCAGGGGGCGAGCGGTGCCGGCAAAATTTTTGATGAAACGGCGGAAGTACGAGCAGAGGCCGACGAAGCTGCGCACATCCGTAGACGACTGGGGAATAGGGAAGTCCTTGACGGCTTTAACTTTAACAGGATCCGGGCGGACACCAGAAGCGTCGACTAGATGTCCGAGAATGGTGAGTTGGCGGCGACCGAATTGACATTTCGACGAATTGAGCTGTAGCCCGGCTCTACGGAAGACAGAAAGAATGCTCGCCAGTCTTTCGAGGTGCGTGGTAAACGTGGGCGAAAAAACCACAACATCGTCGAGGTAACATAGACATGTGGACCATTTAAAGCCGCGAAGCAAGGAGTCCATCATTCTTTCTAAGGTAGCTGGCGCATTACAGAGACCGAACGGCATAACTTTAAACTGATATAAGCCGTCCGGTGTGACGAATGCCGTCTTTTCGCGGTCATTGTCATCAACAGAGATTTGCCAATACCCGGACCGAAGGTCAATTGAAGAGAAAAATTTGGCTCCGTGAAGGCAGTCCAAAGCATCGTCTATTCTTGGGAGTGGATAGACGTCTTTTTTTGTTATGTTGTTTAGGTGCCGGTAATCAACGCAAAAGCGCCAGCTGCCGTCCTTCTTTTAACCAGCACAACTGGTGAGGCCCAAGGGCTCGACGAGGGCTCTATGATGTCTTTACTGAGCATCTTGTCCACCTCTTGCTGTATGATGGTGCGTTCTGTACTGGACACTCTGTAGGGTCGTCTGTGAATAGGAGCTGCGTCACCGGTGTTGATGCGATGCGTGACCACAGATGTTCGAGCCAAAGGGCGGTCATCGAAGTCAAAGATGTCGCGAAAAGACGACAGAAGATACCGAAGGTCGTGAGCTTGCCCTGGTAAGAGGTCAGCAGCAATCATTTTTGCATATTCATCAGGTGGTGGGACGTCAGAGTCGCGGCAGTTCGACGAGGGTGGGACGCTTCTCACCGCCGATACGACGCATTCGGCAGCAGGGCACAGCGTGGCGAGCGACATACCTTGTGGGAGCGGCTGAACGTAAGAGGCAAAGTTGAGAACCGGAAGGGACGCTTGATTTGCCGACATGGTGACAACTGTATGCGCAAGGGCAACACTGCGTGTAAAGGGCACATCAGGAACCGGAGTAATGATGTAGTCACCATCGGGAACTGGCGGGACAGAGGAGAAACGGACATAAGTGGCGGCATCGGGGTCCAGGCGGACAAAGTCGGCGGTGCACAGTCGGTGAACAATTGGATCCGGTGGCTCTGAAGGAACAGGTAGAGCGAGTTGAACGATGCTTGTGGCGCAATCTATAAGGGCGGAATGGTCGGTGAGAAAGTCAAGGCCGAGAATGATGTCATGAGGGCAGTGTTCGAGGACAGTGAAGAGCACAGAAGTATGGCGGCCGGCTATTGAAACACGAGCAGTACACATTCCGACGACAATAGACATACCGCCATCTGCAACACGGACCACAGTTGAGGGGGCAGGAGTGAGCACTTTCCTTAGGCGACGGCGAAGACGAGCATTCGTGACTGAGACGTGCGCTCCAGTGTCGATCAGAGCGGTAACAGGGACCCCGTCCACGTCGACGTTAAGGATGTTCCGATGAGTATGAAGAGTTAAAGGAGGGTTTTCTGGTCGGGTCGTCAGAGCAGCATTACCCCCAGACGCTGCAGCCATCAGTTTTCCGACCGGGAGCGGGCATATGGGGCCGGCGACGAAGGGCGGCGAGGTCGGGGCGATGGAGATCGACGGCGCTGAGGTGACGACGAACGGTTGGTAAGCGGGGTCTGAGCGTGGTGGCCAGAAGAGGTCGTTTCCGAGGGCGAGGAAGAGCGGCGGGAATATGCAGAACCCGGCGGGTAGCGGCTGTAGGTCGAGGACGGACGGCTTCGGCAGTGTCGAGATATGTGGCCAACTCGGGAGCAGTTAAAGCAGATGGGCCTGTCATCAGGTGTTCTCCATTCATCTGGATTGCGGCTGCGTCGAGGGTAGTATGCACGTTCAGAACCGAGCTCCGGGGACATGCGGCGAGCATATAGGGCACTAACTGAGCAAACAGGTTGAATCCCAAGATTGGCAAATTCTTTGGGAACGACAGCCTGTATCAGGGATACTGCTGGAGTACTGTCTGTTGCGGGTGGATGAAACGCAACGGGGGACATTGCCTCTACTTCTTGGCGCACAAGTCGTGTCAGGCTCTCAGATGTCGGCAGACGGCTCGGTGGAGTCGAGTCTACACAGGACGACGTCGCAGTCGTATTCGGCAACCGCGTGAACTGCGGAGAAATTCGGCGGCTCTTCGCTTGTTCGAACCGGCGGCATTCCTTGATGATTGCGTCAACCGTTCCGCAGTCCTTGTATACAAGAAGGTTAAAGGCGTCATCTGCGATGCCTTTGAGCACGTGACCTACATTGTCGCACTCTGACATAGTGGCGTCGACTTTCATGCAGAGAGCTAATATGTCCTGAATGTATGATACATAGGACTCTGTGGACGTTTGTGCACGGCATGCGAGCTCCTTCTTCGCAGCGAGCTGACGCCCGAATGGCTTACCAAACAGGTCACAAAGCTTGCGCTTGCAGAGATCCCAGCTGGTGAGTTCATCCTCGTGGGTCTCGAACCATACCCTGGCAGTGCCCGTCAGGTAGAAGATGACGTTGGCCAACTTTAGGGTCGGGTCCCACCTGTTGTGTGTGCTCACGCGCTCGTACATTGCGAGCCAGTCCTCCACGTCGACGCCGTCCGTTCCGTTGAAGGTCCCAGGATCTCTCGGATGGGCAATGATGAACGCCGGGTTGGCGGACGCCGACGGAGCGGCCCCTTCGCTGGTCATGGTTGAAGAGCCGGCGAGCTGACGACCGCTGCGGAGTTCCGTGCTTCCTGTGGCTGTACCCCGCACCTCACACCAATAATGTAACGTGAAGATGTGCACACCAAAAGGGAAAAATATATTTACAGGGAAACAGCTTACAGCCACGCAGCCGAACAACCGGGCACGCGAAGCCCAGCCGCAGAAACGCACTTCGTCCTCTTCGCGTTCCAAGCGCGAGCGCACCAAGCACGAGCGTTCCAAGCACAAGCACAACCGTAGCAATATCTAGATGAAGAGCCCCTTGCGTTGTGAAGCGACTGCGAATCGGAGCAGATCCCAGTAGTACTTTAATATCATCGAACTGCCTGATAGGGTTCCACTCTCTGAAGTGAACACCTTTCTCTTTTGGCTGAACTATCACTGGGATGCCGACTGTCCGGTGCTTCCGATGACTCACCACTTTGAAGCCATCGTTGTCCATTTCCGCCATGTCAGCCACTTCCTCGTCAGAGGCGACGATAGTTGAGTCGTCCCCACTGAGCGATGGTGACGCACTGCACTGCTGGACGTCCCTGATAACTGGCAGATCGGCGCCATGTGATGCCATGGCCGCCTCCGCCCCACTGGGCTCCTTCGCATGGCGCTGTCCCTTTAAGGATACCGGCGCCGGAGCTGCCGTACCCTTCCCGTAGGGACAGTACCGCCTTAAAGACGCGGCCGTCTTCCAAGGATGGAAATAACCTAGTTAATAACTAGAAAACAAGGCAAAATTACTGAGCTGAGGTGACAACAGAACGAGCAGCGTCGTCTTCCTCTTCCTCTCCCCTGTGACGCTTGCACAACTGTTAGCACTCGAACTTGCCTTGAACACAGTGCAATCCGCGAAAGGACAATGTACCTAAACTGTGTACAGGTACTTTCGACGTGTAGGCAGCAATTCGCGGCCTTTTGTTTGTGTTTTTATTGGCTGGGCAAAAGAACCCAGAAACCTTTTTATCGTAGGGCTTGTAAAGTTGCTATAGCGCAAGGCGTTTGGAGCGCGTACGCCCAAGAATGAGTGAGTGAAAAACTTTTATTGAACATTTGCGTAGTTCGGCGGCAGCAGGATCCGCGTCGTCTTCATATCAGGCGATCCCGGATCCCGTCTTCGCAAGGTCGGGCCCTCATTCCAGGGCTCCGCTGAGCCGCGCTGCCTCGTAAGCGTGCTGCACCAGGGTCCTTTGGACCGTGAGCTCGCTGCTGACGAGCCGGCTCTCCCATTGCTCCGCACTTGTGTGTTTGTGTTGGTGGAATTTTATGTTTCGCTCGCACTCCCATGTGATGTGGTACAGCGTTGGTACCGCCCCGCACCACGGGCATGTGGCTCTGTATTGTGTCGGAAACATCTTGTTTAGTATGTGTAAATTTGGAAAAATACCTGTCTGCAGTCTGCGCCACCCGGTAGCCTCTTCCTTTGTTAGTGCCTTGTGTGGCGGAGGATATTTATACCTTAAGCCCTTCTATAGGGCCAGGTGCTCTGCATACCCCCCGTCGCAGGCTCGGGTGCAAAAGTTGTCCGGTAATCCGGGTCGGAAACTCATCGCTCGAGCATGGCCGTCCGCTCTTTCATTTCCCTTAATACCTGCACGTCCGGGTATCCAAACCAGGCTGTGTATGTGTTTTGTGTCCGAGACACGCGCTTTTCTGAGTATGTTCATGGCTGCGGCACCTATCCTTCCCCTAGTGTAGTTCCTACATGGCTCTTTAGAGTCTGTAAGTATGTTTAGAGATTTGTTTCCCTGGGAGCCGCAAGCGACCGCTAGAGCTATGGCAACCTCCTCGGCTTCTGTTGCGTCCGCAGCCTCTGCCGCTGCACAGGTGATCAGTTCTCCCTGGTGGTCGACTACTACAGCCGCGGCCGTGCGCTTCCTATCCACCAGGTACAGCGCCGCGTCCGTGAAGACCGTGTTTTCCAGATTGGCTAAGCCTCGCTCGATATACTCGGCTCTTGCTTTCCGTCTTCCTTCGTGCAGGTTCGGATCCATGTTCCTGGGCAGGGGTGAGACCCGAATGGCTTTTCTAACTCCATCCGGGACGTCCCTGTACCTGTCAAGGCGCTCTTGTGTTTCCACTCCTATTATTTTAAGCAGTTCCCGGCCTGTTGGCGTGCCTCGGAGTCTCGTATACTGTGCCCTGATTTGGGCCTCCCTCAGCTCTTGGAAGGTTTTACTAATCCCTAGCTGGAGTAGTTTCTCGTTCGATGTGTTCCTAGGTAGATGCAGGGCGGTCTTATATGCCTTCCTTAATATTACATCTATCTGTTCCATGTCGGCTTTGGTTGGTATCTGGTAGGGCAGTGAATAGGTGACTCGGCTGACTATCAGGCTGCTCACGAGTCTGAGCGTGTCTTCCTCTTTCATGCCGTACCGCCTATGCGAGACTCTGCTGATCATTCTTCCTACCTGCTCTGCTGCTTTACTTATTATGCTGAAGTTTTGGCTGCATTTCCTGCTTCTTTGCAGCCACATACCTAGCACCCTTATCATGTCTTTCTCGGGATCCTTTGCCTTTCCAGGTAGACTTCCAGCTCCGCTTTAGTGGGATGTCTTCCGACTCTCAGCAGCTCCGATTTCTCGGTTGAGCATCTCAGGCCTCTTTTTCTGGTGTTCTTCTCCACGCACGCGGCTGCTTCCTGTAGTCTGTCCTCCTTCTCCCCCAGAGAGCTCTGGGTGACCCATACCGTGACATCGTCGGCATACATCGCGTGTTTTATCCCTGGTATCCTCTCGAGTTGCCGCGCAAGCCCGATCATCGCAACGTTGAATAATATCGGTGAGTTGACCGATCCCTGGGGAGTGCCATTGCATGGTGTGCCGAAAGGGTCGCTTCTAAGGTCTCCAAGCCCGACTGTCGCAGTTCTATCGCTTAAGAAGGCCCTGACATAATTATGGACTCTTCTTCCGCAGTTGGTGTTATTGATTCCCTCCATGATGGCGTTGTGGCTGACGTTGTCGAAGGCCCCCTTTATATCGAGGGCCATGACCACGTTTTCCCCTGCTGTTGGCATCGTGGCTAGAACCTCCTCCTTAAGCTGTATTAGGATGTCTTGGGTGGACAGGTTCGCTCTAAAACCGTACATGCTATCCGGGTATAACCTTCCTCCTTCCAGATGTGTTTGAATCCTTTTGGTGATTATCCTCTCCTATAGCTTACCTAGACATCATGTTAAGGAAATGGGTCTGAGGTTTTCGATCGATAGCTTTTTGCCTGGCTTTGGTATCATAACCACCATTGCGTGCTTCCACTCTGCCGGAACCGTGCCGAATTGCCAAAGCTTATTGAGGTACACCACTAGCTGGTCTATGGCGCTGTCGCTGAGATTCCTGATTAGTGAGTTGCTGATTTTGTCTGCTCCCGTTGCCGTGTTCTTTGTGGCCGCTCTTACCGCCTCGATTACCTCTTCCTTGGTGATAGGCCTGACCATGTTTAGATTCTCTTCACCTTTGTACTCTTCCTTGTAGCTATCTGATCCTTCCCGCAGCATTTTATCCTAATTTCCTCTAGCAGCTGTTCCTCGGTTCCATCGTATTGATGTACCAGTCTCTGTAGCGACTTGCTGCCTTCGGTTTTGTTTTGGGTTGGGACCATGAGGGCTCGGAGAATCTGCCACGTCCTAGCCGTGCCTAGCGTGCCATTCAGCGAATTACTGAACTGCTGCCAGTACTGCCTTGCCAGTTGTATTGCATATTGCTCTGCTTTTTCAGTTATCTCAGCGATTTTCCATTTAAGCTTTCGGTTTAGCTTCTGCCTTTTCCAGCGCTTGGTAAGGAAAAAAAATCTTCCCCGAACATTACCGAAGGCGCGCGCGGCTGTAAGCGCATCCCAGCCCAGGGTCCAAGACCATCTCCCCTCTCTCAATAAGGATGCGGTATGCCTAGGCTGTTAAAAGACGCTTCTGTAGTATCCTCTGGCCTTTTTTTGGAAATATCGAAGCAGGTTATGTAAGAGCATATTGCATCACTTTATACGGTTCTAGGTCAGACGTTGCGCACTGATGTAGAAAGGCGCCGGGTTTCGGTGAGCCGTGTAGACCGATCTTGGAGCTCGAATGTACTTATGTGTCAGTTATGGTAGCTAGGAGCCCTAGGTCAGACCTCGCGCAGCGATGTAGAGAGGCCTCGGATTTCGGCAAGCTGTGAAGAGCGAGCTTGGAGCTTGAGTGTACTTTTGTGGCATGGTCTCTGTTTCTTCTTTCTATTTGTTTCTGTACAGTTTCTTACTGAGTGCTATAAAAGTCCAGTTCCTTTGTCCGTCTGTGTGTCATCGTCCGTCCATCGTCCGGCTGTCAGCTACGAGTTTAACGCTAAATAAACGAACTCCTGGAAGGAAATGAGGTGTCAAAAAGGAAGAACCTACCTCTTTACTGCATCTGTACGTAAGTGCATCCAGGTGATTTTTGGAAAAGTCGCCTCATATGAATCTCTTCTAAGCGGCTGTTGCAGCTAGCTCCAGAGCGGCCTCCACTTTTCCTAGCCCCGCCACGCTTTCGGAAGGTAAAGATCGCCATTGTGGTTGAAGAAGTGTTACTGAATTCCTCAAGCTTTCTCACCGTTAAACACGACACGTGTCGACATGTATCCTTTCGTAAAATACAGAGTTGTCATTTTTAGATTGCCTCCGAAGTGGGATAGTTGTCTTTGCGTATTCAATGCCGCCTCAGGGTTTAGTTTGTTGTTGCGTATGCTCTGTTCGAATGTTGTAGGTCATTGCTTCTGATGCTTTGCGTAAAGGCAAAGGAAATCAACGGCTAAGTTGCGGGTCAGTCAGTGCAAAAATAATGAGGATAGATGCCACAGTTCCATCAGATTGATCATGATACAAATAGCGCAAAAACGACGCGATACAACGTATTTACCGGATGACCGCTGAAGGAAGTACTGGACGACTAGAAGCTCCGAAATAAAAACCGCAACCTATCTTACGCTTTTCTAGTTACGAATGACTTGATGAAAAGGGAAATGGCTTTGATTCGCCGTTGTTTTTTAAAGAAAGCGAGGGGCACGGTCTTGCTACTTTTATATCTGCCCCAGGCCCGTTCTTTCGTGCTGATTTCCACTACCTGCAGGAAGCAACCTCTTGATTTGGTTGAAAAACTGATCTGATTTCTACGGCCATTACGTTGTGTCTGCTGAAAGATATAATGAATGCCTGCGAAATTAAATGTTGCACAGCAGGGCTTGACTGTTACATATATGCTTGACATATGGACGTTACATGGCACAGAGAAAGAAGAGCTGCGCGAACGCCCTGCTATTGAGATCGATCAGTTTTAACATTTCGATTAAAAGTTTAAGGAGATAAAAGAGAAGTGTCTTACAATAAATTCGAGTCTTTTAATGGGAGGGCTGCAAAATGTTTCAGGCATAAAAAACCGCAATATTTAAGTATATGGTCGGTTTCTTACACGCCTCTGTCCTTGATCTTTCTTACCTCCTAGGTAGCATGCATCATAGATCTACAGAAAGAGAAATCCTATCTGCAACGTTAACAGACAGGGAGAGGGCAGAACGGGTCAGAGAACGAATGCTGGTCGATGGCATCATAGTCGAAATTAAGAGGAAGAAATGGGCATGGGAAGGACATGTGATGCGAAGGCAAGATAACGGATGGTCATTAAGCTAACAGACTGGATTTCCAAAACAAGGAAGCGTAGCAAGGTGCGGCAGAAAGATAGGTGGGCGGATGCGATTAAGAACTTTGCGGGGATAGACTGGCCGCAGCTGGCACATGCCATTATCAAGTGGAGAGGCACGGGAGAGGTCTTTGCTTGCATGCAGTGGGCGTAGTAGGGTTGATCATGAACACAGCCAATTGTCTTTGCGCACTTCCGCAAGTTCTACTAATGAAGCACTGTTCCCAAAAGACAAAACATTATACTGATAATTCACACATGCTTTCCAAAATATCTCTGAAAATAACTGTAACTACATTTACTAAGTTTAAGGATTTTTATTCCATGTTTCATGTTTGGTCCATTTGCCTTTCTCATATACCCAATGCTAATGTCGTCTGAAATATCTTTTATGAAATAGGCAGTAAGAACTTATCTTGTTATCTGAAGACACCCTTATAGCAGCCAGAGTACTGTTCTCAAATTGTACAGGGTAAATTATAGAGGCAGCCACTAAGATTGAAATATATTTTCACACACCTAGTGAGCTGTATCGCATGCATGCACTGCCTCAGAAGCCGTGGGAGGCAGAATCGCATTTTCTGAGCAATGGCTTTTTCAGGTAGTTATCATACGCATGTCTCATAATAACTACCCGTGCACGGCTCCGTTCCATGAATATGTGGCCACCTTCTGTATGTGCTTTGCGCTGCTTTCGTAATCTACAGGTGCGGCGAGTACAATTGGTGGGCGGCTGGGTTTCACCATACCCTGTATGCATCCCGCCACTTCTTGTTTAGTGCACTCTTTGCCGTCATTGAATAGGACGCTTGGACGTGACCGCTCCCAAAACGCTTTGAAATGCTTCTCAGACGCCGCACGTAGCCGCGATGTGAGAGCCAAAACTCACGCGCTGGGTTCAACATGCGTAGCGAGCGCTTGGGACATTCCAAACGAACGAGCTGCCTGATAACATCCGTAAATCTCTGGGCACACATTTCACAGACCGAATGGTACAGCGCTTATCCCAGCAGACGTGTAGCGGCGCTGTGCTCGGGCTTGAGGGAGCAGGCGAACGTGGGACTAGAAGAGAGTCCGGGCCGGGGTCGAGAGAGGGTGCTCCTGGTGATGGCTCAAGGGCAGGCGCCAGAGCTGGGAAACAGGGCAGGGCAGGAGGCGCTGTGGAATGGGAGATCAAAGGTGGATGGCCGTCCATAGGGGCCGTTGAAGCAAACTTGAGAGAGATCGGGGTGTAGTTTGAGGCAGCTGGTTGAGAAGGTTGGCAAGAGACTGGCGCGCCCTCGCGCGGCACTTGCCGAACCGTGAGTGGGGGCACATACGGTGGAGACGATAGTGGAGAGACCGGTGGGGGGTGGGGCGCCGACGTAGGAGCGGGCAGAGGGAAAGCCGAAACAGCTCGGTTAGGGAAGGCGGCCAGGGGTGGTCGTTCGAGTGGCGCCGCAGTTTGAGTTCGGAACAGGAGCGCAGAGAGTCGGCGGTAGCTCCAAGCCAAAATATGGCGCCAGGCCCTCATTGAAGTCGGGGTATATGTCGGCGCCAGGAGGCGGCAACCGCAGCTGTGCCAGGAGACTGGGTGGGAGTTCGCGGCTGGCGTGCTGTTAGCGCAGCAGCTGGCTGGACAGGTTGTTGACACAAAACGGGGTCCCTGGCATAAAAAGCGGGCAGCCCGGGCAGCCGAGAGAGGAAGGGGAGGTGATACGGCTAAAGGAGCTCACCGGACGTGATGGGAGGTTCGTGCATTGCGATGAAAAACTGTTGCAAGTCGGGTGCGAACAGGGGGTGTGCAGCGGCAAGGCCAAGTAGAGGTACAGGACGGGCAGGAGCGGAGAGCAGGTGGGAGCGGCGTGGCGTGCG